>NW_021620926.1:1760579-1801415 GCF_004785775.1 Grammomys surdaster
CACACACACACACACACACACACACACACACACACACACACACACACCATGGCACACATCTGCACTCACACAAGCAAACACACACTCAAAAAAAAAAAAAAAAAGAAAGAAACAAATAAAAGCAAACTAGCTAAAAACCCTTACAAGGCTGGTTCTTCCTCTTCATCTCCATATGACCTCAGATTATCCTGATCATGCTGCGGCAATTCAGGCATCAGTCTGAAAAGCAGAACATCGTTTTAGTACATGTATAACCAATTGTCTACTGCTAACCTGTGCTTACAGGCCAACAGAGCATACTTTGTGGTGAATCTATCCTTTAATAATTCCTTTCCAAAGTAATTACTTACAGATAAGACTGTATAAATACAAACTACAAAGGGACAACAGTGACATGGTTAAAATCTTGTCCTCTCTATTATTACTAGGACATGTATAATCTAGTCTTCTGTCTCATTTAATGTTTTTAAAGATTAAAAATACAATCTAGGGACTGGAAGAGTGGCTCCATGGATTAAAAAAAAAATGAACTAAACATGCATCATGTTTTAGAGAGCAAACTTTTCTCCAACTAAAGACGTCTCACTTGTAGAGCATGTGGTAAGCAGCAATTTGCACAGGTCTGGCTCTGAAGAGGAGCAGTGGGGTCAAAGTATTTAGCAGAGTCTGCAGGTGCTCTGGCAAGTTTGTTTTCTGGCTGCCAACCAATCTCGCAGGGAGCTTGTGACTCAGCAGCTGGTCCTTGGAGATGTATGTTAGTGTTTCACACATGGGTTTCAGCATTGCATTCTGAAAGGATGTTTCAGATAGGTCTTTGTTTTCTCCTGATATGGAAATGAAGAAACACAGACAACTCATAAGAACACAAGTAGGTTGACCAAATGTCATTTAAGAAAACCAAATGAGTCGGGCTGTGGTGGCGCACTCCTTTAATCCCAGCACTTGGGAGGCAGAGGCAGGTGGATTTCTGAGTTCGAGGCCAGCCTGGTCTACAGAGTGAGTTCCAGGACAGCCAGGGCTACATAGAGAAACCTTGTCTCGAAAAACCAAACCCAAAAAAAAAAAAAGAAAACCAAATGAAAACTAGCTACAACCATGACTAAAGTCCTCACTGGAAGTAAAGTATATGTTTCTGTTACTCTCAATTGTTATAATGGCCTCTACTACACTTGTTAAAAAAGCAATAGTTGTCTAGAAGGTTTCTAGTGCTGTACTTTGCTGAATTATAGTATCTTAACTTGCAATGGTTTCTCAATACCAAGCCATCTTTTTCTTGTCATTTTGTGTCTGTACTATGATGCAGCAGCATAGAGACTGCCTCTAAGAAATCAAGCTTATTTATTTTCAATAAGTATCATTATTATGCCCCTTTGCACTTACCTATAGCATTTACCAAAAGAGGTAATAGCAAACTGTGGATGCCTTTAGAAAAAAATTCTTTCCACTCACTGATTAGATTTACAGGAAGATTGTCAACAGTATCTGGAGTTACTGAATCAAAAAAGGCACTGAGATCACAGGCCAAATCAAAGCTGACACAGGCAAACAGCTGCACAAGTGGAACAGAATACAATGCCTGGTTCTCACTGGTTGTCTAAAGAAAGGATAGAATAAAATAGGTAAGCAGGGTGCTACCAGAACACCACAAACAGTACAGGACGAAGATCTGCTTCATTTTGAACCAGAGGAGAAAGAGAAGGAAGAAGAGGAAGAGAAGGTATGTTTACATCAAACAACTTTCAAAAATACCAGGAATTTAACAATTATCAATGAACAGTTTATTCTGAAATGAACTTTAAATTTGTAAAGTACAGAAGAAAATAATATTTGCATTTGCCAAGTGCAATACATTAAAATACATTAAAATATATTAAAATACATTAAAATAAAGAAATTCAGGAAGAGACAGCTACACAGCAGGTAACCAGGCAAAAGCAGACTTGGACCACATCAGCCCTGACTGACTTCGCTGTCTGTCTCAGACCTATTTCACAAGTTACTATTTTTCTAGTTGCTTTCATTCATTAAAGAACACTAATTCCCCACTCAGTATCTTTATCCTTCATAAATTACTTTGGTCATATTCCACAGCGTGCCTTAGAAATAATTACACCCCAAGAGACAAAAACAAACAAAAAACCCAAAACCTTGCCATGATGCAATGTAACCTGAAAAGGCTGGGTTGTAAATACTAAATTAAACCAAGTTAACAGAAGATTTTAAATGCAATTTGGAGATCTGATGCCCAGACTTATGAAACCACTGTCCTTTTCCTGGTCTATCTAGCAATAGCTAGTGCAGGAACAACTACTAAGTATTTTAATATTTTTTTAAACAAAGTATTTTACGTTTTCTCTACAAAGAAACTAATCATGATTTAAAGACAGAGGAAAGGGTCAAGACATACAGGAGTGTGCAAAGACCCAACACTGGTGATGACACATCAGGCTCATTTACCTCCAACCAAGCCAACATGGAACACATGATGAAATCCCATTCACTCTCTGCCAGCGGGTACGAGCAGTACTTCAGAAATAAGGAAAGGAACCGCATGATTTCTATATTTAAACCAAGGACCTCTGGACTTGCTTCCGATAGGTTACTGTGATAAAGGCAAAGACATTCAATTAGAGAGTATTCCATTTTAAACCAGGCATGCATAAATGGTGCCTTAAATATCTACTAATATTTTGTTAATTCAAGAAAAAACTAAGTATAACTACAGAATCTGGGCCCACATTCTATATGGGAATAATTACCTACCAACTGAAAAGAAAAATATCCTCATGCTGTTTCCTCCAGCTTGTTATAATTTTTAATATACCATGCAATAGCTGTTTGTCATCTACACTTCTGGTTTGCAGGCAAGAATTGAAAATGGCAAGATGTCCAAAAGCTCCTAATGGAAAATCAGAGTGAAAAGGAAAATACATTTTAAACAGCATCTATAAAACAAAAGTCTACTTTGGAAAACTGAAAATGCAATGCACAAGATGCTAACTCTTCTAAACAACCTTGAGCCTGGTGTGATGTGTCTTCTGCAATCTCAGTACTTCAGAGGAGGAAAAAGGAGGATGCTAGCATCCAGACCAGTCTGGACTACACACAAGACTGTGTCTATCAATAAATTCCATACAGCCAATCTATCTCAAATGTATTTACTATGGTCAACTGAAGAGCTCGTCAGTCCTGTGGGCAGAGGCGTGCGCCAGACCACAGAGCACGGAGTTCTCTGTGAGGGGAATTCACGGGACTTCACACGAGTCTGTTCGACTTTTATATAAAGGGCCTTTTGTACTTACCTTCCAAAAACAAACAAGAAAGATACAGCTATAGAGTGAAACATTAAATAAAGTAGGAAATAGAACATATAGAATTATAGAATTAATACACTCACACAAAAAGCACATATGCTTTCTGGTAAGCTTTTATATTACAAGATGTTCAAACTGTTAGTATTCTGTCTAAACTCTACATCCACAGTTACCTGGCAGCAGCCAGGTAGGTCTGCCCACTATAAAAGGGGCTGCTTGCCCCCTCCTCTCTCTCTTACTCTCTTGCCTCTAGCTTTCCTGTGTCCCCTTGCCCCTTCCTTTTCCCTTTCCCCTCTCTCCACGTGGTCATGGCAGGCCTCTACTCCTCTACTTCTCTCCTCTCTGTCTTCTCTCTCTCTTTCTCCACCATCTTCCTCTATCCCTTTTCCCCCACCTTTGCCCTTTGCCCTGAATAACCCCCCCACAACCATTTGGTCTGGTGTTGTCTGCAAAATAAAATTTTTAAAGCATTTTAAACTATACTACCATGAAACACAAAGTCTTCTTTGAAAGCCAAAACCTTTCTTGAGTAGTGCCCAAATGAATACCTTTAAAATGGCTTATGTGAGTGAGGTTACACCAACCAGCTCATTACTTTACTTCTAGGGGACCTTACCATTTCAAAACCCATCCTCTTATACTCCAACACCCTTTGTTCCCAACTTCTCCCTTAAATGTCAGCTAAAGTGAACTATCTGCACTTATTCTGTGTGCCAGGAATGCTTTCTAAACTGCATACATGCTCAAATATGGACATTCCATCCAATCCGTATACATGCTCAAACGTGGACATTCCAATCCCCATACATGCTCAAACATGGACATTCCAATCTGCATACATGCTCAAACATGGAAATTATGCACCACACTCAAGGGATTTCTTGGGAAATCAGCACTGACACTGGGCAGCAGTGGAAACCCCCTCGTTTCTGCCATTCCCACAGCAGTACAGGGTGCTCTGTTACAATAATTACAACGGGATGTAAGCATGACTTCTGTCTGTCTCTCTACAACAGGAACTGCATGGAGATGCTTATTAAATCAATAAACACATGAGCCAACATAATGCACAGTTCAAAACTTTAGAATACTACAAAACTATTCTTTTACCTTTCTATGTTCAACCGTTGGTTGACTAGGGAGAAATGAGACACAGCTTTAAAAAGCTGTCCAGGTGGAAGGTTGAGAATATAGCAGCTCGGTGGCAGAGTGCTTGTCTAGCATGCAGAAGGCCCTAGGTACCCCAGGACCACATGGCAAACAGCCATAAGTGGGATTGAAGACCATGGGGCACCTCTGGATATAAGTTCTCTCAAGGCTATAGCACTTCTGTTCAAACACATTCACCACACCCATGCAGGAGTTTGTTGGAACAATTACCAATCTGACAGGTAACAGAACTACAAGGAGGAAAGAAAGGAGCTCACAGACATTCTACCACTTGTACCTTTGTATTCACATACTAAAAAATCCTTCTCTAATTGCAAGAAATAATTAAAATGTAGAATGTTGCCCAGCAACTTACCATTAATACTGCAAAGGTCTTCTTTAGTCCAACCCAAAAAAGCAGGTATACATTGAGCACTAAATTCCTTCTTTTCTTCTTTAGACAAAAACGGACAGAGACTTTGAATGGTATGCAAATTACCTTCTGTTAGAGGGAAGAAACTGTTTAGAGAGAAAATATTACTTATAGTTATTCTATGTGGATAGCTATTTCACAAAATGATATTATTCAGACTATTCAAAAGGAAAATAAGTTCAATGCCTAAATACTTGTCCAAAAAAAAGACCCATTAGACTGATAGCTGCTAATTCCACGTTTTTATTTTTTTTATTTTTATTTTGTTGCTTTTTATCTTTGCTGCTTATTTCTCATTTTTGAAATGAACATTTATAACTTTTCTAGGGTATGATGATTTTTAACTTTTACTGTTATACCAATGGGCTGGACTGCAAACGGCATACTAGTGGGATATGTTTGTGCATCACTCACAAAGTCATGCGATCAATGTATAACATCAAAAACACTAAACAAATAAGAACCCAAAATGGCCTATGCAGAATGGTGCCAGTGAGTAAAACAGCGCATACACATCAGTAAGGCTTATTTTTTGTTTTTTCTTTTATTACTTCCTATAAGTGAATCAATCTACCTCAAATAAAATTGCTTAATTTTTAAATAAGATTTAAGAAACTAAAATCTAGTTAGCTCACACAGCATTCTAGGTAAATCAGAAATTCAAAATGTTTGTTGGTAAGCCTAAGCCAAACACTAAGCAGAAAGCTGAGCTTCCCAGCATACCCACAATCTGCTTGTCTTATACATTTCCTGTACTCTGGCATGCAGTGGTCCTTTACTTAAGAAAAGAGGAGGGCTACAGAGATGACCTAGTGGGTTAGAGCATTTACTGCTCATACAGAAGAACCCAATTCAGTTCCCAGCACCCACAAGGCTGTTACCTTAGTTCCAAGAGATCCAAATGCCCTCTTCTGAACACCATGGGCACCAGGCACACACATGGTGCACATACATCCATGTATGCAAACACATGAAATGGAGTGTTAAATGAGTCTGGGGGAAAGTAGCAGGAGGCCAGGGCAAGGAGGCCAAGAAGGAACAAAAGGAAAAAGGAGGAGCAATTCCTTCCACTGCCACACAACAAATAAGGTGGTACATTAAAAACAAAGTTTTCTTATCGGAAGAGTTATTTTATTATATTTTATGTTATATTTTATTTTGTATTTTTTTTGTATTTTGTATTTTATTTTATGTTATTTTATGTGTACTGGTGTTTTGTCTTCGTGCACCACTTGCATGCCTGGTGCCTTCAGAGATGATCCTCTGAATCTGAAGTTACAGATAGTTGTGAGCCATCACATGGATGCTGGGAACTGAATCCAGGTCCTCTGAAAGAGCAACAAGTGCTCTTAACTACTGAGTCATCTTTCTAGCTCCCTACCAAAGAAATTCCGAGAAATTTAGGCTAATAAAATTTTTTATGAAATAAGTATAAAATTTCATGAAGCGTCAAGTTAGAAATGCTTCATTCGCCGGTCAGTGGTGGTGCATGCCTTTAATCCCAGCACTTGGAGGCAGAGGCAGGTGGATTTCTGAGTTTGAGGCCAGCCTGGTCTACAGAGTGAGTTCCAGGACAGCCAGGGCTACACAGAGAAACCCTGTCTCGAAAAACCAAGAAAAAAAAAAAAAGAAAGAAAGAAATGCTTCATTCAAAAAAGGACAAAAACAGCAACAACAACAAAACGGTGTTAATTCCAGCACTCAAGCAGTCGAGGGAGGCAACCTGGTCTACCGAGGTGAACCAGGGCAGCACAATGAGACAAACATGTCTCCAGTCAAAGGCACGAAAGTCTCTCAGTCTTCAGTTCTCACTTCGCTTCAATTCAATCCCTCATTCCCAAACCTTGCTTTTTTGATGCACTACACTGGTCACTAACCACTGATGGACAAAGTAACCTACTCTAATAATAAATTGCAGAGTGGAAACATAATAATTAAGAATACCTTTCTCAGCTGGGCAGTGGTGGTGCACACCTTTAATCCCAGCACTTGGGAGGCAGCAGCAGGCAGATTTCTGAGTTCAAGACCAGCCAGCCTGGTCTACAGAGTGAGTTCCAGGACAGCCAGGGCAACACAAAGAAACTCTGTCTCGAAAAAACAAAAACAAAACAAAAAGAATACCTTTCTTTTCTTTTATAATATGGTTTTACTTCATCAGATGAAATACTTCGGGAAAGGATCAACTTAGCAATAATAAGAGACCAAAGTGTGCCATTTTTTCTAGATCTAAAAAAAAGAGGCAAAATATGAATGTTAAATACAGATATACAGATAGAGATTGGACCAATCATTCTGAAAATTGTTAAGACTTTAAACCACTGATTCTCTGGATTCCTTCTATAGAATTAAATAAATTTGGATCACTAAGTCATCCAAAACTTCAAACTCAACTGCAACTAACTAGCCAAAGGACTGGAGTTTAGGTAGTTCTTCACAACTGAACTGAGCTCTCACTCCCAGGCAACAGCAAAGCACCTCAAGATCCCATGAGAGAGAGAGATGCCGTAAACGTCTAACTGGAAGACCAGAAGCCACATCTGGGAAAGGGCTGTCTCGCAGAGAATAACTGAGTCTCCGTGAAGGAAAAGAAGCACTATAAAATGCAGAGGGAGCTGTGAGTGTCTGGTGGTGGCTTTTCTCTTCTTTTCCTCTCTTTTGTCTTTTATGAGGCAGGGTCTCATTATGTAGAATTAGCTACCTGGATCTTGCCATGCAGACCAAACTGGCTCTAACTAACTCATAGGTTAGTTAGAAAGATGACACAGGTTGCCTGCCTCTATCTCCCACCTGCATCACTATGCCCAGCTAGTTGTGTTAGTATGGACCAGTGTTCCAGAGGAAATCTGATACCCTCATACTGTAAAGCATATTCAGACTATTGGTAAGCCAAAACAAACAAAAAGTCATTCAACATCTAACTACCATAATGCTATAAGAACTATTTTCATAATCCATTTTCCTCATCTGAGGAAGAGAAACTCATAGCTACAATATTAAGAAACATCTAAGTTACAGGTACAATCAAATTTAATTTGAAAGAAATGGGAAGATCAGTCATATGTAACAAATTAAAACAATATCTTCAGCCCCCAAAGACTCATGTGAATGCTTAGCCCATAGGGAGTGGCACTAATAGGAGGTGTGTCCCTGTGGAGGCGGGGCTTTAAGGTCTCCTATGCTCAAGCTACACCCAGTATGGTAAAGTTGCCTTCTGCTGGCTTTGGATCAAGATGTACAACTCTCAGCTCCTTCTCCAGCACCATGTCTGCCTGCACGTTGTCATGCTTTTCACCATGAGAATAGTGGACAAATCCTCTGAAATTGCAAGCCAGCCCCAATTAAATGTTTTCCTTTATAAGAGCTGTCTGGGTCATAGTGTCTCTTCACAGCAGTAAAACCCAAACTAAGATACTATTTAAACGGATTTAGATCAACGCTCTGATTGAAGCAAAAACAGAAACTGGGCTTACATCTTACAGAAGGGAAAGTCAGCTTAAAAACAAATTGAAAGAGAGTCTTACCTGTCAAATAACAGCTGCAAGAGGCTGGAAGTATCACCAAGTACAGATAAGTTGCTGTAAGTTATATTCATTTTTTGAAGCATTCCACAAAATCCACTTAGAAACGATGGCGGATTGTCGAGCTCTTCACACCACTGCAGTGAATACAGCAGCTCTGCAACTAACAGAATGGACACAGCCAGTTATCAAAGGCACACAGTGTACAGAACGAACTGTCATGTACTATCTAAGCATGTGGAAGGCTGATTCTCAGGCTCTCCCCTGTCTCCTCCAAGACTTGTCGTGGGACAAGCTGGTTTCCTAACTCTGTACTAAGGAGAAAGTTGGTAAGCAGCTGAGGGCACTGAAAACATGGCGGTAAGATCACAGGGAAAGCAATCTGCTTACACAACGTAATTATTGTTTATCCCACATCCTAAAAAACACCTGCAATAGGAAAAGGGCACTAGCTGCTCATCCATGAAGAGGATCAAGATGATGTGATGATGCTCCCCCTGGGTCTCTCCTTGAGTTAATAGCAGATAGATGACTTTATGTGCCTGCTTTGATGATATTTGATGCTATTCATTCTTTTATATGCAAGCCTTATTGGGGCGACACATTTCTGACCAAAGCTCAACAGGAACTCAACTTATGCCTCATCTGGGCTTACTCAGTTGATTTCTGCTGGATATTTATAAACTTAATTTGAAGATGTTGCCTTTTGTTTACTCTCTGGATGTGGTGATTGCTCAGTGTGAGGACATTTTGCTATCTGCTACTTCCATCGGGTACTTGTTATTTCTTCTTTCACTTTTGCTTGCTAGAAAACACAGCCACCATAGATTCTCAGCACACAGAAGACATGGTGGCTAGCCTTTGGAGCACTTTCACCCAGCTACCCAATTCGTTTTTTTGTTTGTTTGTTTGATTTGGTTTGTTTTTTTTGTTTTGTTTTGTTTTTCGAGACAGGGTTTCTCTGTGTAGCCCTGGCTGTCCTGGAACTCACTCTGTAGACCAGGCTGGCCTCAAACTCAGAAATCCGCCTGCCTCTGCCTCCCAAGTGCTGGGATTAAAGGTGTGCGCCGCCACCGCCCGACAAGTTACCCAATTCTAATAGCTGTGCGCACTCATAAAAACAGCTGGCAGCTGGTTTTCCAATTGCTTTGCGATTTGAAAGAATGAAAGTGACAACAGATGTCTGTCATTAAATAGTACCCTAACCCAAATTCTAACCCCAGGGTGTTGTGTCATGTACCTATAGTCCCATGCACCAGAGAGGCTGAGGTGGGAGAAACTAGAGTCCAACATGGTAACTTATGAGGCCCCATATCAAAACAAATACCACTCCTCTTCAGAACAGAGCCTAATTTACTAGACATTGAAAAAAAGCTGCTGCTCCTCCTCCTCCTCCTCCTTTCCTCTCCTCTCCTCTCTTTCTCTCTGACTCATTCTGTCAAATATTCCTCTGACCTATCACTTTGTCTGCCTCTCGATTAGACATCAATTTCAGACATGGCTGCTTTCTTCTACAAAAAACTTACCTACATTGTTATGGATTAGTTGATTGTTTGAAGGGTATGTCTGTATTTCAGACAAAGGGATTAAAGGTGTGTCCTTCTAGCCAGATCACATCATCCTAGAAGGTCTTTGGATGTGATCCATTGCCAGAGCAGCCATGTTGATGGATTAAAATTCCTCTACATCTAGGGTTTCAAGTAGCCCAAATTAAACAATCACTATGTAGCTGAAGATGACTTGATACTCCTGACCCTCCAATATCTACCTTGCTACTGTAAGGATTACAGTTGTACACACCACCTTACCAAGTTTAAGGTCCTCCACAGGGCTGGTCCTAAAGCTGAGAGTTCATTTTTAACTGCCTTTCAGCTAAGGACAGACACTCTCAGGAAGAAAAAAAGAGAGACACTTTTTAAAAGGATTCTATAAATAGGTCTATCAATGGAATAGAATTGAAGACTCAGAAATAAACCCACACACCTATGGACACTTGATTTTTAGCGAAGAAGCCAAAATCATTTAGTGGAAAAGAAAACATTTTCAACAAATGGTGCTGGTCAAACTGGTGGTATGCTTGTAGAAGAATGCAAATTGATACATATCTATCACCTTGTAGGAAGCTCAAGTCCAAGTGGATCAAGGACCCCCACATAAAACCAGATACACTGAATCTAATATAAGAGAAAGTGGGAAAGAGCCTTGAACCCATTCTGGGAGGTGGGGGAGGCAGGCAGATTTCCTAAACAGAGTTCCAATGGCTTATAAGATCCCAACAATTGACAAATAGGACCTCATGAAACTGAAAATCTTCTATAAGGCAAAGGACACAGTCAATAGGACAAAACTACAATCTACAGATTGGGAAAAGATCTTCACTAATCCTACATCCAATAGAGGACTAATATCCAAAATATGTAAAGAACTCAAGAAGTTAGACTCCAAGAAACCAAATAACCCAGTTAAAAAATGGGGTACAGAGCTAAACAGAGAATTCTCAAAAGAGGAATCTCAAATGGTGGAAAAGCACATCCTTAGTCATCAGGGAAATGCAAACATAAATGACCTGGAGATTCCACCTCACACCACTCAGAATGGCTAAGATCAAAAACTCAAGTGACAGCAGATGCTGGTGAGGATGTGGACAAAGAGGAACATTCCTCCATTGCTGGTGGGATTGCAAACTGGTACAACCACTCTGGAAATCAGTCTGGCAGTTCCTCAGAAAATTGGACATAGCATTACCTGAGGATCCAGCTATACCACTCTTGGGCATATACCCAGAAGATGCTCTAACATATAACAAGGACACATGCTCCACTATGTTCATAGCAGCCTTATTTGTAATAGCCAGAAGTTGGAAACAACCTAGATGTCCTTCAACCGAAGAATGGATACCAAAGATGTGGTTCATTTATGAAATGGAATACTATTCAGCTATTAAAAATGAGGACATCATGAATTCTGCAGGCAAATGGATGAAACTAGAAAATATCATCCTGAGTGAGGTAATCCAGACCCAAAAGTATGTGTATGACAGAACCCTAGCATGGCTGTCCTCTGAGAAGTTCTACCAGCAGCTGATTTAGACAGGTGCAGATACAGCCAACCATTGCACTGAGGTCAGGGAACCCTATAGAAGTTAGGGAAAAGATTGAAGGAGCTGAAGAGAATTGCAACCCCATAAGAAAAACAACACGGGCAGTGGTAGTGCATGCCTTTAATCCCAGCACTTGGGAGGCAGAGGCATGGTCTACAGAGTGAGTTCCAGGACAGCCAGGGCTATATAGAGAAACCCTATCTTGAAAAACAAAAAAAAGAAAGAAAGAAAGAAAGAAAGAAAGAAGGAAGGAAGGAAGGAAGGAAGGAAGGAAAGAAAGAAAGAAAGAAAAACAACACTATCAACTAATCCTGACCCCTCAGAGCTTCCAGAGACTAACTCACCAACCAAAGAGGTGGTCTGTGGCTCTCCCCACACCCAGCCACCTCTCCCCCACACACACACACACATATATAGCAGAGGACTGGCTTGTCTGGCCCAGTGAGAAGATGTGCCTAATCCTGTAGAAACTTGATTCCCCAGAGAAGAGGGATGGTGAGGGTGGTGGGGTAAGGAGGAGGTGGGAGATGGAAGGGGGTAGGTGGGGTTACCTTCTCAGAAGCAAAGGGAAGATGAGATGGGGTGAAAAACTCGAGAAGGGAGGATTGGGAAGGTAGGCATCATTTGGATGTAAATAAAATAATTCAATAAATAAGTAAATAAATAAATGAAAAAAAAAAGCTAGCTATTACTGTAGTGCAGCTGACAAGTTATAAAAGGTTAAAAAAAAAAAAACTGAACCAAGAGTGGAGATAGCACAAACCTTCAATCCCAACACTAAGGAGGAAGAGACAGGCAGATCTCAGTAAGTTCACAGCCATCTATAGTTCCAACTTCAGCAGTCCAACTTCTTTGGCCTGAGAGTATGTGCATTCACATACCTACCCATACCCACACATATATCTAAAAATAAAAATAAATCTTAAAAAAACAAAAACACAGGGAAAAAAACCTAAGAGGTTCCAAGACCTCAGACAAGAGCTTCATGCCAATTAGGCAAAAACAGGATCCAGTGTAAACTACAAAAGTAAACATGGGGGGGTGCAGTGGCACACGCCTTTAATCCCTGCCCTGGAGGTGAACACAGGAAGATCTCTGTGAGGCCAGCCAGAGCACATAATAAGACCCTGTCTCAAAACAACAAACAAAAAGTAACCATGTGTCCCAGTAACAGACTGCTCTGCATTAAATCTCTTAGGACTGTTAGGATAAAAGAACCAAGAGTCTAGCACAAACTTCACAATCACCGGTTTTAGCACAGAGATAGTCAAAATGTATGTAAAATTACATGTGGGTCATGGAGTCAGGAGTCTTAAAATCTAATCCTACCTTAACAAACACCCATTAAATAGCAAAAACAATTACAGCATTTAGCTGAGAACTGAGAAGGAGACTAAATATCCCTTATCTGGAAATAGTAGCTCAGACCTGTAATCCCAGCAATTTGGGACAGGGCCAAGTCCATCTTTCTGAGTATGAATCCAGCCTGGTCTATAGACCAGCTATGGCTATACACTGAGACCCAATCTCAAAAAATATCAATCAATCAATAGAGAAAAATGACAATGATTAAATATCTCCATACTTGGTAGGTTGAGGCAGGCAGATTTTTGTCTCAAAAAAAAAAAAAAAAAAAAAAAGTGGGACAAGGGGCTAGAGAGATGACTCACTAGTTAAAAGCTAGTGCTGCATCTCCTTAAGGCCTGGGTTCAGTTCCCAGTAGCCGTGTCAACCCACAAAAAACTGCCTGTAACACTAGCATCCATGAATGTGAAATGGTCTTCTGGCTTCCGGGAGTACCCACATGTACACAAACAAATTAAAATAATACAGCAGCTTAACACAACAAGAACAAATCAACTTCTAGTCTTATGTTTAGACAGATAGCAAAGTAGATTAAATGTGGCATTCAATAGCCAAATGAAGTTTCGCCTTTCTTTCACAGAACATGTATTCTCTCAAATGTATGAAAAATTTTTATCTTGAATACTACTGCATACAGGACATACCTACAATACTATGAATGGGGAAATATGCTGAAGTTCTAAATCTTGAGATTCAATATTTGAGTCCTTACTTGCCAGTAAAATGCTTAGAACCATGTGTGTAATAAATAGCATATATGTTCAACACCCAAGAGGTATTTCAGAATCCTGGCATCACACCTACTTCTTCAGGGCCTATGACCCAGGATCGCCTTCCTCTGATGTTACGGCAGTTTGACTAAAGTAACTGGTTTAAATAAAACTTAAACCAAACTATGCTGAACACCGAACAAGATCCTAGGGTGTCTACCTTAACCTTCGCAGATACTTACTTATTTTCTCAAGGACATTGTTTCCTAGGGCTATTTTCTTTGTCCGTGCAGTTAAGATCATTTTGCTCAATAATGATGAAGTACACAAATGGTTGGGAAGAGTCTTTGCATCTTGTTCCTTAAAGTCGGTCTTGAAGCATTCATAATTTAAACTCAGCCTTCCCTCTAAAAGAGGTCTGTGTAGCCACTGTGAATAGAACACAATTATATGCAAATTCATTAGATACACTAAATTGCTTACTATTTACTTCCAATTTTTGTTCACTGCATTTATCCAGTTTCTTTTGTTCATATGAGGCTACTAGAATATGTAGCTTATGCAAAAGTGCAATAGCTCAGAAGCTTGGTTTGGATCCAAGCAGTCAACCCCATGCATACTTCAGGATTCCCTAGGAGAACCAGACCTTACTCCTCTTTACATGAGGCTGACACCAGTGTCAAAAGGCATATTTTCATTAATAACAACTGTTGCTAGTGTTCAGAGACATAAGAACAATGCAAGAAATCCTTTTAATTGTTTTTTCTACTCCAGGATAAAACAACTGAAGCCTGAATGGACTAGAAATCCATAATGAGATGTGCACTGGAGTGTTAGACACACCTGAACAGGAAGAGCCTGCCTCATCTTTTCCCACTCACTGTCACTGGGCATTACACTTCCAATATAAACTCCAAGAAGAGAGGTGTTCTCACTCTCTACAAGAGCACTCAGCAAATCTCCAGCAGCCGACAAGAGGACCTGAAGACTAAAACAATGCAAAGTGCTGTAGTTAGGGTACAAGCAGTTCCACAAGCTAGTACACATTAAACATCCAATTAGAGTAATAGCACACTAGCACAAAAAAGGACAGAGAAGTGGTTTTTCCTATTTCCCAGTATACCTAAGACAAAGACACTCAAAAACTGTTCGGTCTCACATTTATAATGTGTAACTGTGTGATGCTTCTATCTCAGGATGGAGCAGATGACTGTTTTCAGCTAGAGAATGTCTGAAACACAACTACTTTCCTGAATAAGAGGATGATTATATATTTTACCCAATTCCAAAGGCACTACATGCATTGTTTTCAAGTTCATTATATGGACAAGTATGTAAAATATTCTTGTAACACAGTATCGTAAAAGTGAACAACCAAGGACAATTAGTATGAATGGTGGCCATTAAAAATCACAGTTAACAATCCAAAATATTTAACACAGAATAATACAACCATGCTACTGACTACAGATAGTTTAGCAGGTAAATAACTGCTCTAGTGACAACTTAAATGAATAATGTTAAGACAATTAATTTTTTTGTTTTTTGAAAAATCTGGACAGTCTAGTTTTATAAGCATCTAAAACAGATTGGAACTCACTAATCATGAGCTGTTTTTTCACGAGCTGTTTTTTTGTTGTTGTTGTTTTTTGTTTTTTGTTTTCCTTTTTAAGACCGGATTCTTACTATGTAGTCTAGAATGGCCTCAAATGTATGATCTGTCTGAGGGCTAGGAGTCTGGGCATGCACTCCCACGGCCAGGAGGAGACAGTATATAAGGGGTCTTATATACTGTGCAAAAAGCGTTACCTTGTGTTATCCAAAGCTGAAGACTGAACCTGGTCCTTCAGCCACAGAACAGACAAACGTAGGAAGGTGCTCTGCTCATATGAACTTGCAGTTTGATGGACCAATAAGTTTACGCCAGAAAGCAAAGTATTCTTCAGTTTACAGATCAGAAAATCTAAAAATCAAGGTATTAGCAATAATTTGTAATCTCACTGAATGAACTCTTTTCAGTATAAAACACTAGAAACAAATTTGCTGTAGATCTGAGATCTTTAAAATGTTATTTTAAAACAAAATACAAAGTTAAACTCATTACCAAAAGAAACTGTCATATTCACAGAATAATGCAAGCTAGCCTGTACCATAATACTGTAAAATGATAAGGTAGCTATTTTCTCTATCCTACTTCCTTACCAAAAGTAGGTGTCCTTTGACAGGTTATCTTTTCCAAATGAAAAGTTAGTATTAAAGAAAGGATGAGGGGAAGAGTGCTATCCATCAATGGTATTCTTAGTTTTTGTTCATTTTTGTGACAAGGTCTCCCAGGGTAGCCCTGCCTAGCCTGGAGCTCACTATGTGAACTAAGGTTGGCCTCAAACTCATAGAGACTCTCCAGTTTGAGCCCTTGAGTGCTAGAATTAAAGGCATGCACCACCATGCCCAGTCTCATCAATATTTCTTTTTTTTTTTTCTGTCCCTTTCTCAGATAAACTTGAATACAGAGAGCAAAAACTTAGTCCTTACAAGACAATTTCAATTTTATTATTTCATAATCAAGACTTAAAGGGATGCGCCACCACTGCCCGGCTAGTATTCTTATCCCTTGATAAATAAGGAAATTGAGTCATTGAGAAATGAGGTACAGCAGGCACAGTGGTACACCCCTCTTATCCCAGCATTAGAGAGACAGACTCAAGCAGATCTCTCTGCTAGCCCTAAGCCTAATTACCTGAGTTCCATCCCTGACACGCAAGTGGTACAAGGAGAGAACCAACCCTACATGTTGTTCTCTGATTTCCACCCAGTCCACAGTGAACAACAAATGGCCACACAAAGCAACTAAGTTTAATTTTAAAAGCAATGAAGTGACTTGTTAGTGCTACTCAGTGAATAGGCTAAGACTTTAAGTCATTGAGTATGGCCCCTTGCAAACGTTTCCTTGATATCATGCATGCACTTTAGAAATATCATCTACATATTTATTTTTAGCTGGGTTTTTAGAGCTAAAAATATGACAGTAATATTTTCTCAAAGATCTTCAAACTAACACACACATTACGATTCAAGTAATAAAGCCTGGGCACTTACACTCACTATGAAGGTCAGAGCTGGAGATTCCCAACAAAATATTTGAGCAGTAGGCTATTACCTGGCAAGTGTGTTCGTTCTTTGCTCTGAGCGCATAACTGAAAGAGAGTTAATAACAAGTCTTCAGAGGGTGGCATTAGCAAGCCGCCTCCTGCTGAGCTGAAGAAGCTATGGACCACATCACAGACAAAAGACACTGCAGAGTCACTGTTTGCCACTTCTGAGAAGTCCTTTGTTTTAGATAAAGTTTCATGAAGTTTAACAATAATTCTTCCAACATATACTTCTCCAATCAAGTAATCTACAAAAACAAAAACAAAAAAACAAAAAAAAACATAAAAACAGACAAACAGAAAATGTAAAGAGTATTAACAATGTATTTTGAAAATATCTTTCCCTGGGCTAGCAATCATGTAGATTTTTCTGATGTTTTGTATTTGCTTTTTAAAACCATATATATACAAAAATGTCAATCTGCCTGTAACACATAAAAGCCCTCAAGTTTTAAAAAGCAATTTTAAAGTAAAACCTAGCAATGGACTATAAAATTCAAGAGTGGGCTAATTTTATTATATTCAAAGAATTTTAAATCAAAATAAATAACATTACATATCTTGAGTCATCCCATGTAACAGACACAGTATTTATAACAAACGTAAGGTAGTTAAGAGAACATCTCTTATTTCCACCACCAATATCCAAAGTATGGAATCCCCCAGGAGGTGGAAAGGATTATCAACAGTGATATAAGGCCGAAGTTTTAATTCCCTACCGTTTTTAACACGCTGGGATAATGTCAGTCTTAGCAGACTCCACTGTTCTGATGAGTGAGATTCGGAAGATATTGTGGATTCCAGGTCCTTACCACAAAGACAGTCTGCCAAGGCAACCAATTTTTCTCCAAGAATACTGCCTTTTAGCCAAGGAGTTACTAAAGCATGTTTATCTGAACTAGAACATGCCTAAAAATTAAAAAATTCAAGATTAGAAACAAGATCAAAAGATGTGTCCAGATTAGTAAGCGGATCCTCCTGGCTCGCCCCCTCCATCCCGTGGTCCCGGCTCTCCCCTCTCCTGTCTTCCTGTCCCCAGTAACCCTGGTAACAATCACTCCCCAGCTTTGCTACCTTACCTCAACCACACAGACTCCCATATATCAAAAATCCATACAAATCCCATCTGTTTTTCAAAATCTCCCCATCCATTCTACCCCAAGACAAACTTTCTTCTCTCTGCCCAAGCCAACTGACTTTCTAAGCACTGACTTTCCTCTGACTTTCTAAAGCACTTCCTAGAAAGTATTATTATATAAATGTTTCGTCTGTGTGTGTTGTCTTTCCAATAAGACTTTGAGTTCCTTGCCAACGGACACTGTTTTAAACTTCTTTGATACCTGCTACCAACCCTGAAGATATGTTCAATGAACAACGAATGAACTGAACTCTGAAGATAGTTTATAAATGGCCTCTTAATGGTATATTTTTGTTCATTAATTTTTCTAAAATTAAGCAACAATTAATATATAATGGCCAACTACTTCGATATTAACAATTGGGGTTTACTTCCCCAGAGCCTCTGAAACAGAGTACCTAGGGCCAAGTAGCTAATGGTAACTTTTTTATTTTTGTTGAGTGGGGAAGTGAGAGAGAAAAAAAACTTGTAAATCCACCCCCAAAACCATGCTGATCCATGTTCCCAGAGCTTCTTTTGCTTTAAAGGCTGAGAAGAAAGGATTTGCAACTTGGTTCATTTCAAAGCCTGGAAAAAAAGAAAACCCAAGTGCACGTTGGGTAGTGACTAAAAACTGCTTATCTTTTATATTAAAAAATTATAGACAATCAGAGCTAACATTTCAATCTAAGCCTTATCATTAAGTTAGCCTTATGATCTCTGACAAATCTCTCAACCAATCTGGGCCCACTTCCTAATTTGTAAACCAACAGGTTTACACTTCAGATTTCCTCCTGGTAGAGAAAATAAATTTCTGAGTAAAATGTCTCTCAAGTTAGTGAGACATGAGCATTAGAGTCACAATGCAGTAGGGCAGCTAGTGAAAGACTCTATGCAGCTGACAGAAGCCAGGACAACTACAAGTCCCAGGAGCCCAGACAACTAGACCCTTACAAACACTACTCAACAAGATGTTCTTCTAAACAGATACAAGCTCCTAGATGACCAGGCAGATATAGCTGGTGTCAAGTGGGTGGATATACAGTCATTCTTACTTTTCTAAGTTTTAAAAAATTGTATTTGTAGCATGTGTGTGTGTGTGTATGGGTGAATACATGTATGTGTGTGGACACACAACCTATGGCATAGGTATGAAGATCATAGGACACACTGCAAGAAATGGTTCTTTCCTTCAACCCTTTGAGTCCTTGGGATCAAACTCGGGTCACAAGCCTCAGCAAGCACTGGCACCTACTGAGTCTGTATCAGTTGACTCTTACTCAATTCCTGACTCTCCCTGTTCTGATCCGAGGCTTATCAAGCAGCTAATCTAGCTCTTCATGTAGCTTGCTTACAGAATACTAAACAAACTAATTGTGTGCCTGGAAGCTGTAATTCTCAGTAAACAGTCAAAAAATAGTCTGAACTTACATTTTGTAAAAAGTAAACCAACTGGTGAAACTGGGAATTATATAAACATAATTGAAAGGGGTTTTGTCATATATAATTTTTCATTTTTTGTACTGCTACAAATCAAACCTGGGACCTCGAACACACTTGGCAAGTGTTCTCCCTTTGAGCTACACTAACAACCATGATGTAGTTTCACAAAATAAAAAAGGTTGGGAAAACTAACAACGTGACTGTGCTTTATCATCTCTGAACTCTACAGAGACACACAATGGAACCAAAACACAGCTCAGTGACGGGATGAGCTGAGCATTTCGGAGGCTATGGCTTCAACCCCAACATAGCAAAGAGGAAAATAAGGAAAGAAATTATTAGGATAGCTAATTTTGTTTTGTATTTTTCACTACCACTTTTTAAAAAAAGGAAAACACAAATTCATGTAGAAGAGACAAATCGGTAAAATACATTCTAAAAGGAGGTGTTTTAAGAAGTTCATCAGAAACATCTACAGTTGAAAACTTAGCTATGCCATTTAAATCGTCACTAGAAAAGAACACTGAAGCCTTTTTAAATTTTTCTGAATTGTATCCTGAATCTGAATTGATTTCATCTGGTTCCTTTATTATCAGTTTTCTTATGTAATCGAGTGGCAAACTGCACAAGGCTGAGACACTCTCACATCCTGCACAGCCCTCCACATAGGAAAAAACAATTTCCAGATGTGTGCAGTCAGACCTCGAATCATTTGCTAAACTTCTATAGACCATGAAGAGCAGAAGAAACCTTAGGGCCCCCTTTAGAATATGACACAATGCTGTATCATCAGCTAAAAAAAAATCCACCTGGCTGGCCTCTTCAGACTGGGTTTCTCATTAGAATTTGTAATAGTAAGGATGTGCTCTCTCAGACACTTGACCACGGTCAGCATGAGAATAGACTGTGGTTTGAATTTCTATATCCACACACAAAAATAGAAAGAAAGGGAACTGGGACTAAAATACCTTTTCAATGACCTGAAGAAGAGAACTCCAGTTCAAGTCCTCCTGAAAAAGACAAAGTTAGAAAGTTACAGGACAAATGCGCGAGCTTGAAAACATGACAGAAGCTCTGCACATCCAAACAAACTGCCTCCCTGTAGGTAGTCCAGCTAAAGAACGCACTCTTTATCAACCTTTCGTCCTTGTGGAATTGATCAGGACTTCCCAAACCAGCAGAGAGCATGTTGTCTTTAAACTGGCATTCAGAGTCCAGTAAGGAACCCATAACAGCTCTCATGCTTATTCTTATCACACATCATACAAATATTTATAACAGTTAGACAACAGTCGTACCTTGGTTAGATCATCCAAGACTTCTTTCCTTTCCACACCACTATCACAGCATCGGAGGGCACTATACAAGATGTCCACCAAGAAGCCTCCGTCCTCCTTCTGGCTGTCATTTAGCCAGCCTATCAATTTGTGATATAAGAACTGAACTGCAGGATTTTTTTCTGCAAGTTTGGTTATTTCCAGAGGTTTGGCTTTGACAACATCCTCCTGTTTGTCACTAAGGAGAATCTTAAATACTCGGCCTGAGGAGAAGGAATCAAGCAGCGTAGAGAGAAACTGCAGGTGTTGCTCTGACTTCTGCTCGTTGACAAAGCTAATGCTCACCTCTGCCAGTTTACAGACTAAGTCTTCCAGAGGTTTTTTCCTTAAAGGAGATACTAGGTCTGAAGATTTATAACTGAGAGAAGATTCAGTCCCTCCTTCAGAGCCTTCGCTGTTCTCTCCTTCTGAAGACACACATTTCTCATTCTCCTTAGGAGTTTCAGGTGTATCGATGGCAAACCTGACCTTACCATTTTTCTTTCTGTTTGACTTCAGTGAGCTCTTTGGATTCTGAAGGACCCCTACTAGGTTAGACACACCCAAAACAGACTTCACATCTGCTTCTGGCTCACTGATTTTCTCAATGCAGATCTCTGACAGTCTTTCCCAGAAATTTAGCAGAACATTCTCCAGGTTGTTAACAGTTTCAGCATCTTGTTCTACATCTGCTTTGGCTTCCCAAGAACTTAATGTGTCTGCTAAATGGTTAAACAGTGGCCCATGTTGCAATCCTGAGTCTTTGAGAACTGTATCAATAAATGGGATCAACTGAAAGAGAAGGTACAAATTTTAAATTTTAGATTTCAGGAGAGCTTAAACAAGGTTAAAGCAGTAAATAGTCTGGTATTTGAGGACCAGGGAGATGGGCCAGTCAGTAAAGTGCATGCCGAGCAAGGATGAAGACCTCAGTTCAATCCCCAAAATCTGTTAAAGAAAAAGAAAAGCCACCCAGATCCCTGAGTTCACTGACCAGACAACCTACCCAAATCTGTGCATTTCAAGCCTGCTTCAAAAAGCACGAAGAATGGAGTCCTGAGAAATGACACAGAAGTCATCCTCTGGCATTCATACACACTAAACATGTGTCACACATGTGTAAACACATAAATCTGAAAATAGTCATTCAAATATTTTCTAATCATTCAAAAAGTTTGGCAATTTCACTGTAATCCACCTCAATTTTATGACATAATCAACCATAATTCATAATCTAGTTTTCTTTGCATCTTCTAAGATCAATCAGTTTTTACATTTTCCTCACTTAATTAAAAGATACAAAAACCATACAAGACTAGAAGCCTGCCAGGTGAAGTGGTGTATGCCTGTATGTCTAGCCCTTGGGAAATGGAAGCACTTGGCTTCCTTAACATATATATTGTTTGGCTACGCAGGAAGTTGATGGGTAGGCTGGGCTACATAAGACCTTGTATAAATAATAAATAGACTATAAGTCATTTGAAAGATAATTGGAACACTTAGGCACCAAAAATTCAGAATCCCTTTCCTGAATTAGAAAGTTAAAAGATGGAGCCAGACAGAGCTCTACAGAGTGAGTTCCAGGATTGCCAAGACTACACAGAGATATCCTGTCTCAAAAACCTAGAGAGAAAAGGAACGAAAGAAGGGAGTGGGGGGAGGCAGGCCAGCAGGCAGGCAAGAGATGATAATGGGCCTAGAGAGATGGCTCAGTAGTCAAGAGCATGTACTGCTTTTGTAGATGGTTCGACTTCAGTTTCCAGCACCAATAACAGCTACTTCACAAGCACCTCTAACTCCTGCTCCAGGGGACTTGAATCCTTCATCTAGACCATCAGGTGCCTACTCTCACACATCCATACTGCCACACCCCACAAATACACATAAAATTTCTAAGAAAGTGAGACAGCTGGACAGCAGTGGCACTAATCCCAGCACAGCAGAGGCAGGCTGAACTCTGAGTCCAAGGCCGGCCTGGACTATAGAGCTAGTTCCAGGACAGCCAGAGCTACACAAAGAAACTGTCTTCAAAAACCAAAGAGATAGAGAATCTAAGATATTATCAAATATACAGGCTTCTATAATCACAGCGCCTGCTCTTATCATGAATCTCATAGTCAAATAGAACTGTTCATAAAAGGGTAAATGCATATGAGCATTTCTAGAAATAACAAAATTATTACTGAATAATTGAAACCTCACAACACATCACCAAAAGCACCATGCAACTTCTGTTTTGCACTGTCTTTTTATAAAGAAGTCAGGGATTTAAATCCAGAGACAGGATATGGTAAATTAGTCTACGGATTATCACAATAACAACTGACAGTACAGAATTTTTATTCATAGTCAGAAATATACTATCCAATTAGTAAATTTTAAAGTGAAGGCTAACTCTAAAAATCATCACAAGGACCCCGTGAGCTTGAGTCTTTCCTCTGTGTGCCAAGCACACATGACCTGCAAACGCACCTGCTCATTGATAAGCATCTGCACCATCGCCTCCTCGCCTAAGTTCTGTTGCATTATAAACCGTAAGCATTCAAAAAATGCTGACACGACAGCTGAGCACTCAGAAGAGCTCGATTTGGTCCTCTCTGTTGACAGCCTAGGAAATAATAACTGAGGATTATTCTTTCAAGAAGAAAAGAAGAGCTCAGAATCACAAAAGACATTAAAAATGAAATTGTACTAAATAAAGACTTTAAAATCTAATTCCTTTTTTTATTGGATAATTTCTTTATTTACATTCCAAATGCTTTCCCCTCTCAAGGTGTCACCTTAGGAAACTCTCTATCCCATCTCCTCTTCCCCTGCCTCTATAAGGGTGCCCCAACACCCACCCACCCACTCCCATCTTCCTGCCCTGGCAATCCCCTACACTGGGGCATTGAACTCCCTCAGGCTCAAGGATCACTCCTTCCACTTATGTCCAACAAGTCCATCCTCTGCCACATATGCAGCCGGAGCAACGGGTCCCTCCATGTGTACTCTTTGGTTGGTGGTCCAATCCCCGGGAGCTCCAGGGGGTCTGGCTGATTGACACTATTGCTCTCCCCCACATGGGGCTGTCAAACCCCTCAAATCAAATCCTTAAAAATAAAAGCTGGCTGGGCAGTGGTGGCGCACGCCTTTAATCCCAGCATTTGGGAGGGAGAGGCAGGCGGATTTCTGAGTTCGAGGCCAGCCTGGTCTACAGAGTGAGTTCAAACAGCCAGCCAGGGCTACACAGAGAAGCCTTGTCATGAAAAAAAAAAGAGAGAGAGAAAGAAAAAAGAAAGAAAGAAAGAAAGAAAGAAAGAAAGAAAGAAAGAAAGAAAGAAAGAGAAAGAAAGGAAGGAAACATGAAAGAAATTGTGATATTTAAAATGTGATATCTAATTAATATTTAATTATTAATCATAACAATTAATTAGTTGTAACTATTAATTATCATACTTTATCACAATAAAGTATGCATGTCATTCATTGAGTGACAAACACAGTAAACTTTTTAAAGTATTAAACAGAAGTAACTTTTTTGGAACTTCCATATGGGACCTGAGACCTCACCTATGCTTCTAAGAAGGTGAGCCACATCGTGGGTCCTTAAAAGCTCTAACATGGATTCGGGCATCTGTATCTGACAACATGAAAACACTATGACTCATTTAGAATATGGTTCATTTCCATCTAGACAGTTAACTGTATTTATCCTTGTACTAGATACTACCACAAAAGCTTGGACAGTTTTCAAAAAAAGAAGTGAGTTGGCTACAATCCATATCCTGTATCCTAGCCACCTAAGATGCTGCAGCTGAGGCTGAGGGTCTTTTGCACACAGTCCAGTCTAGACAACACTGCAGCACTCTGCCTTGCTCCTCATTCCTACTTCTCTGAAAGCTTGAAGTGTTTAACAAACAGAAGGAAACAAATGGTGAAATTCAAATAGGAAGGAAAACTTTGAGTAAGAATAAAAGCAAGAAACATTCTTTTTGCTTTTAAAAACAAAATTTAGGCCAGAAAGATGGCTCAGTGAGTAACAGCACTTTTCACAAAGTCTGAATACATAAGTCCAATCCCTAAGACCTACTGACAGAAAGACAGAAGAGTTTCCTGCAGCCCGCACTCTGAACCTCATAGATACAAACATGTATACATAAATACACACACACATACATATATACACATGACACACATGCACATGCATGTGCATACATACAACATGACACATACAATAAACAATAAATGTAATTTTTAAAGTAAAAAGAAATATATTTGCTTACCCAGTAACTAGAGAGGTGAGAAAGTTTTTGAAGAAGTCCAGCTTCGGCTCTGTGATGCACTGAGGAAGTTTGCTGATGAACGGTAAAAGATAAGGATATATAACAGCAGCTAGGCCCCGGCCACCCTCACGGATCATGGCCGTCAGCTTGGGAAACACACTTTTTTTGGCATTTACATGGAACCAGCAGTCCTAACCCAAAAAAAAAAAAATTATAATAGAAATTTAAAATTGTAAGCATGTTTCACAAAGCAAATCTCCAGGATGAGAATCACGCAGCGAGTGGCAGAGCACATGTGTGTGCCCAACCCTTGGAAGACTAGCTACATACACAGGCTATCCATACAGCAAGACTCTGCCTCCAAAAATAAGGCCAGATATGGTAGGGCACATCTTTAACTCCAGCACTCAGGAAGCAGAAACGAGTAAGTCTGTGTGAGTTCAAGGCCAGCCTCCTCTGAGTTCCAAGCCAGCCAGAGTGACAGAGAGACCCTGCCTCAAAAAAAATTTTTTTTAATTTAAAATAAAATATTTTAACTAGTAAGGTTATTAAGCTCTCACTATAATTTAAATAAGACTTCTAAAAATTAAATGCTACATCTAATAATCACATATTTGCTATGTTAACAGGAAGATTATTTAAAACATTCCTAGAAAAGCTATTCTCTTAAAGAAATAAACCTATTTCTGAATCAGAAATCCTTCCAGAGGCACAATAACCAAGCAAGCAGAACTCAGAAACACTGCCGCATGCCGAGACACTGAGACTGGCTTCTAAAGTTCCTGAGGCACACAGTGAGAGTAAACCAAAGGCCGTACATAACACTGTGACCCAAGACTCGAGGTCTCCTCATAGGGCCACAGCTACTCAGCACTGCTATGGTCCCCCGAGGAGACTAAAAATTCATGACGTGAGAATGTAAATGAATGTCTTAAAAAAAAAAAAAAAACAGCTAGACGAGGTGTCACACGCCTTTAATCCCTGCATTCTAGAGGCAGATGCTGGTAAGTTAGAGGGCAGCCTGGTCCACAGAGTAAGTTCCAGGATCCAGGACAGCCAGGACAGCCACACACACACACACACACACACACACACACACACACACAAAAGGGGGAATGAAGAAAGGAAAGACAAGGAAAGAAAAAATGGCGTCTGGAAAGGAGTACAACATTTGTGCCATTCATGGCCGGTCCAGCATGTTGAACAAATTTTAGCATTTTTCCAGTTAGTTTTATTAGACAGGACAACATAATGTAATCTCATGTGGCTTTTAGGGAAGTGTGCCTCCCTTCCATACCTCAACAGTTGTCAGTGTGTAGAGCACAGCTTCCCAGAGAGCTGGGCAGACCACAGGGTCACTGTCATCAATGCTGAGCAGGACAGATGGGCTCACTTTGGCAGCTTCCTCTTTCATCACCTGGGGCACATGCTGGCACAAAGCAGAAACTAACTCAAAATACGCTGAGCGGACCTAAAAGAAGCACCAGAAAGCAGAATGAAATGAAAGCACAAAGACACTTGACACAACTAATTATGGCAGCAGTAAGTGGCAGCTGCTCACAACTCCTGTTCGCATAACTGAAGGCACTATATAAAAATAGTCTTTAAATATTAAAAGACACTCAGAATCAGCAAGGCAAAATAAAGACAGAAAGAATATAATTTTTAACAGAAACCCTATTTAATAGCAGAACCCTTCATTTGGGGTTTCAAACCAGTCAAATGACATTAGCCACATGAACACAGAGAAAAGCAAGCATAGCAAAATACAAGATTTAAAATTAATCATCTACAAACTTCATTAGAAGTGCTAAGAACCTATTTCCAGCATTTGGGAGGCAAAGGCAGGCAGATATCTGTGCGTTCACACAGTCTAGTCTACAAAACGGATCCCAGACCAGCCTAGGCTACACATGGAAACTTGATCTCAAAGATACAAACAATAGAAGTGTTCTGTCCTTTTTTAGGATAGTAGACCATAAATCTGAAAATGCATTAATTCCAAAACAAAAATGTATTAACCTAATACATTTAAATTTAAAGCTCAAGGGCCATGTTATATCTAGTGTTTCCCACTAACTCAGCTCACATGCTGAAACTTAATTGCTATTTAGAAGTAATTAGTTCTTGAGCACATTACCTTCATAAATGTAACTAATAACTAACAAAAGAAAGCTCAACACAGTGGCAATGTCTTTAGTCCCAGTACTCAGGATGCAGAGGCAGGTGGATCTGTGAGTTCAGGGCCAGCCTACCTATAGTTCCAGAACTACAACACATTCCAGTTACATAATCAGGCTGTCTCGAAAACAAACAAACAAACAAATAAAAGGAAACAAACAACCGAGCAGTGGTGGCACACGCCTTTAGTCCCAGCACCTAGGAGGCAGAGGCAGGTGGATTTCTGAGTTCGAGGCCAGCCTGGTCTACTGGTCTACAGAGTGAGTTCCAGGACAGCCAGAGCTACACAGAGAAATCCTTTCTCAAAAAACCAAATAAATAAATAAATAAATAAAAAAGGAAACAAACAAAACCAGCAGTAAGACAAGGCAGAAAGGCAATAATCACACAGGAGGGCTTAATGGAGGAAGGCTGCCCTTCTGCCCTTCCATGTCTTTCAACACATAAGGATGCAGTGACAAGGACCCATATTTGAAGTATAAATCTATATGGTAGTTAGATTATTCTTGGCCCAGGGAGTGGCACTATTTGGAGGTATGGCCTTGTTAGAGTAGGTGTGCCACTGTGGGTGTGGGCTTTAAGACCCTCCTCTTAACCACATCGAAGCCAGTCTTCTAGCAGTCTTCAGACAAAGATGTAGAACTCTCAGCTCAGCCTGCACCATGCCTGCCTGGATGCTGCTGCCATGCTCCTGCCTTGATGATAATGGATTGAACTTCTGAACCTGTAAGCCAGCCCCAATTTAAATGTTGTCCTCATGAGAGCTGCCTTTGGTCATGGTGTTTGTTCACAGCAGTAAAACCTTAACTAAGACAACCATCTTTGAAAAAATAATCCCTAATAGAAGATCTGCTAGAATATTTATCTAGTCTTTTAAAAAGTATTTTTAGAGTTATTTTATGAGTGTTTTGCCTGCACTTATGTATGTGCACCATGTACACAACTGATCCCTGCAGAGGCAAGTAGAGGCCACGAGCTAAGGGTGGAGGCTATAAGAGGGTGTTAGATCCCCTAGAACCAGAGTTGCCAATGGTTGTAAGCTACTATGTGGGTTATGGAAATCGAACCCAGATCCTCTGCAAAAGCAACAAGAGCCCTAAACCACTGAGTCATCTTTAGCCCCTCCGTCGAATCTTAACCAGCCTCTATAACTATGAGACATGTATTTCTACCTTTTTTGAATTGCCCAACTTAGGCTATTTTGGTTGAGTAGTATGGATGGGCTGAAACAAGGAGATTAAACACAATCAGTGAAGTAGAAGACTGAATAAAAGAACTTATTCATATACAGAGAGAAAACTGTAAAAAACACGAGACATACAAGATAGAATATAGGAGATTTAATCTATAATTAGTTACAATCCCAAAGAAGAAAGAATGAAATGAAGGAAATATCTGGAGGTAACATCTGAGAATTCCAGAGGCAATTAAATATCCCAATGCACAGATTTAAGAATTCTAATAAATCATAAACAGGACCCATGAATGTGTGAAAGAAAATCCACACCAGGACAGACTACACTGCCTTAAGAGAATGTAAAGAAAGCTGGCCGTAATGATGCATGTTGTTAATCCCAGCCCACAGGAGATACAGGCCAACCTACATAAGAAAGTGACATCTAGAAAACCATGGATGCCAGTCAGTTCGATGCTCAACAACAACGCAGAAGTGAACACAGAGTTCCAGTCTAATAGACAGGCAAGAAAGTCCTAAAGGACCAACCACAGAGATGTGCTTGCATGACTGCAAACATAAATAATAAACATGAGCATAAATGCAGTAAAGTCAGGATGGAGTTACAGAAAAGAAGCTTTAAAACCAAAGCTATTACCATACCTGAGGTATACTGTGTTTTCCATACTTCCAAAACTTATTCTGTGATAAAAGTGATTTAAATTTCTCCTCCAGAGAATCAAGCTCATTGTTAGGTAAGAAGCAAAGCAATCTCTTTAGTGCCAATAGAGAGCATGTTACAACTCGATGGAATTTAGCCTCTCTCTCTTCCTCTGGAACTGTTCTAAATTTGAAAAATAAACAAGTTACATTACAAAAAAGACAGACTACATATTTGGCACCTTTATATTGTTTTATTTATATATGTTTTATTAAATTTCTACTAGTTACCTTATTTCTGTATCTTTTCCCCCACCACAAACATCTTTCAAAACTCATAGAATGTTTTGTCACATGTATTTAGCATGTGTGCCTATGTATTTATGCCATGGTACACATGTGTGCACATGTGCATGAGAAAGCTGGAAGTCAGAGGACAAACCAGGGGAGCAGTTTCCTCCCTCCATGCTGGTCTTAGGGACTGTAAGTACCCACTGAGCCATCTGGCCGGCCCACAAGGAGAATTTTAATCACACATTTTACAACAAATCCAAGGTGAAAACAAAGGCAAAGCCAGCAGCTTGGAGCAAGCGAACAAGCACAATGCTCTCTCCCCGACATTTACTCAGCAACTCTAGGAATGGCAAGAAAACATCTAACTACTTCCCTTGATGGCATCTTAAAAGCTTGCTTACAATATAAAGTAAAGGTAAATAAAACATTTTTACTACTCTTTTTATAGAACTATTTAATAACAGCTTCAAGTATACCAGACCTTAAAATAGTTTCAGCTATGACTGCCAAAAGGTTAATTAAAAAAACAACAAAAATAACAAAAACAAAGCTAGACAGTGGCAGGTGGCAGTGCACCCTTTAATCCCAGCACTCAGGAGGCAGAGTCTGACAGATCTCTCTGTGTTCTAGGCCAGCCTGGTCTACAGAGTGGGCTTCAGGACAACCAGGGATACACAGAGAAACCCTGTCTTGATAAACCAAAAGAAAGAGAAAAAAAACAGTAAAATTTTTTCTAACAAAACTACATATGTATCTCAGAAGATTCAAATTTAACAGCCAGCCAAAGTTCAGGGAGGCACCATGCAGCACTCTCTGAGGTAATTTTACCTGCATTTGGAATTCCTTCTCAAAACAAGCCATACTGAAATTATACATGCAAACCAACAAAGTAAATGCCTCGAGTACATTACTTAGAAACAATATAACTTACTGAGGGTCACTAAGTGTATCAGGAGTTTCTTTCAGAAGATGATCCTGCAGTACCTGAAGGAGAAAACCACCAAAGCCTTGAGATCTTATGGGTCTGACAACCGTAATCAGATGGAGGGAAAATCCACCTTCTAAAAATTCTCATACCCTTAACCCACAGACTAACAATTTTTGGCATCAAAACTAACAGATCTAAATTTTGCCCATTTTTGCCTTCCTATATATTCCCTGAGTTGGCTGGTACTGTGATAAAGACAGGGTACTTTATGACAGCACAAATTCCCATCAAAAAAACTTTCCTCTAAATACTTGTAGCTACTTGTTGATCATTATTCTCACTACAGCAGTACAGTAGGATGATCAGCCAATCAAAATCGGACAGACAGCTCAGGATTGTTTCCTTTCCCATCTCCAGCCCACAGAGAACACATACTGTGTACACATGCAGCTCAGGGACAGATGTGAGTCAGTTCTCTCTATACCTTTGAGGATTGTAAGGAACAAAGTCAGGTATTCAGGCTTGCATGGCAAGCACTTTACCCACTGAGCCATCTTGCCAGCCCCTCCATATCTTCTGAGGTTACAGATATCTTTTATGTTTATTGTGTATGTGAGAGAGAGAGAGACACACACAGTTTGCTTGTTTTTTACAAGAGCAGGTAAAAGAGCTACCACTGGATGCCTGAGAGCTCTTAGACAACTGAGAAACACAGGTACAGAATGATCCCAAACACTCACACTTGTAATTTCTTCCTTACAAAACGCTATGGCTTCAGGTTGCTTGCTTGGAGGGAAAGCAGCTTCGAATGCATCTTTTGCCGCCAGTGCAGCTGGTGGATATGTATCACACTGAGCCATTAGCCAATATCCCATTACACTTTTTAAATATGGAGCTAAGTGCTTCTTTACTTTAAGGATAAGTTTTTCAAAAGCTTGCTGTGTCGCTTCTCGAACCCGACGATCATGATCCTATTGAAAGCAGAAATGTGGTTTAAGAACAAATACTAATATCTGTAAATATCTACAATGACTCACAGTAGTAATTCATCTATGTATATAATCAAACTAACAATAACTTTTGACAAGTTAGAGGAAAAACTATTAAACTAATAATAACTTTTGATAGGCTAGAGGAAAACCTCAGAGTGGAGCACATGTTCTAAGCTAACAATGCCCTGAATTCAATTACAAGCCAGAAAAAAAGAAAAGGAAAAAACTTGCTTTGAAATATTGCAGATTTAGGGTTTATTTACTGACAATCATGTAAAATAATTTTTCCTTCCTTCCCCTTTCCAGTGAGATTGTATCCAAGATAGGTTCAAAGACAGAGTAATACAAGGAACTCATTCTCAATCTTCTGTAGAAATGCAGAGGGCAAACCCTCTCCAGAAATAAATCATTTAAGCAGAAACAGGCTCATAAACTCTAATGCTTACAAGGGAGATTTTGCAGAAGATTCTTGGCCAGTACGGAAGAACCCCCTTTACAGCTTCTGTGTCTCTCTCTGTGCACATAGTTCCAAATTCTTGCATTGCCTGAAAATAATTAGTATCATCAAGGATTAACAGAGGTAACACGACCTACTGATTTTCTTCCTTTTGTTCTGGGAACTTAGTCTATTTTATTTAAAAGGAGAATGCATGCATCATTTCTGTCTTTGCCACAAAGAAACATGAAAAATTCTTTCACAGTCCACTATAACAAAAACGTAACCATTGACTTTTAGACTTTACCATAAACAAAGAAAACAAAGCCATGTGGTAGTGGGGCAGGCCTTTAATCCCAGCCCTTGGGAGGCAGAGCCAGGCAGATCTGAGTTCAAAGCCAACCTGTCTACACAATGAATTCAAGGACAGCCAGGGCTACACAGAAAAAAAAAAAATGTGTCTCAAAAAAAAAAAAAAAAAAAAAAACAAGCAAACAAACAAATATTAAAAGACTGAAGCTGAGTGACCCAAGCTCAGCATCAGCTACCCAGAAGCTAAGGAAGATCACTGAAGCCCAGACACCTCCAGACTAGTTCAGCAACTTCACAATGTTGCATCAAGAAATAAGAGTGTGTGGCAGGGCGGTGGTGGCGCACGCCTGTAATCCCAGCACTTGGGAGGCAGAGGCAGGCGGATTTCTGAGTTCCAGGCCAGCCTGGTCTACCGAGTGAGTTCCAAGACAGCCAGGGTTACACAGAGAAACCCTGTCTCAAAAAAACAAAAAGAAAGAAAGAAAGAAAGAAAGAAAGAAAGAAAGAAAGAAGGAAGGAAGGAAGGAAGGAAGGAAGGAAGGAAGGAAGGAAGGAAGGAAGGAAGGAAAGAGCGAGCACAGAGAAGAGAAGAGAAGAGAAGAGAAGAGAAGAGAAGAGAAGAGAAGAGAAGAGAAGAGAAGAGAAGAGTGTGAAGAGATGGCTCAGCAGTTAAGAGCACTGGTTTCTTTTCAAGGAACCCAGGTTCAGTTCCAGGAACCCACATGACGACTCACAGCCATAACTCAAGTTCCAGAAGATCCAACAACTTCTCTTGTTTCTTGGCCACACACATGGACATGGTGCTCATACATTCAGGCAAAACACTCACATACATACATACATACATACATACATACATACATACATACATACATTCATACATACTCACACACATACAAACAACAGCCAGGCATGGTGGCTCATACCTGTAATTCTAGCACTCAGGAGGCAGAGGCAGGCCACAAATTTAAGAACAATCTGGTCTACACATCATATTCCAGGACATCAAGGGCTACCTAGCAAAATTCTAAACATAACTAAAAAATTTTTTAAAATTATACTCCCCAACCATGAATAACTATGTAGCCAAAATTCTAAAATGTTTCAGAGCAACAAACTAAGTTGTACCCTAAAAGTTAAGTGTCAACTAAACTTAATGTGTCAAAATACTACAACTGTAAAAAGAACTATTGATAAATTACTACACAATTTTCTTTATATCAAATATACCTAACATTTATTCTAATAAAACTACATTCTTAATTATTGTTTTTGTGAAAATAAGAAAACTTGCCTTTAATTTTGTCGTAACATCTTTTTTGGAAAGTTTCCGAAGCACCATTCGGAAATCAGAATCCACAAGACTGTCTATGTCTTCCGCTCCTTGAATAGCAGGAACATAGCCCAGGTCACTGTGAGATGTTCCAAAACCAATAAATCCAGGGACTGTTCCCTGCTCTTTGGCAAGGAGTTCTGCAGCTCGGCCGCTGTTTGAAGGCTGATAAGAAAGCAAAACAAAGCAAAAAACAGTCAGAACATTTTCTCACACATACATTAATTACAAATAATTAAAAAAATAATAATACTGTTCTGAACCACAGTGTTTTTGACTGATATTTATAATGTACAAATCCACTAGTTCTGAAAGATAGGGGATCTGTTGTCAAAAAGAAAACGAATATTTGAACTATATACAAAGAAATTAATTTAATTTTTTAACTCCTTCACAAGTATATTCAGAACTGTGACCTGCTTTTTGCCCCTCACCTGTGTTGTCTATTGTAGATATAAAATAGTTATTCTGATCTCTGCAGATTAGATATTTATACCCATAGCCAAATAAAAATTTCAAACCTAAGGGCCAAGCAAAATGGCCTAGGAGGTAAAGGAACATTATGCCGAGCCTGAGGACCTAAGTTACATCCTAAGGCCCTCATGGTGAAAGAAAAGAATTGATTGTCCTCTGATCTCCCCACAAGTGCATATATGCAGGCGTGCTCATGCATATACACAAATAAATATAATAAGCATTTTTAAAAGATTAAGAATATTAGGCAAGCTGGAGAGTGGTGGCCCATATCACTTAGGAGGCAGAGGCAAGTGGATCTCTGAGTTCAAAGTCTAGGCCAACATGGACTATAGAAGGCATTCCAAGTCAGCCAGAATTACATTAAGAAACCCTGTCTCAAAACACATCCACACACAAAGACCCTTAGGCAAGAATGATAATCTAGTCCTTTCCTTTCCTTTTTTCTTTTCTTTTCTTCTTTTTTTTTTCCTCCCTGAATAGCAAGAGAGAGTTGTTTACTAGAGTCATCAGGTTTGGCCCCAGTTGCGGATTTGATGTCTTCCTCTGGAACCTAACTGTCGAGGTGACACCCTGAAAGGACTTTCCCTCACTCCCAAGCATGAGGTCCTAGGTTTGACCCCAGAACCCATACAAAGAAGTCTGGTGAGGTTACACATACTTGTAACTCTAGTGCTGTGAAGATCGAAATGCATGAGCATGAGCACACACCAAGAACCTTATTCTATACTTGGCAGTTCTCATATACTATACCTACATCTGTCCATTCTTTGTACCTGGATTCTCTAAGGCTATCTGAGTTAGTGATTCTGAGTCCATGGTGTAAAGACCAAAGTGAAGGCTTATAAGATTTCCCACCTGTCTTCAACTTTTCAGGTTCATCTCCTACTAAGCCTACTCTCTATCCTACTTAGCCCCCACCCCCTCAATCCTTCCTTTCTTGCCAGGGTCCCGCCCTGACAGTTAGGTTCCAGAGGAAAGCATCAAATCTGTGACTGAGACCAAACCTGATGACTCTGATAATTTAACTCTCTCTTGCTATTCAGGGAGGAAAAGAAAAAAGAAAAAAAAAAAGAAAAAAAGGAAAGGAAAGGAAAGGAAAGGAAAGGAAAGGAAAGGAAAGGAAAACTCAGGCACACAAAGGCAACACACATATACTAGATGAAGCACAAAAAAGCTACACCACCAATTTACTGTTGTTCTTAGTTTTTATACCTTCTCAGGATAATTGATCATGTTTTTTGAAGCATTTTTACATTCAATAGTTCATAGTAAGTTTGAAGCAATAGTTTAAACCTTAGGTCAATAAGGCCTAAGGAGTTATAGCAAAATTGTTTACATGCCTTTCCATTAATTAAGACTAGTACCTGACTAGACAATTATTATCTGGGTTTTTTTTTTTTTTTTTGCCCCTTTAAGCTCATTATAAGTTTAAAGCAATTACTTTTGTCATAAGTTAGCAAGGTTTTGTCAAGAGACCAATCATCTGCCTTCTGTCTTATTATTTTGAAGTCATGTATAGAGAAACTAGTCCAGCATTTTTTTTTGGTCCTTGCACCTACAATAAACTGCCCATTTCCAGTTTATGACCTTTAGTTACAGGATAGTCCCCTCATTCCTAACCTAGAAGGAATGTTTTCCCAATCTGTAAATTTGTCCCAACCCTGTTTTCTTTTCCTAGTGCAATTAGCCCATGATACATTAAGTTTACAGAGCTCTATTTGCATCTTCTTTTTTCTATAGGGGGCTTGAGATTACTTGTATCAATTTGGGAATTCTATAAAATCATTATCTAGAATTATGAAATCATTAGTTCATCTAAACAGCATTATTTCATGAAAATACATCTCCATATTGATTCAGCAGGAAATCGGCCGAATAGGGTGGGCTAATGCCCAGGAACCATAAGGCTATTTAATGATGGCAGGCAAGACATATCAGCAGCTCAGAAGTATAGGATGCAGGACCCTACATTTCAGAACACACCCATCGCAGCCATGCAAAATGGCGGGATAGCTCCAGAAAACTCACTTGCTTGCCATAGCCTGTCCTAGATGGATTCTGACACCTCCCATTATTCAATACTCTAAATTCCACTCAGAGTTTCCTAAGTATAATACATGCTCTTTCACAATTTAGTCTTCACATAATCTTTTCTCTCCGTCTGAAAACCCTTCCTTCCTTTCACTAGTGTTTGCAATGTACTTCTCCCTCAGATCAATCAGCACCCTCTTCTGTTCTCTCACACTCTCTCCATTCATGCATTCATGCTTATCTCATAATTGCTTCATACACCATGATATTTTCTTACAAATCTGTGCCTGCCATTACTGACACTTCAAGAATAGCAATCAGAAGTTGTGTGGTAGGACAAACCTGTAATCCCACACAATCCCAGCACTGGGAGGGGAGGGGAGAGAATCAGGATGTTAGGGTCAGACTCAACTATATAATGATATCAAGTCCAGCCTGATTGATACATATGAGACCTAGTTTCAAAACAAACACAGGAAAGAGCAGTTAACCATCTTAATGGCACAAGCCTGGAACCCCAGCACTAAAGAGACTGAAACAAGAAGGTGACAAGTTTGAGGCCAGCTTAGGCTACATAAGAAGTTGCAAGTCAGGCTAAACCACATAGTAAAATCCCATCTCAAAACAAAAAGTCAAAACAACAAAAAAAGACATGTATATACTATAATCTATAAATATATATGGCTCCCAGCACTATTTTCTATTGAACAAATGCTACTTTTAAGTTCAAGTCCAGGCCCAGTAAGATGGTTCAGAGGGTATCAACACTGGCTATGCATGTTGTCAGATAATCTGGACATCCATCCTGGTAACCCACAAGAAGTGAAAGGAGAGAATGGGCTCCCAAAAGTTGTCCTCTTACTGCCCTACTATGAGATAACATTTTAAAACTAAAAAGCTAGCTAGCTCCAGAACAGCCAGAGCTACACAGAGAAACACTGTCTTGAAGGGGGAAAAAGTATTGTACACTTTTGGTGTGATATACTGAAAATGGCATCATATAAAGCATTCTGGTCAAAAATGGCTTAACCTGAAGTGATATAAGGAAACAATTAGATGAGGGGTTTTGTTTGTTTGTTTTGTTTGTTTTGTTTTGTTTTTTTGAGACAGGGTTTCTCTGTGTAGCCCTGGCTGTCCTGGAACTCAGTCTGTAGACCAGGCTGGCCTGGAACTCAGAAATCCGCCTGCCTCTGCCTCCCAAGTGCTGGGATTAAAGGCGTTCACTACCACTCTCAGGCAAATAGATGAGTTTAAACAAATCAAACCAATGGCCAACTCTTCTTGGTTATTATGACATAAAAGACACACTCATCTAGGATGCAGGAATGGGAAATTGTCTAAATCAAGACTTAAATGTGTCTTTTAAGTGCTTTTTTAAATATGTCTTTTAATGTATTCCCTGGCAAAGGGAACAAGTGATATTTGACTGAGTCATAAATGCTTTGAAAATGTTGCTGTGTACCACCACTGCCCGGCTTCACCTTTATATTTTTAATTCTGTTTTTGTTTTACTTTGATTTTGGTTTTTTGAGATAGTTTCTCTGTGTAGTAGCACTGGCTGTCCTGGAAGTTACACACAGAGATGTGCCTGCCTCTGCCTTTCTAGTTCTGGGATTAAAGGTGCACCACCATGACTGACTTAATGATTTTAGATAACAGCAACATTTTCAAAGCATTTATGACTCAGTCAAATATCACTTGTTCCCTTTGCCAGGGAATACATTAAAAGACATATTTAAAAAAGCACTTAAAAGACACATTTAAGTCTTGATTTAGACAATTTCCCATTCCTGCATCCTAGATGAGTGTGTCTTTTATGTCATAATAACCAAGAAGAGTTGGCCATTGGTTTGATTTGTTTAAACTCATCTATTTGCCTGAGAGTGGTAGTGAACGCCTTTAATCCCAGCACTTGGGAGGCAGAGGCAGGTAGATTTCTGAGTTCAAGGCCAGCCTGGTCTACAGAGTGAGTTCCAGAATAGCCAGGGCTACACAGCGTGTCTCAAAAAACTATATATATATATATATATGTATGTATGTATATGTATATGTATATATGTGTATATATGTGTATATATGTGTATATATATATATGTGCAAATTAGAAATGTGACTTGTAAGTCTACATGTTATATTTGTCGTATTCCACCACAGTTAAAGTTTCGAATGTTATATGAAGAATGGCATTGTTCTTAGAATATATAAGGTGGAAAATCTGGGTGTTAAATACTGAAATTAACTCTCCAAAGGGACAGCAAATTTTATAAATTAAGAGATGAAAATGATTTGTGAACAAATATTAACAGCTGGTGACACAATAAATATGGAGATTTCTAGTTTTGGCTCATGTCTTTAAATCCTATATTCTCAAGGCAGTGGAAAGTAGGTCTCTCTAAGTTACTGGTCCTCTACATAGCTGAATTCCAGCCCAGGCAGAACCCCACACAGGCAGAGTTAGACAGTAAATGGTCTCAAAACAAAACAAAGGCCGGTTATGGTGGCACACACCTTGAAACCCAGCTCTCCAGAGGCAGAGGCAGGAGATCTCTGGGAGTTCGAGGCCAGCCTGGTCTACAGAGAGTTCAAACACAACCAGATACTCGAAGAAACTCTCACACTCTCTCTCTCTCTCTCTCTCTCTCTCTCTCTGTGTGTGTGTGTGTGTGTGTGTGTGTGTGAGAGAGAGAGAGAGAGAGAGAGAGAGAAACAAACAAATGAAGAAAATACAAATTTTAATTCTAATATCTTTGCCCTAAAACAGTGACGTTTTTACGCTGTGACAACTCAACAAAAATGCATGAAAAGCATTTAACATGGTTAACCTACTGTAATTTTATGCTTTGATACTGAAGTCGCTAAAGTTAACTGACTCAGAAATGGTGGAACAGTTCTATAAAACCGAACTGTGTGTGTGTGATCCATTAGGGATAAAGGAAACAGAGAAACACCTGCCTTCAAAATGCTTATAAAGACAGTAATTTACATGGCACGCAGTGTTGTGACCACGGAGAACAGCCACATTAAAAGGGGGCTGCTACCAGAGGAATGATGCACTGAGGTGTCTAGAGCCACCTAACATATGGCCATTCGGATCCTGCCAGGCCAGGCCAAGTTCGTGGCGAGTTCAGGGTGACCAGAATGAAGCAGGAAAAGCGAGGTGAGCTTGAGGCCAGAGACCCAATGTGTGACACCGACTTGACACTAGGCATACCCTACGGGCTCCGGCCTTGGCAGGGAGGGACGGGGAAAGCCACTGTACATTTCCGAGCAAATGAAGCCCACGCTTGCTTCTTCCCACAGCTCCTACACAAGCTCTGCCAGCTGGGCAGGGACCGCCCGGGTGCACGCTGACACCGTTTCCCGGTGACACCTCTCTGTGCGCGCTCCGTTTCACAGATCCGGTGTGAAACGCCGTTTGGGTCTCAACTCCTCGACCCGCGGGGACGCACACACAGGGAGGTCACACGCCTCCCTCACGGCCCTCCGGACACCCGGGCCGCGTGCCTAGGGGCTCCCATCACGGGACTCACCCTCAGGTTCCCCTTGGTCCGCTGCTTATTCTTCCCGCCCATGGTGGCGGTGGCGGCAGGGTTCTCACTCTGCAGAGCCGAAGTTGACACGGCCGGGCCACAACTTCCGGTCCCTCGCGCCGGAAGGGGACTCATTGTAGCCACTTCCCCCTCGCCCTCCCAGCCTTTCGATTTCCCACTTCCGCTCCCGCCTCCCTGTCAGGACGCTAACCATCCGCTGCCTGAAACGTAACAAAGAAGGCCACGCCTGAATGAGTGGCGTCACTGCTGACCAATAAAAAGCTAGCATTGAGCCCGTGGCGCCAAACCTGTCCTAGGGATTTGTAGTGGAGAGATTTCCTCCCTAGTATGTGGGAATTTGACTTCAGATCTAGTCTCGGACAACATAGCAATAGAATGATATGGAAGCAGCTGTGCTAAAGAGTGCTAGAAGGTGATGCGATCATCCGCATGAAAAACAGACTCTCGAGCCCATGTCTAGAGAATCATATTCTGCGTTTGACAAGATTCCCACTCTTGCTAGAATTTGGATACTGTTTTACGCTGTATTCTTTGTAGAGCTCTCTATGTTTTCTATACTAAAGTGAGGCAAGAGTTAGTTAGGTCATAGAAAAGAGCCCATAGTAAGTTGGACCACACTGACAGTATCAGATAATGATAATATCAAACTTTAGGTGCAGCTCATCGGTAGAATACTTGCCCAAGAGACGCAAAGTTCTGGCTAAATCCCTAGCAGCATATCCTCAAAACCCTTTGAATTTATGAACATCGAAAGACTATCAGTGAGCTATTATTATGTGCCTTGATGCGATGCAATAGAAACTATTCAAGATCTATTAAGTATTCTTGCAAAAAAAAAAAAGTCAAAGCTGAGTCTAGCTAAGCTTTAGATCTAATAATTTACAGAATACCGAGGACCATATAAAATGACACTGGCACAACCAAAGAATTCAGAATGTGGGAAATTCTACTAAAAAAAATAATGTTTTCACTAACAATGATATAGATGGGGGTTGGGGAAGAATGCATTTGAAAAGACCTAAGACAGATCTTGCACATATAATATCAAATTATAAGCCAATTAGAGGAATGTGAACTTGGATTGGATTTTTTTATTCATTTTAAGTGTATGTGTGTTTGTGTGTGTGTGTGTGTTCACACTCATGCACCCATGGAAGCCAGAAGGTATTGTATCCTGAAGCTGAAATTTCATGCCGTTGTGAGCCGCTTGATACGGGTGTTTTGAGCCCAAATAGAGTCTTCTGCAGCAAGGGTTCATAAACTTTTAAAGCTTCTCATTGCACTCAAGCACTAATAAAGTAACATCTCGAACATCTTTGGAAAAACTAAATGTGTTTGAGAAAATAAATATCTATTGCATGCCTCACTCAAAAATGTTAAGCCATAAGGTTTGGAGCTCAGTGGTTCGGAGGTTCATAAAGGCTCAGTGGTTAAGTATGTTTCCTGCTCTTCCAGAAAACCCAAATTCAGCATTCAGCTTCTAGCCTTCTTGTTAGACACCTATATAAATCCAGTTCTGAGGGATCCAATACCCTCTTCTGGCCCCCATAGGTACTCAAGCAAATATATACATATATATATGCATGAG
>NW_021620926.1:1801815-1828869 GCF_004785775.1 Grammomys surdaster
TATACAAGTATGTTTTTAATGAAGCCATAAAATATTGCATAGGGATACACATATATGCCAGGAAAGTACAAAGACATATGAGAGTGCCCCACACTTTCAAGAAAGGGTTCAGACCAGCAAAGACCAAGACTGTAAGCAGCAACAGCACATGAGTGGAGACTCCTAAAAGGTTTACAATGTTACAGTAACATTATGGCTACTCATTGTCTTAGTCTTATAACTTTTCTTATACAATGTATAGTGTATCTTGGAGCCCAGGCAGTGGCAAGGTGCATTCCTTTGATCCCAGCGCTTTGGGGGCAGTGGCAGGTAGATCTCTAAATCCTGAGTTTGCTTTACAGAGCAAGTTCCAGGGCTAAACAGAGAAACCCTGTCTTAACCAAAATCAATCAATTATTGATTGATTGATTGATTGATTAAAATAAAAAGTCTTCATGTACACTAAAAGTCAAAAAGAGTAGGGATGGGAGTACCTAACGTGGTAGAGTGCTTCCCTGGCACTCCTGAGCCCTGAGTCTGATTCCCTACATTGAACAACCAGGTGTGCTGGCTCACCCTCCAATACCAGCACTGAAGATATCGAGGTAGAAGAGGTGAATCAGAAAATTAGGGTCAGCTTTGCATACTTAGTGAGTTCAAGGGCAGCCTGGGATATGTGAAAATCTGTCTCAAAATATAAAATATAAAAAAAGAAACATCGGGTCACAGAAGCATGAGACATGGCCCCTACCTCCATCTCCACCCATATTCCCACTCTTCCTGGGAACAGGGGAACAGGCTCTTCCAGATAGCAGGCAGAGAAAGTGAGATCTGTCACATCCTATGCTAACTAGGTTCATGGTTCTTATAGATACTCCTTGTGCAGAGGTCCTTGGGACTTTCCAAACGCCCATCTCATCCAGAAATAGAATACATCGTGTCTTTTAGTCTAGTTAGGTGGCATGAGCCCACCCTGGCTCCACTGCCTCCTAACACAACACATGCCCCCTCCATACTTCCTTCAAAATGGGCCTTAAGAAGAATAGGTTCTGCTTTCCCTAAGCAACCTGAATTTCTATTTCAGACCCACCACGCACACACCTCTTCTGCCTTTCTGACATCCTAGAGGCCACTGAAAGAACCCAGTGTGTGTGTGTGGGCAGGGAGGGCTATGAGGAGTGACGTTAATAGTATTGGAGAATGACTTGATGGAGCACCTCTGTCCTAAGCCCCATCTCCCCTCCTATCTAAAACCTAATACAATCCTAGGCTTTTTATGTATTATGCTGGCAAAACAACAGCAAGCACTGGTGATAACACGGTACAGAGGTACATTCTGATGTCTCTCAACGTTGCTATGATGGGCCCAATCACAAGGGTACTGCATATGCTGTACCATAAGTGGATGTTTGGCCTTCATCTGTTTGAGACAAGTTCTTGCTCTGTAACCTAGGATATCTTCAAATTTTCCACTGTCTTGCCTCAGCCTCCCAAGTGCTGGAATTATAGGTTACCATACTCAAATTTTTTTTTTCAAATAGGAAATTTTTTGAGGAACAGGGTCTCACCATGTAGTCAGGACTAACCTAGAACCCACTATATAGACCAGGATAGCTTCAAAGTCAGAGAGATCCACCTGCCTCTACTTTTGGAGTACTGGAATTAATGGAATACACTACCACACCTGGATCAAAAAAGTGCCTTAATTAGGTCAGAAATTCTGTACTCCTCTGTTACATGATATCTAAGCCTGTTTCTAGTTAGGGTGTGTCTCGGCCCTTAGCACAAACCTTTAACCCCTCTGGCTGGAATACAGACTTGTCCTTAGTTCCACCTTTAATCTCAAACAATGAAGGTAAAGTTAATACTTAAGGACTTTTGAAAACATTTGAGCTCAAACTGAGTGCAGTGACACACACACACACACACACACACACACACACACACACACTCCTCTTTAATAATCCCAGCATGCTGGAGGCTGAAGCAGATAGATCTCTGTGAGGTGAAGGCCAACCTGATATACACAGTAAGTCCCAAGCCAGCCAGGGCTACACATTGAAGCCCTGTCTTAAAGAAACAACAACAACAAAGCATTTGAGCTCGGCTCATGCCTCAGTCTTCAGTGATGCAAGGCCAGACAGGGACCGAATCTAAGCACATGGAATTAGAAATGAACCGCAAACACCAATAAGGAAGGCTTTATTCTGTTTGTACTTTAGAAGGCAGGGTAGTTTCAAACTTCTGACTACTGACTGCTGCTAACAAGCACAGAGAGTTTTACATTTCGTTTATTTCAAAGGTCAGGAGATAGGCAAGGATTAACATTGGGTCTGCATGTGACAAGATTTCTTGTAAAATGGCATCTCTGAGATATCTTGGCTCATCACTCCCTTCTCCTGTCATCACTTCAGTGTCCGTGGCAGAAGGAGAAGAGAAGCAAATTCATCCCCAGAAATCCTGCAGCTGTAACCTACAGTCAAATGTAGCTGCACCCAGGAAGGTGACAAGGAAGCTTTTCCAGGTTTCTCAGTAAAGGCAGAAGAGTGTTAGAAATGCCTAACAAGTTGAACCACCAAAATTACCTTCACATATAATTTGTCTTTCAAAAATTTCTGCATGAATAACTTTGTTTTTATTTTTGTTTTGTGAGACAGAGCCTGATGTAGCCCAGCTGGCCTTGAACTTCCAATCCTCCTGCCTCGACTTCCCAAATCCTGGAATTACAAGCATGTACCATCATATCCAGCTCACATCAAGAAATTTCCAAGCTGTAGAGGTGGCTCAGTGGTTAAAAGGGTACATTGCTCTTGCAGAGGACCCAACTTTGGTTCCTGGCACCCACACTGGGCACCTCACAACCTCCTGCAACTCCAGCTCCAGGGATCTAATATCCAGAATATACTTCCCTGTCTGTGTTCATGCACACACCCTTGGAGGTCAGAGTGCATCCAATGCCCTGAAGGAAAGACTTATAGGTGGTTATGAGCTTCCCTGCCACAGGTGCTGGGAACTGAACTTAGGTCCTTGGCGATAGCAGTGTTTGCTCTTAGCCTCTGAGCCATTTCTCCACCCTTCTCTGTCAGTAATTTAAAGTTTACAAGTTGAAAATCAGTTCTTCTTCCAGACATGACATGTTTTAACTGATACACTTCAGCTATATTAATTTTTTTCTTATGACCCCAACCCTAGAACATTCTAGAATGGAGGTGAAATAGAATTTCAAGGAAGAACAGCTTGATCAACAGAGGAACAGGGAGCCAACAAGTCTGACATCCCCTCTGCTCAGTCACTGTCCTTCTACACCAAAGAACATCTGGAAAACATCCCCACATCCCCTGGCATTTAAGAACTGATACAGCTGACCAAAGTCCATGTGGTTTCCTCTGGCTCCATGGACATTGAAGGCCTTTTCTTCAAAAATGGAAAATTTCCGCTGTTCTTCCATTCCATTGGCTGTACCATCAAAAGGAATGTCTTCTCGATGACGAATTAAAATCCTCTTCCAGTTTAGTTTTCTGAGTCTGAAACACAGTTTTTCGAAGTAGAAAATTTCAAAATGTATTTTCTACAGCGCTGAGCTAGAATCTGTAAGACAGACTTATCAGAGTTGGGAGTGGGGGCACACGTATTAACACAGCACTTGGAAGACAGAATTCAAATCTCTGTGAATTGGAGACTAGCCTGGTCTACATAGAGTGTTCCACACCAGCCAGGGCTATGTAGTGAGAGAGATTTTGTCTCAAAAACAATACAACAAAGTGTGTGTTCCTGTAAGTACAGAAGTAATCTCACAGGGACTTATTTTTTGTCCAATGGTTCTGATTACATCTTAACACACATTTATGGTCACTATTACTGTCTTACCATTAGAATATGACTTTTGATTTTAATAGTTAATCATTTACTTTGGGAGCCCAGTCACGTGGATCTCAGGCTGGCCTCTGTCTTGACCAAAGGTGGCACTGAACTCTGGATCCTGTCGTTTCTACCTTCAAAGAACCAAGATTACAGATGTGTGCTACCATGCCTGGTATACATGGTGCTGAGGATAGAACCCAACGCCTTGTGCATACCAGGCAAGCACTGTTCCAATCGAGCTACAAACTCAGAAACTGCTGCAAATATTTTAGAATGGTACAAATTGCTGACTCTTAAACTGCTTAAGCAACTTCTCAGAAACTAAGTAGAGAAATAAGATTACTGGCTATTCTAGTGCTCACAAATAATCCCCATTTCACAAGCTGAGAGTTGGCCATATTCATTAGATAAGAGAAGGGCAGATTCATGAAAACTGACAGGTTCTAGACAGCGTGTGGGAGGGGCTCAATTTATCCATAGTGCATTTACAGAAGGGTGCTGTGCTAGGGGAGAGCTAGGTGATGCTATGTGTGACTTCCACCTTACCACCCACTTGAGACTGAATCCTCATAAAGACATCCCCCGGCACATACTTGTTTCTACATCTCTAGTAGCATCTTTCAAATTACACCTACTGATGTGCTATACATAACACAGGTGAAACCTCACCTTGACCAGAATTCCTCACAAGCACTTTGTGGGCCTTCCACACACACCACGCCAGGTTTCCCAGGCATGCTAAACCCAGACAGGGACAGTTCCTTCGCCCACTCTAGGATGTTTCGTCTTTTGCATTTGTTGTAGATGTGGTGGCTGTAGATCCAGAGCCTCGTGAAAGTGAGATCCACTGGCTGGACTGGGCTTTGCCTGGCAGGGGAGGACAGAGCATCTCTGCTGACATAGTCAGAGGCATGCTCTCTAACCCACTCTGTGGCATTCAGTATACAGACATCTCCAAGACAGTTCTTCTGCAGGTATGCTATCAGATCTGTGTTCAGCTGAGTCTGCTGGGATCTACTCAGCGATACTGATCTGACAGGAAAAACACAAGGGGAAAAAATTCAGTCGATTTCTTTGGACAAGAAAATAAATGAAAGAATTACTTTTATCTTCATGTTAATTTTGACCGGTATAGTGAACACGATTTCTATAACATACCTCACTGTAATTTCGGGCAGGACTGTAGGGTATTTAAAAGGAAGAATGCAAGACAAAGAAAATGTCACCTGAGAAGAGGAGGAGGAAGAAAAAGGCTATGAATATTGTTTTAAAACACACACACACACACACACACACACACACACACACACACACACTATTCCTATCACACTCCAACTCTTTCCAGAACAGACAGAATTACCATTGCTGCCTCAGAGAAGTCCAGGCTCACATTGATCGTAAAGTATACTTGCGATGATCGCCCCTCCATTGTCCTCTTCTCAAGACAATCTTTGAGCTCTGCTAACGCCAGTTGGTCATTCACTATCAGCTCATTCTCACCAGGGAACATACTGGCCAGGAGGTCCAACTCGGAGAGCTGGGCCTCTGCCTGCTCCATCTCAACCATGCTGAGACATCCGTAAGATCCTAAGGAGTTGAGGATAAGAAGAAAGAATTAAATAGAATGACATAGACATTAACTTTAAAAAATACTTAATTCCTTTATTAAATGAAAAAATTAGAGTATTCCCTGTTATTCTATTTTCATATATCATATGCTGGGGACCAAAACAATGAGGCTACAGACAGTTTAATAGATAGGAGTGCTGCCTGCTCTTCCAGAGGACCTGAGTTCAGTTCCCAGTGCCCATCTTGCATGGCTCACAATGGCTTGTAACTCCAGCCCCTGGGAATACTATGGCCTCCATGAGTACCTGCAGATATTCGGCACACAGTCTCCCTCTGTCTGTCTCTGTCTCTCTGTCTCTCTGTCTCTCTGTCTCTCTCTCTCTTACACACACACACATTTTTAACTAAGAGACAATCCATAGACATTAATAGTCTATGCAGTATTCTATACCTAGACAGTAGATTATCTAGACAAGTGACCTGGCATTTCTAGTTACAACAGTGGCCATTCTCCTTGAGAAATACACACCATGTACTCAAAAAGCTATGCCAAGGATATAGCCAGAGGAGTGGCTGTGACGAGTTACACTGGAACTCAGGATGAACAAATTAAGAGAGTAAGTCATGTGTTTTTCTTTCAAGTAGACATTAACGTTTACTAGTCTTTTACAACTTTTACTTATTTTATACATGTGACTGTCTTGTCTGCATGTATGTCCGAGTACCATGTGCGTGCCTGGTGCCATACATAGGTGAGAAAAGGGAATCAAACCTCTGGAACTAGAGTTAGAGATGGTTGTGAGCCACCATGTGGGTGCTGGGAATTGAACCTGGGTCCTCTGGAAGAGTGACTAGTGCTCTTAACAGCTGAGCCACCTCTCTATCCCCCATTTAGTGGTCTTTAAATAGAAGAGCCAGGTAGGGGTGTTGGCTCATGCCTGCCATACCAACATTCAGAAAGCTAGAAAACTGTAGGTTCAACGCCAGCTTGGGCTATAGAGCGAGACAAAACAAAACAATAAAAGGTGAAATGATGCATGGGGGAGGGGAAGGCCACTCTTCCCACAGCTCAGGCAGCCCCTTTTCACAGTTGAAAGGTCCAAACTTAGGAAGCTGAAACTGCAGAAGAAAGTTAAACTATGATGATTTCATCCTCTATCAATGGCTTCCACTCTTGTCCATCTAAGTCCTGCATCCATGGCAGTTGTGATGCTTCACATCAGAACACTAAAGCTGCTGGCCAGACATGGTGGCACATGCCTTTAGTCCCAGGCTGGCCAGGCATGGTGGCACATGCCTTTAGTCCCAGGCTGGCCAGGAATGGTGGCACACGCCTTTAGTCCCAGCACTTAATTAAACCGAGGCATTGACTTGGGACACAGAGGCAGGAAGACCTCTGTGAATTCAAAGCCAGTCTGGTCTACATTGAGTGTTCCATGCTGGCTAAAGTTACACAGTAAAGTAAAAATAGATAGATAGATAGATAGATAGATAGATAGATAGATAGATAGACAGATAGATAAAAAGAAACAAAGAACTTAAGGAAGAGACTAGTTTAAGAAATATATGTAAACAAATATTATAAAGTCATTAAAATAAACATTGTTACTAAGTTCATAAAATGACTGCCTTAAAACTATAAGGGGAACAACAAAGCATTATTGTGACAATTATCGGTTGCCACTTTTTTTTACAGAGATTTGGACCAAAGGCAGGGCCTGGTACATGATCACACATGCATGAGAAAAGTCAGAAAAGGAATGCACCAAACAGTTAACCGTCAACTCAACAAAGTTGAGAGGCGACTTCAGCTTCCTAGTTTTTACACGTTCAGAGTCTACATAAAAGACGCAGCCCCCATTTCTGAATTGGGAACAATATGGCTGCAGTGTAAATCAAGGATGAACGTGTGGCCAGCCAGGCAGTGATGGCACATGCCTTTAGTTCCAGCACTCAGGAGGCAGAGGCAGATGGATCTCTCTGTGTTCTAGGCCAGCCTGGTCTACAGAGTGAATTCCAGGACAGCTAGGGCTACACAGAGAAACTCTGTCTAGGGGAAAAAAAAAGTATGACCAATGCTTTAAAGGATGGGTGGGTTGTCAGGTTTAGTAGCACAAGCCTTTAACTCCAGTACTTGGGAGGCAGAGGTAGGGATTATCTCAGTGAGTGTGAGGCCAACCTGGTCTACATGGTGAGATTCTGTGTCATAAGTAAAATAAAATAAACCAACAAAAATAAAATGATTCCTGTCAATAAAGTATTATTTGAGTACTGCTATGGCTTCTACCAGCCATTAACTCAACAAATGCTTCCCAAACACTTGTGTGTCAGGCACTGTACTTGACTTCGAGAATAAAATTAACAACGCCAGCAAACTCTCTCTGCTGTCACAGAGGGTTAATTTAGTGGCAGGCATCTTGACATCAAAAAAAGGTTTTGATGTGTTTAGTAAAAAATTGAGACACAGCATGAATAAAGAGCAACTGTGTACCAAGGGATTAGACTATGTAGGGTGCTGAGGACAGCGCACCTCTAGCTAGCCTTGGTGGTCAACTTGACTATATCTGGCTGGAATCAACTAGTACACAAGCTGCTGAGTACTTCCATGGAGGATTTTCTTTTTTTCTTTTTTCTTTTCCATACAACTCTCTATTTATTTGTGAATGAGCATTCAATAATGCTCCCAATGAAAAATGGTGTAATAAAGCAACTTTTAGTATGAAGAGACAAGAAGCTGTGAAGCCAGTGGCCACTCGGCGCTGCAGAAGGGAAGAGAAAGCAGTCTGCATGAGGGAAACATGGACTGGGGAGAAGAGAGAGGCACAGGAGGCAGAGCTCAGACGGACAGTGACACGAAGCTGTTGTATTACTAGATGTTTCGCTTGAGGATATCTGAGCACGGACCAAGGACGCGTTCAAATTGAGGTTGGTCCGACTTAACGCACTTCAAAGGGCCACGGGCAACCACAGTGGCAGCCCAGGGACGATTCATCAGCAGGGCAATTTCACCAAAATAATCCGAAGGCCCCAGTCATCCCACTTCAACAAATTCTTCGTTTTCTGACCGACGCTGCAGCACAGCAGCTGTGCCCTCTAAAATAATGAAGAACTCATCCCCCCGGTTCTCCTTGTACCACGATCTTCTGTCCATCTTCAAACTGGACAGGCTCCAGCGCGTCAGCTACTGTGAGACGCTCCCACTTGTCCAGAGACTCTAAAATAGACACTTTACTAAGGAATTCTTCATACATCTTCCTCTTTCGCAGAGTGCTTCCCATGAGGATTCTCCAGTAACTGTCTTGGTCGATGCCCCACAGTTTCACGTTTGTCTTTGCTTTGACAGTGGCTGCTCTGGGTGTTCCATAAATCAAAGCCAGTTCTCCAAAGCTCCCTCCTTCCCCAACACTGGTTGCCCATTCATTATTGACATAGACATCCATTTCTCATGGAGGATTTTCTTAATCAGATCATTTTTAAACAGTAACACCCACCCTAAGTGTGAGAGGCACTTTTTGGTGGTAGCCCAGATAAACAGATGGGAGAGGAGAAAAGTGTCCTTGGTCTGCTTCCCCTTGCTGGCAATTCATCTATCCCATGTCTGCTGCCTTCCTTTGATGCTATTAGAACCACCTTTGGGCTTCGGGACTTCTCCAGCACCAGACTGTCATTGCTGAAACAGAAAGACTTGTAGACTGAGCAACTATTGGATTCTCATCCTCTCCTGTGTGAGCCACCCATGTTGGACTAACTGGACCATATTACACAAGCCAATCTAACAAGCGCCTCAGCCCCTTTCTACACATGGAGTGTAACGGCATGTTTAGAAAACAGCAGTCTAGGGTGTGTTAGACCAGCTGGCAAAATGAAAGCGAGGTGGGAAGGAACAGAGTCGAAGAGGACAGAACCTTGGATTTCATCCTCACCAGCACAGAGGGCCACTGCAGGAACTCATGAAGGGGCTCCTACCCACTTCAATGAAGGAGGAAGCAGGGAGACCTGGGAGGGATGAAGGGAGCTTGGGTTATGGTAGTTGTGGTCAAGTGATAGTTCTAGACATAGGGGAGTAGAATCAAGAGGATTTGCTGCTGAATTATACAACTATGTAAGAATGACCCCCAGGTTCAAGCTCCTGGAAAGGTGGATTTACCATTTGTTTAGATAGATATAATTGTGGGAATGTGGCCAGCCAGGCAGTGGTTGGTTGCACAGTTACAGCACTTGGGAGGCAGAGGCAGAGGCAGAGGCAGGTAGATCTCTAAATTCAAGGGCAGCCTGGTCTACAGAATTAGTTTCAGGACAGCCAGGGCTACATAGAGAAATCTTGTCTAGAGAAAAACAAAAACCAAACCAACCAACCAACCAACCAAACAAACAAACAAACAAAACGTGTGGCCAATGCTTAAAAGGATGGATAGATTGTTAGGCAGGTGTAGTAGCACAAGCCTTTAGCTCCAGTACTTGGGAGGCAGAGGTAGGGATTATCTCAGTGGGTTTGAGGCCAGCCTCTGGTCTACATAGTAAGCAGAGAGTTCTTTGCTAAAGTTACATGGCTTCATTAAAATTTGCTTAGCTTCAGAGAAAATCTTATTGGGGTAGGGATTGTGTAAACATTTGTATGTGTATGTACACACACACACATACGCAGACAGAGAAACACACACACACACACACACACACACATATATCACATACACACCCGCCTTTGTTTCCGGAGTACTGAGAGTAGCCACTGCCCCCGTGGGATTACTTAAGGATCTAAACCTAAACTAAGGTAACCAAGAGTTAACGCAGTTGCCGGCCACGCAGGCACAGTGACAACTGACTGGACAGCCGCAGAATGTGGGCGGAACCATGAAACGCGGAAGACGATTCTGACCAATGGGCGGAAGGCTGCTCCGGCGACCGCCCATTCGAGCCCCAGTGGAGAGATGGTCTTAGTTCCGCTTAGCTAAAGCATCCGATGCCACACTCACCAGAGCTGGGGCTCCCGTACTGCCGACACCCCGGGACTGGACGCGCTCGCAGTTCGGGTCTCACTCCCAGAGAGACGAAAGGGACCGGCGCGACCCTTGAACCCTTCCTGCGGGAAGCCAGCTAGCGCTTTGCGGGGCCTGCGCATGCGTGCGGACGCAAGTCCCGGAAGCAGGAAGCTCTTCACTTCTTGCTTGGGATTCACGTCTGGAACAGTGAAGGGATACTTTGACCCCCGCTAGATGCTTTCCGATCCTGCTTTTTATTCTTAATATTTCACCATCCCGGACTCATTGTCTTCCTGGGTACTGGGGCTGTGGCAGTGTTACAGGACCGGCAAGGAATGTCAGCCAGCAGACAACAAATCTTTTTCAAGGGGAGGCAGAACTTTAATGTCTAAGTCTAGAACAGAAATATTAAATAGCTTACAGTCTTGTCATTCTCTTTTCTATACGTGACCCGTCCCTACCCCAACTAGAAGCTAAGCAAATTTTACTGAAGCTATGTAAGTTTAGGAAACTACTTTGTGTGGACTACATGGACATCTATGGTGGTTACTTCTCAAGAGATGTATTCTTTTCCAGAAAAACGGGAAATTCCCAGGCTTACGAAAGTGTTTAGTAGTTGAATTTTAGCTATACTAGAAGTAAAACTGACGTATAGTTTCGATTTCTTATTCCTACCTAACAATTCTTTCCTAGGTGTTAGGGAAAAGCTCGGGGTCTCAAACAAGCCACCACTCCAAACTGACGCCCTGAGACAATGCAAACTTTACTCTTGATGAAGAGGGTGCTCTCACAAAAACGTGCACACAGATAGGAAGTGCATTTGATTTTTGTTGGTAGTTGGCTGGATTTTTTTTTTTTTAAATAAGTCAGTGTTTTCATGAGCCCTGGCTATCCTGGAACTCGCTCTGTAGATCAGGCTGGCCTCAAACTCTCTGCCTCTGCCTAACATTTATTTGGTTTTTATTTTAGCTCAGGTGGTGACTGCCTTTTCCCCACTGATTGGTGCCCTACCTCTCAGTCTTAATTCAGTTTAGCTAGTCTGAAAGTAATTGGTACATAGAAAACGAAGGGGGTCGGGCCAGTGGTGCACACCTTTAATCCCAACGTGTGTGATGCAGAAGTGGGTGGATCTCTGAGTTTGAGGCCACCTAGCTTGGTCTACAGAGTGAGTTACAGGACAGCCAGGATTACACAGGAAATCAGAAAAAGAAAAAAAAAAAGAAGAAGAAGAAGGGAAAGTGGTCATACTGCTCTAGGTGATCAACTTATTAGAAAGGAGCAGTTGGCCTTTTGTGTAGTAAACAAAGGTTTAACTGGGGGATTGAGTAAAGTCTTAACAAAGTAGGAGAGAAATGTATTTGAATTCCTTGTTTGTTCTAAACACAAGGTTTATATTTGGTAGAAACTGCATTTCGTGTTTCTTTTTTTTTTTTTTGGTTTTTCAAGACAGGGTTTCTCTGTATAGCCTGGGCTGTCCTGGAACTCACTCTGTAGACCAGGCTGGCCTCGAACTCAGAAATCCGCCTGCCTCTGCCTCCCAAGTGCTGGGATTAAAGGTGTTCGCCACCACCACCCGGCGCATTTCGTGTTTCTTCCAGTAGGTTTGTTAATCATACAAATCTATGTGAAGCTTGCCATTTTTCCTTCTTCAGGAGCATTGCAGGCTGTGTTTAGTGGAGCTAACATGGGTCCACTGGAGCAATGTGTTAACTGCACATGTATACAGATGTGGATTAGACAGTGGTGGAGATAATTCCAAATCCTGGGTTTCTAGGAACTTCCCACTTGTGGCAATTCTTGTCTCTAAACCAGAGAGCAGTAAGACATTAGAATCATGAGCAGGTAACTGCTGTTATCCATCCTGGCTTTAAGTGTTCTTGGCTGGTAACCGAGCTGGGAAGAACTCTCAATTTATCCCTATTACTAAAAGGACAGTGAAAGGGGCTCCAACATGAATGCACTTTTAGAAGGTTTTTTTTTTTAAGATTTATTTATTTTTATGTATATAGGTACACCATTGCTCTCTTCAGACACACCAGAAGAGGGCATCAGATCCCATTACAGATGGTTGTGAGCCACCATGTGGTTTCTAGGATTAGAACTCAGGACCACTGGAAGAGCAGCCAGTGCTCTTAACCACTGAGCCATCTCTCCAGCCCAAGATTTTTCTTTCTTATCCAACCATATGCACACACTCTTCTTTCATTGTGGGTCCCCAGTTCTGGAGGGTGTCCCACGATGATCTTCCGGCTGAGGACAGAGTGAGAGCAGGGAGGGTCTGCTACCATCTCTGCCGCTGCCGCTGCCTCTGCCCATCTCCACTATCTGTTGGTCTCTGGCCAGGCCCGGTGTGAGAGGTCTGGGCCAAAGGGTACAGAGTGCGAGCAGGGAGGAGAGACTGCCTGCCCCAGCTGATGCCTCTGCCCGAGTCTCCGCTGTCACCAGGTGCTGCACCTATCTCTCAGCACTGAGCCGGCCCCGGGCTGGGCTGATAGGAAGCCGGCTAGCTGGCAAGGAAGCAGCTTGGTGTCCCAAGAAGGTTCCGGGAGAGCAGAACTCTCCCCAAGTGTTACAGCTCTTGAAACAGAAACTCTCAGACACCAGGATGGTTCTCAAACACACCTTTACTTCTCCAGAATAGAGCCCTTATATACAGTTTCAGGGTGGGTTAGGGTCTGGCAGCAGATAACGCCTATTGGCTTGGTCTGAGAGCTTGGAGATAGCTCATCTACATGTAGGAGAGCCTGAGGCACTGTTCCTCATGACTGACGGTGATAGACCTCTCTTTGGAAGGGGCTGTGGAGTGCCGAAGCTGAATGAAAAGAACCAGGTTCTGGGGGCAGAGCCGAACACCTTTATCTGCTGTCCTGATAAAGGTCCGGGGTTCAAGACTTGCTCAACCAGGCACCCAGCTGCTTCTCTCAGCCCACCACCCCACATTTCATTTTTTTTTTCATCTTAGAAATGATACTGGAGTGAGGTAAGAGATAGGGGGGTTGCAGAGGGGAAACTGGGAAGTGGGATTTAAAAAAAACATACTTCTAAAAAAAAAATGGAAAAAGAAATGATTTGTAAACACTTGTTATTCGTTGATAGTAGATGCAACCTTTCAGAACTAGAAGAAAAACCCACAAAAATAAGACTTTATAGCAGCTCTCTAGCCCCATTTTGGATGTTTTGTCAGTTCAGTTATATAATGACTCTTTCCTCTAGCTTTTTAAACTTAGAGCAGATGCGGAGAGGAGCATGGCTTAGTACAGTCACCAACGCACCATACCCACACTTAGCAATGTCTGGGTGCAATTTGGATTGTCCCACGTGAAAAGATGCAACTGCTATCCGGTAGGAAGTGCTGTTTTACTTCCTACAAAGCATGACAGAGTTCCCTGTGGCCAAAACATTGCTGTTTGGAAACAATATAGTAAAGCACTCTGCCTCTGTCTTAGGCTTAAAAGTCATCTTACATACAAAGAGTAAAGATAGACTAGGCTCCTTCCTGTTTATGATTACGTCTCCGTTTCTTTAGGATTGGAGAATCCCCCATCTGTCACCTTAACTAAAAATGGCTCTGTACTGCCTGTTCCAGGAAATGGCAACCATGTCTTTGCTTCAAAACCATCTTGCAACACTACCTTTGTTTCCAGGGCTTATTTTGGCCATCTATCCCTATCTCGTTGTGAGTACCAGTTGCTTTGACGACCTTGCAACCTTGTCTTAGTTTCGGGAGGTTATTATGACCAACTTGTTATGCTTATGTTCTGCTCCTAGAACCCACCCTATTCGCCTGCAGACCTCCTGTTTGGGAACTCTCTAGCGTTTGTCTTCCTCAGTCTAATGCTGACCCCTCTCTCATCCTGCTTTAGGGGGAAGCAGCCATGTGCATGAATAAAAGAACTTGGTGTAATTAGTTGCTTGCTCTAATTAATTTGTCCATAACTATTTGGGTCAGTGGTGACCGAGGCAGCTCAGTCAGTCAAACAGGGTCTCAAGGGAGGGAGTGAGGACCGAAAAGAAAAAGACAATTAGACAACATTCTAACATGACTTCAGCCAGTGCTGAGGCTGAGGCTGAAGCATCTTTATTTTTTTTTCCCAGTCAGCTTTTATACCTTTCTAGGTACTTGCAAAGAATAGGGTCAGTTCTTAGATCAAAGACAAAGTAATCAAACAAGGCAATAAAGAGATCAAACAAGGTAGTAATCAAACAAAGCAATAAACAAAGTCCCTTAGTCACTAGGTCTGGGGGCTTATAGGGATTATAAGATAAAAGGAATGCCACACATTCCTTGGCTATGTTTACCTTGAGTTTTGCACTAGCCCAAATGTAAATACTCTTATCTGAGCCTACTTCCTTGTCTGAGCCCAGTGACAAATGCTCCCCCATTTTCTAGAAGTGGCCCCAAAAGCTCTTCACACCGTGGTCTTCCTCCTATCTTTGGGATTAACAGATAGTGTTAAAAAACTGGTCTTAAAAAAAAAAATCTAGGATCTACCCAATTCCCCAAACTCCAAAAGACAGAAATGAGCTCGATTTGAGCTATTTCTTATGGTTAAATAAAAGCCAGCATTCCTCAGGAACTTGTTAAGCCAGCGTCTTAGGGTTTTATTGCTGTGAAGGGACATCATGACCAAGGAAACTCTTATAAAGGAAAACATTTAATTGGGGCTGGCTTACAGTTTAAGAGGTTCAGTCCATTATTATCACGGTGGGAAGCATGCAGCACCTAGGCAGACTTGGTGCTGGAGAAGCTGAGAGTTCTCCATCTTGATCCTAAGGCAGCCAGGAAGACGCTCTCTTCCACACTGGGTGAAGCCTGAGCAGAGAAGGCCTCAAAGCCCACCTACAGGGTGACCCAGTTCCTCCAATGAGGCCACACCACTTCTATGGCCAAGCATTCAAACACAAGACTCTATGGTGACCAAACTTGATATCTCAAAGCCCACCTCCACAGTGACACACTTCCTCCAACAAGGCCACACATCCTAGTAGTGTGACTCCTATGGCTAAGCATTCAAACATACCAATTTATGGTGGCCAAACCTATTCAAACCACCACAGCTGGCTTCCCTCTACCAAAAGGAGTTACCCTTACCTCTGGCAGAAGGGACTCCTGGCTAGCTGAGGTGTCTATTAGCACATCAAAGCTCATGCTGGCCTCCAGGCTCCCTCAGTATCACAAGTCCTAGCCATCTTGCCCTTCTCACCTGCCCCTCTGTAACCTTCATAGCCTCCCTCCAGCTCACAGGCTTCTCTACCCTCAGCCTCTCCTTCTCCTTATAATCCTGCTCTTCCCACTGAGTTCCCTCTCTGCTCTGCTCTCACTGTTTCCTCTATTCTCTGTCCTTTGTTATCCCCTCACTCAAAGACTGCCCTGCCCTGTCCCATCTGCCCTGCCATGTCCTGTCTGCCCTGCAGTGTCCTGTCTGCCCTGCCGTGTCCTGTCTGCCCTGCCATGTCCTGTCTGCCCATCATTTCAGTTTCTACTCTGCTCTGGACTCTTCCAGATGCCTCTGGCTGTTCTCTTTCCTATCTAATTGTCCCCTTAACCATACCATGGAACAGTCATGTCATCAGTTTATAGATTGGGAATCATTGTGAATATTTTATTACATCAGCTTTGTCAGAGCTTATCAAAAATAAATTGCAAAACGAGAACAGTTTTCTTTAATGCAGGAGCACACTTAGCATTAGAGGCTTTAATTTCTTCTGAGCTAAAAGTGGAATGTCTATCTTAAATGTCTGTTTGCTTTGTTTTAACAAACGTAAAACTCTGTGCTACTCATACTCTAATGTAGTCACTTCTGAAAGGTCCTCCGCTTTCCTTCTTAGCGCCTATGCCTTCCAGGAGACACTACTGCTCCTCACACATATCTGTGTGCTCTACAACTTATTAGGGTTCAAGCCAAACAGGAGGCGCTTTGCCCTCTGTCAGTATATTTACACATTTATATTTCTATTTACATTTCTTTCATTATACTATTTTATGTTTCCTTAATTTTTGAGTGTGTGTGTCTGCATGGCCTATATGTGTACCATTCTCTCCTTATCTTTCTTCCTTTTTTTTTTTTTTTTTTTGTTTGGGTTTGAGTTTGGGTTGTTTAGAGCAGGGTTTCTCTTTGTAACAGCCCTGGCTGTCCTGGACCATGCTGGCCTTGAACTCACAGAGATCTATCTACCTCCATCTCCTGAGTGCTGTGATCAAAGGTATGTACCACCATGCCCACCCTGCTCTCTCTCCTTAGTTTTAAACTTTGGTCATCAACTTAGCAGCAAGCTCTTTAACCCTCTGAGCCATCTCAGAGGGCCCCAATGTAAGACTGTAAAGATTTATCAATGCTGTTGTTTTGCTTAGTAGTGTTCCAGTGATATGACTTTTTTTCTTCTATTTTTTGTTTTTAAGTGTTTTAAGTGGTGCGGGACCTTGTGCATGCTTCAGACACTTCCAGATACTAGAATTATAGAAAAATATGCATATCCATCCCTATACATATGTATATATACACAAATACTTATATCTACATATCTATATATTCTCCATTCATACATGGAAACATGAAAATAAATGTGTCAAGATGAAGGTTAATTGGCAGAGATGTAAAATAAGATGAGAGTGACCTGATAACGAGTTAGTTAGACTGCTAAGCTCGTATCATGATTTTTATGGAGTGGACTAAGGCACCAACCACAGAAAATTAAGGGACAGAACAAGGCAAAGAAAGCTGACAATACAGCAATGGGGAATGAGGGAGAAAAAAACTTGTCATTGGGCTTTAGAAGCAGCAAGCTTTGAATTCTCCTCCCCAGGCATGGTGCATGCCTTTAATCCCAGTAGTCAGGAGCATGAAGTTAACCATGCCTGCGAATTCACTCCAGCCTGGTTTACATACTGAGTTCCAAGTCAGCCATGTTACACAGTGAGATCCTGTCTCAAAATTAGTAAATAGCGGGGCAGTGGTGGCAAACGCCTTTAATCCTAGCACTTGGGAGGCAGAGGCAGGCGGATTTCTGAGTTTGAGGCCAGCCTGGTCTACAGAGTGAGTTCCAGGACAGCCAGGGCTACACAGAGAAACCCTGTCTTAAAAAACCAATAAATAAATAAATAAATAAATAAACCCACAACATTTTATCACCAGTAAAGAACAAGAATATTAGTTTTCCCCAACATTTAAGTAAAAATTACACTGGCCAATTTGTCCACTTATTATGCTACTATCTTAATACAGTTTTACCTGACAACTAGTAAGTTTACAATCCTTTAGGTCTTAAGAAGTCCATATATCCAGAAGTGAATTCTAGTTGGACTATGGAAGGATTTCTACTGGTTAGATAAAACCCAACATTCCTCAGGAACTTGAGGTTTTTTTTTTCTTCCTCCCAAAAAGGACTCATGTCCCTTGCCTCTGGCAGAAGGGACATATGATTCTCCATTGATATACACTTGTGGTTGCCTATCAAAATCCAGAACTAGCCTCCAGGCTCCCCCAGTCCCTCTTCATAAGTACCTGTTACACATCTCAAAGTCTTCACACTAACCTTCAGGATCTCATCTGGTTCCTGACTCCCCCTGTTCTCTTTGTACCTCCTGCCCCTGCCTATTCTGGCTATCTTTTATCATGCTATGTCCACTATTCTCTCCCACTCTTTTGCTTCCCTAGTCCTGGCCTTTCTCTCTCTGCTGGACTCTTCCAGATGCCTTTGAGTAGTTTCTCTCTTATTCACAATAAAAAACTTTCCTCCTGATTGAGTGGCAGTTTCAAGTGGTTTCTTTATTGCATCCCCTCGCATACAGAAAGCTATTCTTTTACTGTGTTGCTTACTTTTGCCTATTTTGCTACTAACATCCACACACGTAATTTTCTGTGATTACTGTTTCCGCTGAGGTCCGCTCAATTTGTGTTACAAAAGACTTGGCACAAAATATGTAGTTACTGTTTTTCAACAAGGAACTGCAAATATTCAGGAATTTACACTGTAACATTTCCCTTTAATTCCTGTCAGTTTTGACAAGGTCAGCAAGGTGGAGGCTGGGTTTGGAAGAATGATACACTGACTTTTATAAGCAATTGGGACAGGATTAGAGAATATGAGAGAATATTTCGTCCTGCAGAAATAACGTTATTTAAGAGAGGTAACCATGCAGGACTTTCCAAGCCATAGACCTGTCATCTACTCCCTAGGAGAATTTAAATAACTCCACAGTTATAACTGGAGCAGGGAAACTAGGAGGAACTCACTGGCACGGATTCCAGGCGTCAGCGAACTACCCACGGGAGGCCGAGCCATTTCCCACAATGCCGCGTTCCGGAAGTTGCCTCTCCTGGAGGGTGACTGGTTCCATCGCGTCGCTCTCCGTTCGTCACCTGGAGGAAGCGGAGCTGACGGCCGGCTCCGGGCCCGTCGAGGGCAGTTATGGGCGCCGTCGTCCCGGGTGAGTACCAGCCGCTGCCGCTCGCCCGCCCCACCTGCCGCGCCTCGGCCTCATAGATTGCGAGTGCTGTCGGCTCCAGGAGCGCCCGATGACTCGGGGCACCGACGGCCCGGGCCTGTGTACCCCAGCCTGTCCCGTGGGCACCGAGCACCGAACAGTTGGTAGGGCCGGCGAGCGCCGGGACGGGTGGCTGGGCGGCTGGCGTGCGAGCTCGGGGGAGCGTCCGGTGACAGCGTGTGCTTTGTTAAGCGCGGCTGGCGCTGTCACCTATGGTCGACAGCCTACGTCCAAACCCGAAAGCCACGTTGTAGAGAGGGGTTTGACCCCTGTTGCTGACAGGGGTTTTCCTACACGCATCCGCGATGGCGTTGCGAAGGCAGAGGAAGACCGGGAGGGCAGAAAAGGAAAGTAATCGGCTTAATAGGAGGCTGACAACAGGAGTTTTGATGTCAGCCAGTGCAGCCGAGAGCGAGTAATTGAACTAAGATGACAATTCTTATCTCTGATAACTCACCTGAACGATGCCTGACAGTATCAATGTTTTATAGAACCCTTTCCCACGACTCAGCAGTGACCTTCACAGCTGTCAGAATTTTACTGTAGCTCCTTCAATAGCATCGACTGACTCCTCAGGTCCACTGGTTGCCCTAATTAAGTTTTGTCTTTCAAGTTTTCTTTTGCTGTCTCAAGGGAAACTGCAGTCCTCAAACCAGATTTTCTAGCTCGGTCTTCACAACCTCCAGGCTTATGATTTAATTAAGGTCCGCCTTTTTCCTTTTCACCTGAAGTTGAGTGTGCCTTCTCAGGTAATACCCATATATTCTCATTCTCTCTCATTCTCTCTCTCTCTCTCTCTCTCTCTCTCCCTCTCCCTCTCCCTCTCCCTCTCCCTCTCCCTCTCCCTCTCCCCCTCCCCCCCCCCCTCCCCCCCCCCCTCCCTCCCTCCCCCTCTCTTCATCCCTCTCTCTCCCGTCCATCCGTCCATCCATCCATCTATCCATCCATGGACAACCTCACTCCAGCTGGCCTAGAGCTTTGTAACTGCCTACTTTGCCATAGGAGTCCTGGGATTAAAGCCGTGTGCCATAAACGGAGGAAGTTTTACTTGAAGACCTACTATGTACTCACAGTATGCTTATAGGCAACATAGAAATTCTGCCCAGAACCAGTTCTTTCTCCTAAAGCTTCAGATTACAGAGAGAGAGGGGGAGGGGGAGAGGGAGGGGGAGGAGAGGAGGGAGAGGGAGGAGAGGAGGGAGAGGGAGAGAGAGAGATATTAGCATGTTCAGATTATAGATTTGAAAAGCAATTTACTGTGGTAGATAAACAAGTAAAGGATAGTGTATATCTTCTTTTTCTTTTCTCTCTTTCTGTGTGTGTGTTTTTGCTTTGTTTTTCGAGACAAGGTCTCTTTGTGTAGCTTTGGCTGTCCTGGAACCTCCCTCCATAGACCAGGCTGGCCTTGAACTCTGCCTCATGTGGGTTTTCTTTTTTCTTTTTTTTTTTTTTCTGGTTTTTCGAGACAGGGTTTCTCTGTGTAGTCCTGGCTGTCCTGGAACTCACTCTGTAGATCAGGCTGGCCTCGAACTCAGAAATCCACCTGCCTCTGCCTCCCAAGTGCTAGGATCAAAGGCGTGTGCCACCACCGCCTGGCCCTAACTTTTATCTGTTTTTAAATTTTCTTACAAACTTTTAAACTTTGCTAGCTGGTTGTAGAATGATATATATTTATGTCGTGAAGAGTTGAATGCCTATAGTGTTAGACACTGAAGCATTTCAAGATAGATGGAAGAAGATTGAGAGCCTTGACTTTTACATTTGTAGAAAATATCTTAATTTTGTCACTTCCCGATTGTCTGAAAACAGGATGATACCACATATATATCCTGTGCACTTAAGAGTTGTAATTAAAAGTGTGACTGTGTACCCCAGTGGTATTTTTCAGTTGTAAAGTGTAATAGACACACAAACCATTGACTGTAGCTTACTTGAATTTTTATCTTCTAAACTGTGGAAATCATTTTTTTTCTTTCATATTTCATTTTTTTCTTTTTTGTCAAGCTGAATTTATCTTGCTTTCTAGATTGTAATTTTGTGTCAGTGAGCAATCCATAAAGTACCAGCATGGGGAAGAAACGCACAAAGGGGAAAGGTGTTCCTGATAAGGCTTCCTCTGAATCCACAGGTTAGTTCAGCAACTGTTGTTAAGATCTGTTACTATATCTGCATGAATATTTTTTTGTTAAGTTTATTTTTATGGGTACTGGTACTTTTTCTTGTATGCATGTCTGCTGTGTGTGTATGTAGTACCCACATGGACCAGAAGAGGGCATTATATCTCCTGTAAGTGGAGTTAGATGGTTGTGAGACACACAGACTCTGGGACTCAAACCCCAGACATCTAGGAGAGCAGTCAGTGCGCTTAACTGCTGAACCATCTCTCCAGCCCCCATGAATGATATGTAAGCAATCTGTGGACTGTTATGTAATCAGGGTTTTGCTATTGTTAAATTTTTATTTAACATTTTGTTTAAAACCATTTTAAATGTTTTTTGTTTTATCTACATGTATGTCAGTGCACCGTTTGTGGGCAGTGCTTGTGGAGGCCAGAGAAGGTGTCACAGCCTGTGGAACTGTAGATAGTGGTGGTTGTTGTCTGCCTTGTGGGTGCTGGGATTGGAACCACAGGTCCTTTGGAAGAGTACCAGGTGCTCTGAACCACTGAGCTGTCGTCCCAACCCTATTTGTTTGATTGTTTGTTTGTTTATTTATTTTTAATTTTACATTTTATGTGTATGAGTCTTCTGACTGTATGTATATCCTGTGTATGCCATGCCTGCGAAGGCCAAAAGAGAACATCAGATCTTCTGAAACAAGTTTATAAACATTGTTGTGAGGTATCATGTGGGTGCTAGAATTAGAACTACAGATCCTCTGGAAAGAGCAGCCCTTGCTCTTAACCACTGAACCATCTCTCCAGCCCTTTTCTTTTTAAGATAGGGTTTCACTGTCCTTGTCTGGCCATGAACTCACAGTGTTAAAATTAAGGTGTACACAACCATGCCCAGCTTAGATTTTTTTTTTTTTTCGTTTTTTTGAGACAGGGTTTCTCTGTGTAGCCCTGGCTGTCCTGGAACTCACTTTGTAGACCAGGCTGGCCTCGAACACAGAAATCTGCCTGCCTCTGCCTCCCAAGTGCTGGGATTAAAGGCGTGCGCCACCACTGCCCAGCTCCAGCTTAGATTTTATTACTGTATGGGTGTGTGTGTGATGTGTATGTGTGTTGAGGGGGAGTAGCATCTGTGTGTTGTAGTGTGTATGTGGAGGTCAGAGGACAGCTTCTCTCCAGCCCCTGTGGGTTTGGGATCAAACTCTGGTCCTCAGTCCTGCCCACACACCAGGCTGCTCTGTTGTAGTCTTGGCTGTATATGTCATTTGTCTTCTACATTTGACTTGGTGTGTAATGGGTGCTTTGCTGGTATGTGTGGTCTTTTCACCACATGTCTGCCTGCTGCCTTGGGAGGCTAGAAAAGAGCATTGGGTTTCATTCATGGAACTGGATTTATTTATACCCAGTGTGAGCTGCCATGTGGGTGCTGGGAATTGAACCTGTAAGAGTAGCTAGTAGACTCTACTGTTCATGAGCCATCTCTCCAGCCTTATAGTCACTTTTGATATAAAGGATCACTTCTGTATATGTTATTTATTTAGCTAGTCCATTACTGTTAGTTTTAGTGTTATCAGTGGAACAATAATGGTCCTTAATTGCACAATAAAATGCTTATTTTTGTGAACCTTTACTAGTACTTGACAGTATCAATCGTAAAACTTATTGCTCATTTAATGTTTCAAAAGATAGTTCTTCTCCCCACCCCCAATAATCTCTGTTTCTTTACTAGGACTCATTGGTTTTTCTGCATTATTTTATTTGTATTAACTTGATCTGTGTTTTTTGGACAGGAAGCCAGTTGTGCTACTTGATTGGTTTCTATGACTTTAGTTTCCATCAGACAATTCAAATCCTTCAGAATGGCTCCAGTACTCTTTAATCACTTGTCTCAGACCTGATTTCCAGTCAAGTATGGCTGTCTTTTGAGTGCATTGTATGGCACCACCATTTACAGAGATAGCACACATTTTTACACACTTTTATATGGGGATTGGTCTTTTTGGTTTGCCTTATCTATCTGTCCGTCCATCTGTTCATCCATCCATCTATCATCTATCTATCTTAGAACAGGGCTTTTTTAATGTAATTTTTGCTGGCTTATAACTCCATAAGTAGACTAGGGTGGCCTGAACCTATCAGGAGTCCACTTGCCTCTGCCTCTCCAATGCTGGGATTAAATGTGTGTTTCCTCAGCCTGGCTGCCTTTCACTATTTGAAGACATGGTTTCAGTGTGAGCTATGAGTCCAAGCTCTGGCATAGTCATTCAGTAGCTATTTGTTCTTACATACTAACCTTCAATTTCTCATTTGTCATTAGGATTAGTACTGTCTTCCTTCTAGAAAGTTATGAGGATTAAATGAGATGACTATATTTAAAACATTTTATAGGATGCACGCAATCAATATCAGAGACTTTGATTACTGTAAATGTCTTTTAGTACTTTACCTTATCTACCTCTTGAAATTTTTACATCGTTAGACTTTTTTTCCTAATGAATGGTCAAGTTGAGAAATTCTTAGTCATTGCCTTAGTTTCTGCTCCTGATGGAATGTGAGCTGCTCAAGAAGGAAGAAGTGTATTGAAGCTGGTAACTTAGGTTCTCTGGGAACTAGCATAGTGACAGGCTGTAGTGCATGTTCGGAATGAATGAAGAACGTCTTTTCCTGTCCTTCAAAGATTAAAAAGAGACATATGATAAAAGGCATTATTTTAATGAAAATAGAGAAATGGAAATGTTTGTAGATGTGATTGCATTTAGGTCATCAAAATAAAATATCTGTCCTTTCAAGTTGGCTCAAATGGTTAAGAGTTCTGGCTGTGTGGTCGTAAGGATTGGAGTTTGGATTGCAGTACCCACATAACCCAGGTTTCCCACAAACACTCCAAGCTGTCAGCACTCTCCTGGCCTCAAGGCCTGCTATGCATGCACACACATCCATACACATTCACACATATATACAGAAATAAAAATAAATCCTAAAATCAATTTCAACTTTGTGAACTGCTTTCTTAGAAGAGTTTGGCTGTATCTTCATGGTACTGTTTGCCAGTATGTGAGGACACAGACTTTCCCAGTTCCATAAAGAAAGCAAGGACCTGGGACAGTGCTGCTGATTCCACTGTCATTCCTGTTTCCTTGGGACTGATGTTTTCCGGGGCAGAGAGCTCAGCTGATAGAGCCCTGCCCTGCCCTGCCCTGCCACAACAGGCATCTTCTTAAAGACTCTGGTAATATCCAAATGTCAGGCAGGGTGATGCCTGTTCTGATAATGTGAAAGCTAATTTAATGTTGAAATTTGGACACAGTTCACTATTAACAATAAAAAGCCAAATTTAATCTTATGTTTTGCTTTTTTCTTTTCTAATTTTCAATAGAACCAATGTGCAGACACCTTAGAAAAGGGTTGGAACAAGGTAATTTGAAAAAAGCTTTAGTAAATGTGGAATGGAATATCTGCCAAGACTGTAAGACTGACAATAAAGTGAAGGATAAACCTGAGGAAGAAGCAGAAGACCCTTCGGTTTGGCTGTGTCTTAAATGTGGCCATCAGGTATGCTCAGATTTAAATAAACAGAGACTTTAGGAAGCTCTGGGTGGGTCTTATATAAAAACACAGTCTGGCTGGCTAATGCCAGCAGTCATAGGTCACGCTCTCTGGTCAGCAGATTCTGAGATTAATATTTTTTCTCTGTTGTTGTTTTGAGAGGGTTCTCTGAGGTACCGTGGTTATAACAGTGAAGGAATAGGAATGAATAGGCAGAGGGAGATGAAAAACCAGCTGCAACAGAGCATTTGTAGGTTATGGAGTGACTCTGGTGGCCCTTGGTATGTGTCTTGAATAAAGGAAAGGGGCTAGGTCTTTGTGTCTGTGCACACAGCTCCTGTTCCTGGAGAGAGGTTATAATCTGCAAGGCAGCTCCCTTTTATTTGGATAATTCTGGGGTGGGTGGATTGGGTTGCTACCGTCATCAAGCTACATTTTAGGCATCTGAAGAAATGAGTACTTTGTTCTTGGGCCGTGATCAGAAATCTGACCAGTACATCTCATTATCTACTGTGTATCAACAGCCTACTGTGTTGGTTGAAGTAATAAAGCTCAGGTCCTTGGTCACCATTAAATGGTGGTGTGTTTATTTTATCTATCTGCATGTCTGTCTGTCTATCTATCTATTTATCTATCTATTATCTGTCTGTGTGTCTGTCTGTCTGTCGTGTATACATCTGTCTGTCTGTCTGCCTGTCTGTCTACCTACCTATTTATTTTGAGACAGAGACTCAATATGTAGCTTTGGCTGGCCTGGAACTAACTATACAGAACTGTCTGGCCAACAGCCTTGGCCTCTTCAGTGCTGGGATTAAAGGTTGTGAGTCATCATACCCAGCTGGTGTTGGGTGAGTCTGTTAGAAAACTGGACTGGCTGGGCGGTGGTGGCGCACACCTTTAATCCCAGCACTTGGGAGGCAGAGGCAGGTGGATTTCTGAGTTCGAGGCCAGCCTGGTCTACAGAGTGAGTTCCAGGACAGCCAGAGCTATACAGAGAAACCCTGTCTCGAAAAACCAGAAAAAAAAGAAAGAAAAAAAAAAAGAAAGAAAAGAAAAGAAAAAAAGGAAAAAAAAAGAAAACTGGACTGGTTAGTCTTACCATGAAACTACAAGATGAGACTTGTATAACTACATGTTGTACTTACTTGTACAACTTGTAAAACTACAACTAATTTTTGAAAAAAGATCTTAAGATTTCTTTTTTTCTTTTATTGTGTATTTTATTTATTTACATTTTAAATGTTATCCCCTTTCCAGGTCTCCCCTCAGGAAACCCCCTGTCCCATTCTCCCTCCCCCGCCTCTATGAGGATGCTCCTCTACCCCCCACCCCCACCCACTCCCACCTGGCATTCCCATACACTGGGGTATCGAACCCTTAAGATTTATTTTTAATTACACGTATTGAGTGTGTTTGTGGTAGATTGTGTGTGCACTTGAATGCTTGAGTGCAGGTGTTTATTGAGGCCAGAAGAGGTCACCACATCCTTGGAGCTGGCAGTGCAGGCAGCTGTGGGCCGTGTGTTCTGGGACTCAGCTGGAAGAGCAGTATGTGCTGTGTTTGGATCAGCCATCTGTCAAGCCCATCCTCCATTATTTAAAAGTTGAAATTATATGAAGATAATTACAGATTCAAATGTAATTACAGTCCTAAAAATTTACACACATAAGTCTTACACATTTTTTTCAACTTCTCCCAATGGTAATATTTTAAAAAATTGATGCAATACCATAGCTAGATATTTTTCTTTTTTTTTAAAATTGGAGATTTTATTTATTTACATTTCAGATGCAATCCCCTTTCTCCATTTCCCCTCCCTAGAAACCCATTATCCCATCCCCCCTCCTCCTTTTTGCTTTTATACCATTTTAATTACATGCAAGTATTAAGGTCAGTTCTAGGTTGAGGAACAAAATTCCATGAACACTCCCATGATCACTGTTTCTAAGGGCTTATCAGGATGACCAAAATATCTGAGCCAACTTCTCTGTCCTAGCCCAAAGTCATTGTCATGTCTGAAGCCTACTTCCTTATTCTAGCCTAAGATTTAGATTCCTGCCTGAAACTACTTCTTTGTTCTAGTCTAATGTCAGATTCCTGCCAAGCAGCCCACTTCCTTGTCGTTGGCCAATGTCAGATTCTTGCCAAGCAGCCCCCAAAGCTCTTTGCCTCTCCTCCTTTTTTGGCATTTGGAAGAATGGATTGATGGTTAGCTGCGAGCATCCATCTCTGTATGTCAGGCCATGGCAGAGCCTCTCAGGAGACAGCTATATCAGTTTCCTGTCAGCATGCACTTCCACAACAGTGTTTGCATATGGTGCTTGCATCTGGGGTGGATCCCCAGGTGGGGCAGTCTCTGAACAGTCCCTCCTCCAGTCTCTGCTCCACACATTGTCTCATATTTGCATAGCTAGACTCTTGACATCAATATAACTCATAACTTACATCTTCAGTTTTTCTTCTATGTGTATGTGTGGGATGTCTGTGTGGGTGGGGTGTCTGGTGTGTGTGTGGTGTGTCTG
>NW_021620926.1:1829269-1967396 GCF_004785775.1 Grammomys surdaster
GTCTGTGTGGTGTGTGGGTGTCTGGTGTGTGTGTGGTGTGTCTGTGTGGTGTGTGGGTGTCTGGTGTGTGTGTGGTGTGTCTGGTGTGTGTATGGTATGTCTGTGGTATGTGGGGTGTCTGTATGATATACTGTTCTTTGAGTTGTTTCTCAGCTAAAGTACAGATCAATCTCAGTATCACGTGGATATGCTTTATTGCTCTTGTCTAGTTGTTTCCACAGTACCACTTGCACCCTTCTTGGCATTCCAAAATTCTGGAAGTTTTTTATGGAGAAGATAGGGTTTTTTTCATAAGTGGATAAAGTTAAGCTGCTTGGGGAGGAAGATTTAAGCAAGGTCCGTGAATGGGGTTTGTTCAGGTGGCAGTGATGGTGAAGGATTTTTTTTTTTCTCAAATTTTTGTTTGTTTGTTTGCATTTCTTTTTTTCTTTTTCAAATTTTTGTTTGTTTGCATTTCTTTTCCTTTTTTCTTTTTCTTTCTTTTTTTTCTTTTTTCCTTTTCAAGACAGAGTTTCTCTGTCCTGGAACTGACTCTGTAAACCAGGCTGGCCTCGAACTCAGAAATCCACCTGCCTCTGTCTCCCAAGTGCTGGGACTAAAGGTGTGCGCCCCCACTGCCCTGCTGATGGTGAAGGATTCTAAGACTAATGGAATAACTTGAACCAACTTCTACAGCTGTGAAAGTACTGAGTACATTTTTTCCAAATACGAGAACATGGGAGTTAATTGGAAAGGAGGGTCACTACAGTTTGGGGGGTTGTTGTTCAGGAGTTTAAAAGAACAACTTATATTTTTGAGTTGAACAGTACTTGAGCTGAGGAGAGCCTGTTCAGAGGCTCTTATGGGGTCAGAGATGTGATTTATGTGATTTGATTGCAGTGTGTGGGTGTGTGCAGTGGGTAAATGCCAGGCCCTTGTTGCACGACTCAAATGTCCTACCACTATGTTGATGTGTTTTAATGAGGACTGGAAAGTACAAGTAGTTGAAAAGGAAGAGTAATTTTAGTGCTAAAATGCCCTTTTCCATGAATATCCTCAGTTGCTTATAGATATTTAAGTTTCAAAAAAAAAATCCAGACTCGGTAAAGTCTATATGTTTTATCTGTATTTATTTCGTGTGCATATGTGTATGCATAAGCAAGAGAGGAGTCGTGCCCAGATGTTCCACAGTGGAGGTCAGAAGACAGCTAGAAGGAATATGTTCTCTCTAGTAGGTCCTGGGGAAGCAAATTCCCTGGTGAGCTATCTTATTTTTGAAATTGTAAGAATGACAAAGTTCTTGACGTACTTCTATATTCATGACGGGTTATGAATTAATTTGGTGAGTATTTGGCTTTGAGGTTTATAATTATTACTCCCTAGGGCTGTGGCAGAGATTCTCAGGAGCAGCATGCCTTGAAGCACTACACAACACCAAGATCCGAGCCTCACTATCTGGTGCTTAGCTTAGACAACTGGAGCGTCTGGTGAGCTTCAACTCTTTTTTCCTGTTGCCTGGAGATGATTTAAAGTGCTAGAGAATGAATCTGCGCAAAGTGTTTAAGAGCCAGAAAAGTAAACGTGTATGTGTTTGTCATGTAATATTGCATGGCAGAAAGATGAATACACAGAAGGCGTAGAATCATTGCCTCCATGTGTCTTTTCTTGTAGACTTGGGTTTTAGTTTAAAGATAGGGACAGGAAATACACATTTCAAATACATGAGAATGTAGTAAAAAGATAATGAATTTCCACAAAACCATTGTCAGGCCATTTGTGGTGTTGTGTCTTCTAAATTGTAATTTTTTTAAAGAAGGATATTTTTTAAAAAGTTTTATTTATTATATGTAAGTACACTGTAACTGTCTTCAGACACCCCATAAGAGGGCATCAGATCTCAGTACAGATGGTTGTGAGCCACGATGTGGTTGCTGGGATTTGAACTCAGGACCTCTGGAAGAGCAGTCAGTGCTCTTAACCACTGAACCATCTCTCCAGCCCCTAAATTGTAATATTAACTGATTTTTATTTCATTAAAAACTGTCTTTACAGCAGTATTCCTCTGAATATCATCTGTCACTTGTAAACTTTGTTAATTTGTTGGCATTGGCCTATAGTTTAAATGATGTATGCACAAGACTTTGTAGTCCATACATATTGGTGTGCATGTTGTGTGTACGGAGGCCAATGGTGCCTTCTGTTGTTCTCCACCTTACAGTGTGAGACAGGCTTTCCCACAGAAGGGGAAGGTGATTGAGTTATTGTTTGTTGGCTGGCTGGCTGGGGCTGGCTGGTTGATTGGTTTGGCTGGCTACCCAGGGGCCTCTACTGGATAATACTGGAGTTACCGGCAAGTGCAGGCATATAGGGTGTCAAACCCCGATTTCTCAGGTTGTGGCAAGTGTTATTATATACTGAGCCATCCCCTCAGGCCAGAAAAGACTAAGAGAGTGATTCAGCTATAGAGCACTTGCCTAGCATGCATGAGACTGTGATCCATTCCTAGAACCTTATATGGGGAAAAAATTACATCTTTTCATCTTAATGATATACCCTGTCTTTGGAATTTTCATTCTACTTATATGTAGCTGGAATTGTGGTAAATTTTATTAATAAACCAGGCTTGAAATGTATATTCAGTTGTATTAAAACATATTTTTAAGACTTATTTTTATTTTGAACTCCGTATATGTATGTCTGTGTGTAGATTTGGCTCATGAGGGCAGGTACCTGCAGAGGCCAGAGTTACAGTATTCCCAGAGCTAGAGTTACAGGTAGTTTTGTGCTGGCCAACGTGGGTCCTGGGCACCAAACTTGGGTCTTCTGGAAAAACAATGCATGCTCATAACTACTGAGCTGTTTCTCCAGTCCTCACGGAAACTGTTTTTTTATTTTCAGTTTCTCTCTACAATTTTTAGATTATTAAGTGGTGATGTGTTTATCTGTACATGTATATGTGCATGTGTCAGCCCTGTTGTGCAGGCTTGCCATAGTGCAAGTGTGGGGAATCAGTTCTCTCCTCCATTGGGTTCTGGGAGTTGGAGTCAGGTTGCAGGATATTGAAGCAAGCACTTTTATCCACTGAGCCATTGCCAGCCCTACTTTCCTTGTTTTTAATAGAATAATTTGACAGTTATGGTTTGTCTCTCTCTCTTGTAGTTGTCAGTTTGTCAATTTTCTCCTCTGGTTATAGGTGTTATAAATGTGATGAGGAAGTCAAATACTGTAGTTCAAACCGATTGGGCCAAGTGGTGGATTATGTTAGAAAACAAGCTGGCATAACAACTTCAAAACCAGGTAAAACACCCCAAACCAATATGTTTCTCACTAGATATGGCACTGTTGGATTTGTGAAGCTGCTTTTATATAGTCATTTCTTTACTCCCCCCCCCCAACTCCCTATTTTTTTTTTTTTTTTTTTTTGAGACCAGATTTTATATATAGCCCTGGCTATCCTGGAACTTGCTATGTAGACCAAGCTGGCCTTGAGCTTACAGAGACTCCTCCTGCTTCTCAGTTGCTGGGATTAAAGGCATGCAGCACCGTGTCCAGCCAGCCATTCTTTTACTTTTTGAGATCAGATCTTTTGGTAGGTCAGGCTGGCCTTGAGTTTGTGAGTCAGCTGCTTCAGCCTTCTGTTTACTGGGATTATAGGCCCATGACCCACACCCGGTAAAATGCGTTACCACCAGTGTTGCACATAGCAGGTAATATTAGCTATGACCTGTTTTAAAACTGAGAAACCATTTTTGGTGTTACAGTTAAATAGGTTGTGAAAAATGATGTAGTCATATGTGATAAAAAGCCTGGTCATTAAAGGTCATTAAAAGTCAAAGGCATTTGTCTCATAACTCCGGCCTAAGAGCTTACTCACTAGACCTTTTGTGAGTGTGTGTGTTTATATTTGTGTGTCTGTGTGTGGTGTGATGAAATTAAAAGGATTTTCTTTTTCTGTTTTTCTCTTATTGTAAATAGTTTTGTTTTTGTTTTGTTTTTGGTTTTTTTTTTTTTGGTTTTTCGAGACAGGGTTTCTTTGTGTAGCCCTGGCTGTCCTGGAGCTCACTTTGTAGACCAGGCTGGCCTCGAACTCAGAAATCCACCTGCCTCTGCCTCCCAAGTGCTGGGACTAAAGGCATGCGCCACCACTGCCTGGCTGCAAATAGTTTTTTTAAAAATACATTATATTCTGATTACAGTTTTTCCTCTCAGATTCTCTTCTATCTCCTTCCATACAAATCTGTACCCTTCATCTATCCTTAGAAAACAAACTAGAATCTAAAGAAGACTAAAAAAAAATAAGATAAACCAAAAACAAACTGGAATAGGACAAAGCAAACAAAACATTTAGCCAAAGGAAAAGCACAAGAAACACATATGCAGAAATGCACGTGCCCACATACACAGAAACTAGAAATCATAATGAATACTCAAAGGGTCTGTAAGTGAGGGAGGAAAAGCTCTCATAAAGCATTAGAAGACAGCTTTCAGAAATGTTTTGTGTTGGTTATCTATGTACTGCTTGGCACGGGGCCTGCCTTTCAGAGTGGTGTGTTTTCCCAGTGAGGCTGATTTTTCATTGACAAATAGTTATCAATTGGAGATAGCTTCTGGGTTAAGGAATGGGTCATGTGTCTACTTCCACTCTGGGAAATGGGACCCCATCTGGTGCAGACCTATCCAAGCCCCGTGCTCTGGAATCTCAGGAGATTGGGGTGCCTGAGGGTTGCCTCATAGTAGTGCTTGAGACCCTGTCAGGTGTGGCCACTTTGGATCCTAAGTAGAAAGTGTTTCTAGATATTGGGAGACGACACAAAGGAATAGGTTTGGGCTAACAAGGGATGATGCTGAGAGGGCCCACAAGAGGGAGGAAAGCTGGGTGCGCTATGAAGGTCTACATGGTCCCCTGGGAATGGGGGAGACAGGAAGGAGAGGCCACAGCAGATTGTTTTCTCCAAAGCTGGGGACAGGACTGGGGATTTGAAACTGAAAGACAGCTTGGAGAGTGAAGAGCACCTTTCCTGATTCCCTGATTCTCTGGGCCAGAGGATTTCCAGGAAGTGCCTCCTGCTCTTGTCAGGCTAAGACAAAGGGATGGGATGTGGGAGAAAGGCTGTAGATCTGCCTAGGCCCATGGGAATGGAGACAGGCCAGAAAGAGGCCACAGCAGATGGTCTGCACAGCTGGGGATAAGATTAGGGGATTGGAATTGGAGGACTGGAAGGAGAGTGAAGATTGCTTGCCTGATTTCTTGGTTTTAAGGAATACCTATAGACTTAACTATACTATAGTGTGATATATACATAATAGAAAAAAATTCAGTCTGTCTGTTAAGTAAAATGAACACACACACATATACACATTGAGTTTTCGATAAAGTTATTTTGTTTTGGTGACTCTGGTCTTTTGTAGCCCTGGCTACACATAAACCTGGAAGTTATATAACTCTGTCTGCCTATGCCTTTCAAATACAGGGATTAAAGGCATATGCCACCATGGCAGGCTGGAGATAGGGTTTTCTGTAGCCATTACTGACCTACATGTAGACAAGGAAGGCACTGAACTTTTGATCCTCCTGTTCTTACCTCTCAAGTAATGGGCTTACAAAGATATACACTATCACTCTTCATTTTTATGAGGAACTAGGAATCAAACCCTAGGCATGATTTATGCTAGGCAGGCATCTGTCTGTCTCCCTACCTACCTACCTACCTACCTACCTACCTACCTACCTGTGGTTTTTCAAGACTAGGTTTCTCTGTGTAGCCCTAGCTGTCCTGGAACTAGCTGTATAGACCAGGCTGGCCTGAAACTCACTGAAACCCACCTGTCTTTGCCTTCCAAATGCTGGGATTAAAGGTGTGAGCTACTACCACCTGGCATTTATTTAGCATTTGTGCCATTTTGTCCATTTTCTAATGGTCAGGTTCTTAGATACTTCCCGAGAATTGAATGAATTGGTATTGTGTATAGTGTTTGCTTTAAGCTTGTTTAGTTACATTTGTTGAGAAGTACCTTTTTCAAGCCACAGTTGTTTAGTTATGTCAGAATTGATTTTTGGTTAGTAGAGTTCATTTAAATATATTATGGTCACATTTTCTGTGCTCTAATTCTACATGGTACAATACATTCATGTACAGGAATATTTATGTAATAAATAGAAGATTTCATATCAGAGCGTATGCTACTTTTAGACTTGTCCAACATGTATATTATCAGCTCTGAATGCTTGTCACTTCTGTGAGCTTACTACTACTTATTAAGTGTCAGTCAAATTTATGCCAATAATCAAGACTACTTAAAATGAAAAAATATATTATGATTTTCTAAATGTAACTTTATATTTGGCATGGGCATATTCCTTTTTTTCTTCTTTTTGAAGCAGAGAAAAATAATGGACACATTGAGCTTGAAAATAAGAAATTGGAGAAAGAGAGTAAAAATGAACAAGAGAGAGAGAAATCGGAAAACATGGCTAAAGAAAATAGTCCCATGGACTCTACTTCGCAGATAACCGTGAAAGGACTCAGTAATTTGGGGAATACTTGTTTCTTCAATGCAGTTATGCAGGTGACAAAGTTATCTTCTCCCTCAAGCTCTGAAACTTAATGTTGAGTAGTAGCCTCCCTGTGTGAATCCTGTGTAACAAATGTTACAGCATGCACTGGCAAGCATGCTGAGTTTCAGACAGTCCTGGCCCCTGCTTTCATGAGGGAAGCCTGGTACAGAATGACATGTGTAGTTGGCGTGGTAGCAAGTGGTCATGAGAATTACTGCTGAGATGTGGGAACAGCCATTATTTCCACCCTAGTCATAGCAGGAGAAACAGCTCTGAAGTGATGTGTGTGCTCAGACCTGATTCCACGAGCCAGGAGCATTCGGGAAAGAGCATAGAGATGAAAACTGAAATGCTGGTTGTAGTTTTCTGTTTTGGTAGACTGAGCACTTAATGTTTGAATGGCTTCACAATATAATTGCCCCTTTGTTTTCATCCTGCATTGTAGAACTTGTCACAAACACCAGTGCTTAGAGAACTACTAAAAGAAGTGAAGATGTCTGGAACAATTGTAAAAATAGAGCCACCTGATTTGGCACTAACAGTATGTATTTGATGATGCTTACCATTGTTTTTATTTTTGAGAGTATTCAGTGTAAGATAGGTTCCAGCTGGCCTAACAGTTTCTTTGTACCTAAGTTTGACCTCAAGTCTTGGCAGGCCTCTGTCTCAGCTTTCTAGGCTCTGGGATTAGAGGTGTATCTCATCATACTGAGCCAGATTTTTAAAATAATTGACCCAGAAAGATGCCTCTGTAGTTAAAGTCACTTGCTGCCAAGCCTGGTAATGTAAGTTCAGTCCTTGCGAATCACTTGGTGGAAAGTGAGAACTGACTCCCTAGACATTTTTTTCTAACTTCCACACTTGTCACAGCACAGCATGTGTATGTACTACAATACATACAAAATAAATGCATGTAAAAAATTGTTTTGTAGGTATCTTCTTTATAAATATGGAGGTCAGAAGAAAACTTTATGGAGTGGATTCTTACCTTCAACTTTTATAGAGTTCTGGGGATTGAACTCAGGTGTCAGCAGATACTTTAACCACTGAACTTTTTAGCTGGCCCAGAGCTGAATTTTTGAGCAGAAAGTTTCTATAGCTCTTGATGTACATTTTGGATGTTTTCATTGGTCAGCTCCATCAGTATCATTGGCTTGTTACATACTGGTTAAATAAATGATTCCAGTGTTTGACTAGGATTATTTTTATTCCTACTTTTAGGAACCTTTAGAAGTAAACCTTGAGCCTCCAGGTCCTCTTACTTTAGCCATGAGCCAGTTTCTGAATGAGATGCAAGAGAACAAAAAGCGAATTGTGACACCTAAAGAGCTCTTTTCTCAGGTCTGTAAAAAGTGAGTATCACTTGTCTGTGCTGTCAGTGTGTCAGTGAGATACTGAGAAAGGTTTAGGACTGATAGCATCAGAGAGCCAACTGCATCAGCATAGTTCATGGCAATTTAAAAGCAATAAAATATCTGCCTAGGCTGTTCTTACAGCTGACACAGTTTTTGAGAAAACTCTATGACACCGTTACTTTAAGACTTTATAAGTAGCTTTGTAATGTAGTAGACTCATCCTGCTTTTCTGCGTTTTTTTTTTCTTTAGAGCAACACGTTTTAAAGGGTACCAGCAACAAGACAGCCAGGAGCTGCTTCGCTACCTACTGGATGGCATGAGAGCGGAAGAACACCAAGTTAGCATACTCTGAGAATCTTGTTTGTAATCTCATTGGCTCACTTGCCATTTCCTACCAGTCCCAGAGGCTGTTGTGCTTTTAAACATTTACTTATACCAGGGTTTCCAGCCAATGTTTCTTCATTGGGATAAGTGACCAGGATTAGAATGATTCTCTTACATGGAGATTTGTTTGGTTAGTTTACTGCAGCAATAAGGACTCTGCTACACTAGACTTCACGAGGAGAGATGCAGAACACTGAAAAAATTCTCCCCAGACAGTCCTTGTTGCAGCATACTCTTTCTGAGTATGGTTTAATACAAGTGCTGAGTCTGGGAAGTATTTTCACTTTAGTAAGAGTCAGGGGATGCTTTTTTCAACTAAACACTTTTGTTAATTACCAGGATATATAATGCATTTTAGAGGTTCGAGTTTAATTAATTGCATTAGTATCAGAAATAATAACTCATTTAATTCTGTATTTAAACCAGGCAGTTCTGTGTTTCATATGAACTACCTTTTGTAGTTCTTGCAGCCATCCTATGAGTAGGCTATTTTATTACTCTTTAGGCTGGTGTAGAGATGTCCCATACTTAGTTCAAGTCACTCAGTAATGACACAGCAGCACAGTAAGTGCTGGAGCTGGTTCTGGTGTAGCCTCACTAGCACTAAGTATCTCAGTGTTTTCCTGAAATGCTGTGTCCTAATAAGTGGTGTTGAATAGGTTTAAGGTCTTGAAATGCTAAGACCATCCCTGTATTCAGATTTGCTTTATAGGCTTAAGAGGCATAGTTTTCTTCAGCTCCTTGAATTAATCTTGACAATGTGATTACCTCAGTAAATTTGTGGAGCTACATCTTACTCCTTTCTTTAATTTATTACATATTTTCTAAGGAAAATAACTTTAAAATTTAATAGTATATATATATTCATTTTATTATTTTAGAGAGTGAGTAAAGGAATTCTTAAAGCATTTGGTAATTCTACTGAAAAATTGGATGAAGAAGTAAAAAATAAAGTTAAAGGTAATGTCTGACTTTTTGAATTAAAACGCTATGGTTGAATTCTTCTGTACCTTTGGACAAGATTACTGGCACATATATTTCAAACCCAGAATTATTTTAAATACAATTTATCCATGTCATCATTGAATTTCAAAAATTAATTAGTCCTCCAGCAGTAAATATTTTGGAAAACTAACTTATATTATATTCTTTTTATGCATTAATATATTAAGATCTATAAAGATAGAATTAAGATAGCATTACAATTTTATTTTTCTGAAACTAATTCTAATTAACAAACAGGAAGTGAATGGCATTAGTTTGACTTATCATTAATCATGATTATTAATCATAAAGCTGTCTTAGCCCTTGTGTATCATTTAAGGATTTAGGACACTCTAGCTCAGGCTGGTCCAAAACTCACAGATCTTTCTGCCTCAGCCTCTTGAGTGCTGGAATTTCGGTGTGAGCCATTGCACTTGGCTTTGTCCATAGAATGTAATATGATGATGCAGTTTTCCTGCATGCTCTCCTATAAGGACATAACTGCCTACATGTAACTGCTGAGCATTTGACACATGCCTAATGAAACACAAGAACTACATTTGATTTTGATTCAATTTTTATAAGATGTGAGTGGCCACAGTGACCAAGGATACAGCATTAAAGCTTAGGTTCCAGTTAGCTCATAACCACTCTGCCTTCTTAGCTTGCTCTAGAGTCTGCCTAGTAACAAAATAGTGATACTGCAACCGTATGGTGTAAAAGTAGTTTTCTGCATGTGGGCAATACCACTGGGGTAATGTTTATACATTTCATGTATTTTGAAAATTAAGTGATTAGATATTAAATTAAACATGTCAAAAGTATTAATAGGACTATAGAAAATCAAACAGAACATTTTGCCTGATAGTTCCCAGGGGCGCTTTTGTATTGTTTCGTTTTTAAGTATAAAATTCACTTTTAGAGCTCATAAACCAAGTTATATATATATTCTTCTTTTGGACTGCAATCTCCTATCAGTACTGGCTGTATTCAAACGGTAGTGCTGGAACAAGGATGATAGTACTGACTAGCAGAGTCTGACCTTGTTTCCTGACAGATGATAATGTAAGTCCACTGACAGGTGCGCACACACGCTCACACACACACACACACACATCATTTCAAAAAAGGTAATTGTATTCTCACTGGTAGAATATGTACTGTTAACTCCCACAGCTTACAAATGTAACACTGGTAATTATGAATAGAAGAAAAATGTTTAGGGACAGGAAATTAAAAATGAAAATTTAGATAAGTTGTTTAAACTTTTCCCCATTAAGTTTAAGAAATAATTGTAATTTTTTTGTTGTTATAGATTATGAAAAGAAAAAGACAATCCCAAGTTTTGTGGACCGCATCTTTGGTGGCGAGCTGACTAGTACAATCATGTGTGACGAGTGCAGGACTGTAAGTGGGTGTCCTGGGGTGGGCCTAGACACGGAGGACGGTGGGTCTCCAGTCTTTTCTAATACATTTAATACAGATACAGACGTATCTGATTAAATGTGCAGCTGCCAGTGTTTATTTAATTCTTTACCACTAGAGTGGTATTGTCAGTTTGTTTTGAGATGAAGTCTTGCTGTGTAGCCCAGGTTGGCTGGGAACTCACCAGTTATCCAGCCTCACCTTCTGAGTGCTGGCATTATGTACCTCTATGCCCAGCCCTCACAAAAGTACTCTTTATTGATGTGCATGCTTACTCACTGTAAATATATTACCCCTAGAATCTGTAATAAATTGCAATAACTTTAAATTCCTGCCCCAGCTCAAGGTCTTCAACATTCTATAATTTTTTTACTTCAATATTTATTTATTTTATGTCACTTTCTTAAGACACACCAGAAGAGGGCATTGGATCCCATTACAGATGGTTGTGAGCTACCGTGTGGGTGCTGGGAATGGAACTCAGGACATCCGTAAGAACAGTCAGAGCTGTTAACTGCTGAGCCATCTCTCCAGTCCTCTTTAAAGTTTCTTAATCCTTTGCTTATTAAATCCCACCTTCTACCCTTCACCCTTGGGTGGTGCTTAATGGGAAAGTCTTTCTCTGCTGGATGAGGATAATCTTATAGGAAGGTGTAACATGATTTTTCCCTTTTCCTTTTACATTGCCTCTGGTTGGTTAAGGTCTCCTTGGTGCATGAATCTTTCCTTGATTTGTCTCTCCCAGTTTTAGATGATCAGGTAAGTCTTACTCTATTTTATCAAACAAGGTTTATTTCCTTTTGTGTTTATTTTGTCTTTGTAGGATTTTATGAGGAACATCTTTTAAGGATCTATATATTTCTAGCCAGTCCATTGAGAAATTTCCCAGTGTCTATTAGAGATGGAATCACTTTACGGATTTGAAAAGAAAAAGGGTTATATTCTTTATTAAAAAGTTGTGTCACAAAGAATCTAGAATTCTTTGTAGGTATTATCTTGATAGTATTTCACATAGGGAAGTATTTTTTCCTATTAAAATAACTTTTTTATATTTAAAGCTGACCACAAGTCCCTTGTACTCTTCTTTTTTTTTTAAGATTTATTTATTTATTTTATGTACATGAGTATACCATTGCTCTCTTCAGACACACCAGAAGAGGGCATCAGATCCCATTACAGATGGTTGTGAGCCACCATGTGGTTGCTGGGAATTGAACTCAGGACCTCTAGAAGAGCAGTCGGTGCTCTTAACCGCAGAGTGATCTCTCCAGCCCTCCTGTAGTCTTTAATCCATAAAGATTAAACAGAAATGGTTATCTCAGTTTTATACCATATTAACTGGATTCCTTTTAAGTTGCTATAAAATACAAGTTGCTGGGTGTGGTTTCCTATGACTTTACTCTCAATTCTGGGGAGGCAGAAATTAGCAAATCTCTGAATTTAAAGTTAGGTTGGTCTATATAGGAAGTTCCAGGCCAACAAGGCTGACACCAGTGAGCACCCAACTTCTGAATAAGTGAATGAATATGGAATAAGTCATTATTCAAGTTTGTTTGAATTAAGAACCCTTTTCCCTATTGGTTAGAATAATTAAAATCTTACCAAAATAACTTTACTTTCCCTAAAACAATCATTCACATGCAGAAAAAGACAAAAATAAAGAGGAATTCTGTTGTGTGATATAGAAACCACTTACACAAAGTGCGTTTGCAAAAAGACATATATACAACATGCTATGGCAGGTAGCCAGTAAAATTCATTACATTCCTTTCTAATATACTTACATGTAATACTGACTTTTTGAGATAATATGTATGTATATATGTATATTTGTGTAGGGGTATGTGTAACTGACTGCAAGATGCCTGTGAAACCGTGGAGGAGCTAGAAATATGTATGGTTGTGAGTCACTTGACATGGTGCTCCTTTTTAACTGAGAGCCAGCTCTTCACCCCCTGATGGCCTTATGGCTGTTTTGTTTCATAGTGTCTTGGCATGTGATATTGTTTGAGACAGAGTTTCTCTGTGTAACAGTCCTGGCTGTCATGGACTAGCTCTGTAGACCAGGCTGCCCTCAAACTCAGAGATTTGCCTGCCTCTACTTCTTGAGTACTGAAATTAAAGGTGTGTGTCACCATGCCTGACCTTTATATAACTTTTTATATATTGTGGGAATTAAAAATAAGGGAGTAAAAAACATTAGACAACATGAATTTTCCTTGTCCAAGTAGTAGTGGTGATATTTTGCTTTTCTCCATATTTTAAGAGTGGTAAGAAAAGTATAAATGATAAAAATGTGAAAAAGACAATGGAGGAAGATAAAGACAGTGAAGAAGAGAAAGATGACAGCTACATGAAAACAAGGAGTGATCTTCCTTCAGGAACAAGCAAGCACATACAGAAAAAAGCAAAGAAGCAAGCCAAAAAGCAAGCCAAGGTAGGTAACTACGAGGAACTTTATGTTTTTTCTATAGTTACTTGTTCTTTATAATTAAAAAAATTTAGTTAGCATACAGAGTGGTGAGGTTTAACACTATACTTTTTGTTTTGTTTTGAAATTTTATTTATTTTTATGTGAATGGGTATTTTGTTTACATTGTTGTGCCAGGAAGCATTCATGAACCCCAAAAGACCACCAAGGAGCTTTACAATGTAATAGCATTAGGGTCTCTTTCTTACAAGCTCAGGCTAACAGGTGGGCACTCTCAAGCAAGACCATATAAAATCACAAATGGTCTGAACATATGTCTGAAACAATCAGACCAATCTTTGATTAACTGTGGCTAGGAAGTAGCTAGGGAGTAACTCTGGGGTATGGGCCATGGACAAGTCATGGGGTCCTTCCTGGTATGTGAGTACAGCTTGGGTTCTCCTGCAGGTTAAGTTGTTAGGCTTTTTTTTTTCTTTAAGATGGAGGCTGGTCCCAACATGGAGTAGGTTTGGCCTTTCCAGCATGCCTGTATGTTCACCACATTTATGACTGGTGCCACCACAAGCCAGAGGAGAATGTCAGATCCCCTGCAATTGGAGTGACTGGTGGTTGATAGCTGTTCCGAGGGTGCTAGGAATTGAACCTCGGTCTTTAGAAGAGCAGCCTTACTCTTAACTGAGCTGTTTCCCTCCCTAGTCCCTATATATAATTTGTTATTTGCCCCTGTCTATGCAGGCAGAAATGTGAATTCAATAGGGAATTTGTTTTTTATTGGCCTTGTGCATGTGGCTTCTTTGCTTGTTTGTTAAAATTTAGCCGTTTCCTCTTTCAGAATTCTTTTTCTCCTGTAGCCAAGGCAGTCTTGTGGTGTGTCCTTTTGTTGTCATTTTAGTGAGATCCCTGTTAATAATTTTTTTTTCTGTTTTTTCGAGACAGGGTTTCTCTGTGTAGCCCTGGCTGTCCTGGAACTCACTCTATAGACCAGGCTGGCCTCAATCTCAGAAAGCCACCTGCCTCTGCCTCCCAAGTGCTGGGATTAGACCCCTGTTAATAATTGATAATTACAACTCGTAGATAACATCTTTCTGCACTTGTCTTAGTTTCTAATTACTGTGACAATATACCATGAACAAGGCAAGGTAAGAAAGAAAGTTTCATTTGGCTTACACTTTCAGAGGGCTAGAGTCCAGATGGCAAACAAAGAACAACACAGAACTCACCTCTTCATTTTGTTTTGCTTTTCAAGACAGGGTTTCTCTGTCTAGCCCTAGCTGTCCTGGAACTCACTCTGTAGACCAGGCTGTTCTTGAACGCACAGAGATCTGCCTGCTTCTGCCTCCGGAGTACTGGGATTAAAGGGTGCACCACCACTGCCAATCCCAGAGCTATAACCATGCAGCAGAGAAAGAGCACTGGGAAGGGCATAGTCTTTGAAAACCTCAGTGTCTGCCTCCAGTAAAGTAACTCTTCCAAGGCCACACCTCACATGGACCAGTGGGGCCATTTTCGTTCAGACCATCACTTTGTCTAATATTGGCTGCTTAGTTCTAAGTCAGAGAACTCTGAGTAGCTCACTTCTCAGGAATAGACACCAACTCATACTGCTGTTTCCACAAAAGTCCAGTGTTATGATGAATAGTGGTTATTCTTGATTTCATTTAAAGAACTTTTTATCATAATTTATTTGAACTCTGATAGTAAAGGAATTTTTAAAATCAGAATTCGAGAGTGAACACTCCTTATGAAATGATTTGTTTGAAAAACAACAAAATCTGATGTAGTATTTGCATTCTCTTTTCTCTATCTCTCCTCCTCCTCTCTCTCTTTATATATACTTTTTACTTAGAACCAACGAAGGCAACAAAAGATTCAAGAAAGATTTCTTCACTTCAATGAGATCTGCACCCCTGACTACACCGAAGACAATGAACATGAAACTGAGACGGCACTTCCGGGAGAAGCTGAAGTGGATACCGAATCCAACCATGGCTCTCAAGAGGAGATTACACAAACAGAATTTTATGTTCATCAGAAAGATTTGAATGGCCAAGAGAAAATGATAGAAAGTACAACTGATATGCAGAAATGCCCAGAGGACCTGGAAGTGAAAAGTGTCACTACTGAGAGTGATCTGGGGATTGTGATATCTGCTATTGAATGTCCTAGAAGTTTAAATGGTGCCTTCCTGGAAGAAAAGACCAGTGGAGAACTAGACATTATCAATGGTTTAAAAAACCTTAATTTGAATGCTGCTGTTCATCCTGATGAAATAAATATAGAGATTCTGAATGACAGTCATTCTCCCATGGCAAAGGTGTATGAGGTCATGAATGAGGATCCAGAAACTGCTTTCTGTACCCTTGCAAACCGGGAAGCTTTTAGTACTGATGAGTGTTCAATCCAACACTGTTTATATCAGTTCACCCGTAATGAGAAACTTCAAGATGCAAATAAACTGCTTTGTGAAGTATGCACAAGACGACAGTGTAATGGACCAAAGGCAAATATAAAAGGTATTTGGTTGTTTTTCTTGTTGTAATAATTGATATTAAAGTGCGTATTTTGCAGGTAGATTACTTGTGAATTATCATCACATCAGGTTTAGAGAGTCACTACTGCCCTCTTGCTATTGTGTTAGTAGAAAGAAAAAAACCTGCATTAGCATGGCTAGTACTCTGGCACTCCTAGAACAAAGCATGGTCTCTTTCTTTCTATGGGTAAACTTCCTATTGGAATGCTGTCATAACATCCTGGCAGTGACTGATTCTCTGCATCCTTATATCCCTGTCAGCATTTGTGATTGCCCTCATCTTCTTAACACCAGAAGTCACTCTTGAAGTTTTCAGTGTACTTATGTGGCACACACAGAGCAAGGTTTTCTTTTGTCATCCTGAAATGTAGGATGAAATACTGATAATATAATGTTCCCTTGTCTTGCCCATGTTCTTTACGTTTGACTAAGTGGAATTCAAAGGGAGTGTCACAGACTGTTGAAGATTTTCATTGAAGTATTCTAAAGGTATTTCTTTACGTGTAAAATAATACAAAGAATAAATAATGTTGCTTTTAGGGATTTCATTTTAGAGCAGACAATGGCAAGCAAGTGAAAATCCATAGGCCTAATACTGCTTCTGATAGTCTCTGAACAGACTGTGTTTCTTCTTGTTTTGGTCATTTTTTATGGAGATATATGAAGTACCTCCAGACATCTTGCTGATGTTACAGTTCTCAAAGGTATCTTAAAACTTTGAACCTAGGGCCTTGTGCATTTTGGTAGTGAGTTGTACTTTAAGTCTTTTTAAAAACTGCTGTCCTCAAACTTGCCATCCTTTTGCCTCTACCTCTCAAGTACTGGGATTACAGGCATGTGTGACCATGCCTCTCACCTCCTCAAAAACATTTCTTATAGGTTTTTATAAATGACTTGATGATATGGAACACTTAACTTCCAACCCTAATTAAATGTGTTGCTTACATTCTTCATGAGTTGTTGACATTCTCCAATTTATTCTGAGAAAATGTCCTCATTACCACATTCTCTGCTGAAGTTTGTTAATCCTGGTTTTAAACATTTATATACTTTTATAACAAACTGAATGTTTTGTAGGTGAAAGGAAACATGTTTACACCAACGCCAAGAAGCAGATGTTGGTTTCCCTTGCTCCTCCTGTACTCACTCTTCATTTAAAGAGATTTCAGCAGGTACTCTCATAACCCCAAATTTGTTTTAAGTATGTAACACCTACTTTATTCTCTTCTGAATTTGTTTCTGCTTTTTCTTAATTCTAATTTCAAAAAAAAGTGGGAAATTTAGAAGAAAAGTATATGTAAGTTTGTCAAAGTGGAGAAATTTTAGACAGTCCTGGTTTCTAGAATATATTATGATATGTAGTATCTTACTCAAACTTTCACTTCAGATTAGAAAAACACCAGATCACTGCTAAAATGTTTATGTAGTATATCTTATTTTTTTTAATGACTTGATAAAAAGACATACATTGGATTTTCATAATTTTGTGACTGGATAATCTTTTCTGGAAAATTGATATATTACAAGGTTGAAATTCTCCAGGATTTTATAGATATTTTCCCTCTTATTGGTGAAGCATTGGCTTGACCAATAGGTTGGGTCTTAGTGGCAGTTGTGTAAGCATGGTTAGAACATGCACTGAAAAGTTGATTCTGCTGTTGCTGAATTTTAGGAACTCAAAATCTCTGACCCAATCTGGCATTTGGAGTGACTGAGGCAGAATCAGGGAAATCTCACCAGAGTATTTGTTGGTAGTGTGTAGTACTTAAAAGTCTAAACTAGCCAGAAACAAGCCAATGAAGAAAAAAGTCCGTAGAAAGGTGACTGGGGCTGGATGTGTTGGGAGATTTTTAGGCATTAGAAGGGGCAATCTGTATAGCTTTTCCAGGAAAGAACTCAATCTGTCATTTTGTTTTGTTTTGTTTTGTTTTAGGCTGGTTTTAACCTACGAAAAGTTAACAAACACATTAAGTTTCCAGAAATCTTAGATTTGGCTCCTTTTTGTACCCTTAAATGTAAGGTAGGTAAAAAAAAAATGTTTTTTTAAAAAGGAAATTGTTTAAAAAAATCATAACCTATCAAATACTACTCCGGTAGTTCACAATAAATATTAAATTGATATAGTTTTTGAAGAAGGGCTGGGATGCAGCTCAGTGATAAAAGTTGGCTAGAATTATTTTATAGAGTGGAACTTTTGATTATTATATCTTTTGTCTTAGTTAGGGCTTTCCTGCTGTGAACAGACACCATGACCAAGGGAACTCTTATAAGGACATTTAATTGTGGCTAGCTTACAGATTCAGAGGTTCAGTCCATTATCAAGGTGAGAAAATGGTAGCATCCAGGCAGGCATGGTGCAGGAGGAGCTGAGAGTTCTACATTTTCATCTGAAGGCTGCTAGTGGAAGACTGGCTTCCAGGAAGTTAGGATGAGGGTCTTAAAGCCCACACCCACAGTGACACACCTACTCCAACAAGTCATACCTACTCCAACAGGGTCACACCTTCTAATAGTGCCACTCCCTGTGCCGAGCATATACAAAACATCACATCTTTTTAATTTCAAGATCTTTGATAAATCATTTTAAAGATTAGGTTATTTGAAATTTTCTTAGCGACTTTTTCAATTACTATAAGACACCATTAATATAAGTCAATGTATACAAAAAGTGTTATTTGGGATTTAGAGTTTCAGGTTAGAGTCTGTGACCATCATGGTCAGGAACATAGCAGGCAGGCATGGCTGAGAGCTCACAACCTGAGACAACTATGAGGAAGATAGAAATAAGTGGGAATGAAGTGGACTTTTAAAACCTCAAAGTCAACACACTCCCAAGAAGGCCACACATTCTAATCCTTTCCAAATATTTGAACACATGAGCCTACAAGGGACATTCTCATTCAAACCACCATATAGAAAATTATTTTGACTTATTATGTGGCAGACCTTGTCTTGATAGTCGAGGGCACACACACAAAAGAGCAGATATATTACTAGTTAGCCTCAGATAATGTAAGTTAATGTTGGTAAGATAGGTATACAAGGAACAGATAGTTCAGCATGTTGGTGTTTCAGAAGGCCATATAAAGTAGAGCATGCCTAAGCCAGAACTTAAAGGAGAAATACAGTATGATAAATCCAGTTTTAGATAAAAATAGCAGGTACAAGGACATAATGGTGTCAAATAGGGTAGTACTTGCCAGACTAGCAGTAGTTTTATAGCTCACAGAATGAAACAGGGATCTCAAGCCAAAGAAAATAGGAATGAAGAGTTTTATGCCAAGGAACTTGACCTTATTAGGTATGAAATTGTAAGCCACAGAAGAATGGTAAGGCAATTTGTTGACCAAGTGCTACCTGAGTGTTACCTAGATTATTTGCTTTAGTGTGGAATCCAAATCTGTGGACAGACTGGAAAGGCAGCAAAACTAGGAGGGAATTGAATCAATTCAACTTCATAAAGCCATGCAGCCTAGGTAGGCAGGAGAAGAATGAAGAAGTTTTCTGGAAGTTAAACCAGAGACTTGTTTCGTGCTGGAAAGGGAGGCAGTCTTTTAAGTGGATATTGAGCCAGGAAGTTGAGGAGCCGGGCAGTTTAGGATTTCTGGATCCAGGCTTGAGTGACTGGATGGACACATGGGGTGCCATAAAGATAGGGCCAGGCATGATGCCTTTAAGCCTTTAGTCCTAGCACTCTGGAGATAGAGGCAAGCTTAGCTCTAGAGTTTGAGACTGGCCTGGTCTAGAGAGTTCCAGGATACTCAGGGTTACACAAACTGTCTCAAAACAAACAAAAGGATAGGGAATACAGGAAACACACTTAGAAGGACTGGGGTCAGCTTTGGATATATTGAATTCCAGTATCTTTGATACACAAGGCCCACACCTAAGAGGCTTGAGAATCAAGACTGAAGATAATTGAGATTAAAGAGCACAGAATAGTTGAAGTAAGAGAGGAAAAGAACACTACAGACTAGGCTGGGTTAAGATTTCATTATGGCTGAAAAGGAATGGCACTGGAAACACATGTGAATCTCCAGTGCATATACCTCTCTGGGGCAATGTAGGACTTGTCAGGGTAAACAGAGTGCAAGGTAGGATTGTTTGAGGACAGTGACACTTGACAAGAGCATAAAGGAAAACGGTCCCTGCTTGTACCTAGGGTCTTAATAAGCAGCCTTCACTCTGAATGGGAACGTTCAAAATCCAAGTAGGTTTGTTTGTTTTTTAAAAGCACAAACTAAATGTTAGCCTTACAAGGTTTATATTGGTGGCAGAACCAGGACAGCCAAGATGGAAAGGTGCCTTAGAATTTTCTTCAGGCCTTACACTGGCAAATTGAGTTATTAGTACCTATGCTGTTTAAACGTATCACGTGGCTCATGATCTAGTTTTTGCACCATGAAATCAACTACAACTTTGATAAAGGTGAAATTATCTCTTTGGGCTAAGAACAGATAGGTGATGTGACACTCTGTATATATAAATGGAACAATAACATTGGATTATATATATATATTTTTAAGAATGTTGCTGAAGAAAGTACAAGAGTACTATATTCCTTATATGGAGTTGTTGAACACAGTGGTACTATGAGGTCAGGGCATTACACTGCCTATGCAAAGGAGAGAACTGCAAGTTGTCATCTGTCTAATCTTGTTCTTCATGGTGACGTTCCACAAGGTATGTTATCTTAGATAATCTATTTTGCATATTATGGCAAAGCCAAAAAAAAAAAAAAAAGCCTGACTCTTTCCTTTTCTCTTTCCTGACAGATTGTGAAATGGAATCAACCAAAGGGCAGTGGTTTCACATCAGCGATACACATGTGCAAGCTGTGCCTATAACTAAAGTACTAAATTCACAAGCATATCTCCTATTTTATGAGAGAATACTGTGACAACAAAGTACTTTCTCTGGAAATACACCTATGGCTTTTATACTGGCTATTATAACAATAAAAAGTTAAACTATAAATTATGTTCACCTGAGTAAATAACAAAAATCATGTTTATTTATTTAAATACAGGCAAAATAATTTACAATTTTTGTATTAGCATACTGGTTTTTATTCTTTCTAGTTTCAACTTAAGAAGGATCTGAATAACTAAAATTCTGTGCTTAATCTGACTGGGTGGTAGTTCTTGACACATAATAAACTGATATTCCCAAAACTTGTTTTATTAGATTTTTAAGTTGTTATTACTGTACCCCTACTGGCAATACCATGCTTCACTTTCCTAGTGCTGGTAATCTTGCATGTGTCGCCAGATGTCGGGTGCCGCGTGCACTCTGGTCACAGGGTGGCAGCGACAGAGCAGCGGTGTCCCGTGAGCTGGCGCGCAGCAACAAGAGACACAAGACACAAGCCGCGAAGCTAACTAGAGTACAGAGAGTGCTGGGGCAGGCGGCAGCTCGGCTAGCTTGAGTCCCCTCCCCCGCCCCGCGCGGGCAGGGGCGCGCAAGATTTTTGACTTACTCGGATCCAAAATTCATGAGACATGTAGAGATTTGAGATGTATTGATTTATTAACAGATGGCGGGCTTGGGTGGTGAATGGTAAAGCGCTCTCCCGAAACATGTCAGAAGGCGTTTCGCTTATATGTTGGAAACGGAGAAGGGCGGGGCCAGAGAAATCTTGAGGCAGAGACTTGTTCTCTCCGCCTTCTCTCTGGGCTCTGGGGGGCGTGGCCAAATTACAGTCCCACACCATGCTTCACTTTTCTAGTGCTGGTAATCTTGCATGTGAAATCCTGGTGTCACTGTATGTGTATACGCTCCACTGTGGCTCAGTTAATCTGGGGAGACACTTTTTTTTAATGTCTTGTTGCCTGGCAGTGATGGCGCACGACTTTAATCCCAGCACTTGGGAGGCAGAGGCAGGCGGATTTCTGAGCTCGAGGCAAGCCTGATCTACAGAGTGAGTTCCAAGACAGCCAGAGCTATACAGAGAAACCTTGTCTCAAAAAAAAAAAAAAAAAAAAAACCAAAAAAACAAAACAACAACAAAAAGAAAGAAAAGAAAAAAAAGGAAAAAAAAGAAAAAAAAACTGGACTGTTTTTTAAAACGACTTTAATCCCAGCACTTGGGAGGCAGAGGCAGGTGGATTTCTGAGCTCGAGGCAAGCCTGGTCTGCAGAGTGAGTTCCAGGACAGCCAGGGCTACACAGAGAAACCCTGTCTTGAAAAACCAAAAAAGTCTTGTCAAAAAAATTAGCCAGTATTTACTGAAAAGCCTTATCAGGACACTGTTTGAACAAGAAACCCACTTGTAAGTGTATCCGGTTACTGGCATCTAAACATTTGAAATTGTCTTTCTCTTGTAGAACATATATAGTATGAACCAATTTATTTTTAGAAGCACGCCAAATATACAATGAGAACAGTCATGTATGTGACTTGCCTTGCCTCATGTGTGTGAAAAGGTGACAAAACATCAAATTAATCAGACAGCTGTAACAGTAACACATTTATTGTACCTCTCAGCAGAGTACAATCACAAATACCTTAAGAAAAATAAGAAAACATTAGGCAAGTCCTACTCTACAACACAACTCTTCACCTATAACAAGTTCCTCAGTCATTCTGGTCATCATCCCAGTCTTTCTTCCCACTTGGAGGTTTGGGCCCACCAGCTGGTTTTGCCATGATGATCTAAATAACAAAAACCCATGTTAAGCACAATAAATTCAAACTTTGCAGTTACAAATTACAGGGTTTACCACTTTATCAACAGTCTTCAATAGTGAAAATACTAGGAATATTTTAACTTTATGAGCCACGAACATTCCTAATGTCTTAAGTTACATTCGGTCAAACTGACTTCATCTTGACAGTGCTTATAGTAAAAAGCCTCAGGACTTTACCATTTGCATTTCCTTTTTGTATCCTGTATTCATACTCTAGAATATTTGTTCCAAGCCCCCTCCCATATCTAAATGGTCTTTGCTAATTTAAGTTTTTAATTCTTAATTTGAACCAGCCATAATCTCATGTGAGGACGAACAGATACTACAATCAGGAGTACTATATGAGACCTCATGCTTTCAGGGAAAAAGCTTTCCCACTGAGCCATCTGTCTCCTTAGCCTGAAGTTTTGAAGCCAAGGTCTTGCTCTGTAAAGCAGGATGGCTTGGAATTCAGATGAGCTTGCTTTTGTCTCCTGGTGCTGGAATTAAACCACTTTGTAACGATTAAATTTTCATTTTCACTCACCTGATCCACTCTAAGTACAGTGACTGCAGCATTAGTGGCCAGTTTAATAGCCCAGTATTTTCCCAAGTAAGTATCTAAAATACTGGCTTCTAACATATCCTTTACAGCGGGGACTTCGGCCTGTCAAAACAAAACTAAGTTAATTTCTTACATGTGAAAGTTTATACTCAATATGAAAAACAAAGTTTTTCAATCCAAAGCTGTCAATAAAACTAAAATTTCCTCTCTCAGATTAATATCAATTACAAGAACTACTTGTAAAATCAAACCTCTATTTTGCACCAATTTGCACTACTTCTGTTTAACGTGTATATTCATGAAAAAAATAAAAATTAACAAATACCTCAATATCCAACCCCACATTTTTGTTTCCTTCTTGATGTACTGAGTAAAGTTTAGAAATAACTTCATTGGCCTTCACGCCAGAATTTTCTGCCAGTGCCCGTGGAATAGCTTCAAATGCTTCAGCAAACTTCTTAATAGCATACTGTTCAAGTCCAGGACATGTCTAAAACAAAACGTGTTTGTCAATACATACCTTTAAAAAAAATGGTCAGAAAGGCAAATTATATAGAAAAAAAATTATACTTCTCCATATGATGTGATTTGTTTGGCCAATTCAATTTCTGTAGCTCCACCTCCAGGTACAAGACGCTTATCCTATTTAAAAACAAAACAGAAAAACCACTAAAGTGGAATATTTCTTTATAGTTTTTCAGTAGGCACCATTATGCAAAATTTAAGTATATACTTAATGAAATCAAGTGACTACATCAAACTTTCAAACTAGGAACACATTAATATAGATAGCACTGATAGTGCTTCAGCAATGGCAGACAGTCCACACTCTGGAATAGCTTTGTTACAGTTTAGTTTGTACAATTAGTTTTTGAAGGTATTCATTAGCAACTGACAGGTTGTTAAACCACCAGTTTTGATGTTCTCATGTTTGAGTCCAACTGTTTTGAAGAAATCATATATTTCTGAAATTGCAAATACTGACCCTTGTGAGAACTTTGAAAGTATTAACTCCATCATCCACTGCCCTTTCTATATCATCCATCAGATTGTCTGTAGAACCTCGAAGAACTATAGTAGAAATGGCACCATCTTCTTTTTCTGCCAATAAATAATTTGTGGATTAAACGAAGAAAACAAATCCCTTTCTAATTATATAAAACACATCTTACCATTACCACATACCATGCTTAAAAACAACCACCTGTGTATCTCCAACTTCTGAGAGGTAAACACTGTCGCAATGTCCCATTTCTTCCAGGACAGGAGGAGTCTATAAGAAAATGATCTATGTAGCAAAAATTCAAAATGTGTTCCCCTATCTTTTGTTTTCTAAAATACATACCAGTTTTGGCAGAGCTGTGGCACCAACTGTTTTACATAGTCGTCTGAGATCCCACTTTGAGTTAAGTCTTCACAAAGAAAAAATGAAAAATTTGATTTAGTCATAACAACATAAAAAGTAGAGAATAAATAACAAAATAAGTAAACTGGACAAGGCAACATACACCTTTCAGCAGCCATAGACCAGCAGATTCCTTTGATTTCAAGGCCAGGCTAGTCTACATGGCCAGCCATGGCTGTCTCAAAAACAATACCAGTAAGAAATATTGCTTTCACCCCAGTCAAACTGAACATGTCTTTATTGCTGAACTGAACTAGGAAGCTAAGAAACTGATTACTGACTGTGTGGATGTAACAAAATAGCCAGTAGTGTCACATTTGAAGGGTATAGCATCTACAGATACAAAAACTGAGGACAGTGCAAAAGCACAAACTTATCTCAGCACTTGGGAGGAAACACAGGTGCAAGTGAATGTACATAGTGAATTCCAGGTCAGCCAGGGGAACATAGCAAGAATCTGTCTCAGACAAATAACATTTACAGCATTATTCTAGAAATTAAGGTGTAGTTTGATAGACTTCTAACCTAGTATATAGAAAATTTGTGTGATTGCACACCTATAAGGAAGAGCAGGAATATTACCGTGTCTATCTGATTTGATGCTAAGAGTAAAACATGCCCCAAACATTTTCATCAATGAAAAGGCATTTTTTTTTTTTAAATACGGTTTTTCGAGACAGGGTTTCTCCATACAGCCCTGGCTGTCCTGGAACTCACTCTGTAGACCAGGCTGGCCTCGAACTCAGAAATCCGCCTGCCTCTATCTCCCAAGTGCTGGGATCAAAGGCGTGCGCCACCACCACCCGGCTGAAAAGGCATTTCTCAATTCATACTCTAGCTGACAAGCAATTCATTAAGTTCACATCTTAACCCTTAAGTTACTCCTTTTGCCCAGAATGATTTTTTCCTCCTTGCTCAAGTATTATCTACTCACTTCTTGGATCCCCACTGCTTAGATGTAACGTTTACTTGTCCTTCCTACATAAATCCTTCTGCTGTTTAATCTAAGACCTTCACTTTCCCTTACCAACTGTCCTCGGTTCACTGAATATACACAGCACTAAAACAATTTATAGTATTGTCTACAGAATGTAGCTCTTACCTCACCAACATGATATTGTACTTGTTAGCATAATGAAGAGCCATGTCTGCCACTTTGCCACCTGTTACTATGACATTTGCACCAGTGCCTGCAATAGCTTTCACTTGTGCATCCATAAGATTTTCTTCTCCCTTACTAAAGTTCATCAGTTCTTCAGCAGTCTTAATCAGCACTGTTCCCTGAAAAACAAGCAAAATCTCTCCTTTTAAAACCTTTCACAATTTTGGTCTTCACAGTTTTAAGACAATGTTTTACCCAATAATTTAAAGATCTGAGAGAAAACATGAAAATAAATGTTTTATTATGAAGCAAGATACATGTATTTTTAAAAGACCCTCATGTATAAAATTATAAAACGGATAAAATTAAGACCTTCGGTTTGTTTCTATACTCCTGGGTCTCAAAGCAAATGCAATTGCAATGTGACAGGGACATATTTCCATTAGAAATGTCAGGCAGTTTTTTTTTTTCAAATACAATGAGCGTCACCAAAACCACCTCTCCTCACATTTCCCCTGAAGCATGGACTATACAACCATTCTCCTCCCCTCAATTCTGCAGAACCAACAACTTGAATCTGCCAAGATTATTTGTCATGAAATCTAGCTATGGATGAATCTAAAACATGCAGTTTTAAAGATGGATTTATCATGTTCAAATTGAGTTACATTCCTAAGGATATAAGAGAACGTCAACACTCAGAAAAAGTGGTTTCATGAGCATACAAGATGCTCGAGTATTAACAAAGAGCTATAAGTAAGAATAAAAATACTCCACCACAAAGTATGTAGTTTAGTATTTGGTAGCTTAAGCAAATATTCATGGTCTGAAAAACCAATTCTTTTATCTTCAGTTTAAGAGTAAACCCCACCCCCCAAGTAAACATTAAAGGAAAAAGCAACCCAAACACCTTTTTCAAATCACTTACCTTTGTCTCTGTTATCATTCCATCAAATGGACAAGAGTACACAGCTATTTTTGCATCTTTGACAGATGTCACATCACCTTCAGTTTCCTTCTTAAAAACCATGCCATGTAATACTGAGGACGAATAAACACCAGAGCCCTAAGGAGTCAAACTCAATGTAGTGAGAAACTGGGAAATTTTGAATTCTTTAAGTAACAAAGAAATATTCTATGCTTTTTGTTTTTATCCCAGGTGTGGGGTTGCTTCATGGTAGCTGATTGATTTGCCTCTAGCAGAGGCATGTTTTTTTCGAGGGATCTGATGCCCTCCTGGCCTCCATTCAACTGTATGCACATGGTACAAAGACATAAATGCAGGCAAAAGACTTGTACATAAATTAAGTCTTAAGAGAACAGAACAGTTGTGAGGCAGGTCTTGGAATGGGAATGTATCTCCATGGAAAAGTGCTTTCCTAGTTCACTCAAGCTCTGGGTGAAATCCCCAGGACTGCAAAAGCAACACCCCTGTAAGATCTGTTTGGATATAGGTAATATATTTTTTAAAACTTACCAGAATCTTACATACTCTGATGTTATCAACATTGAAATTGCCAGAATCAGGAAAAATAGATACTGTCAAGAAAACAAAACATTTTTTTAGACTACAGAGAAACCATTAAATAATGTATTTTGGGTTTTGTTGTTGTTGTTACTATTACTTACCACATGCTTGAGCAATAAGCTTGGCCAGAAATGTCTCACTGCCGTACTGCTTACTCATTATGGAGGTTCGAAGCAGAGATGACACTTCATCAACATCTCGAAGGTTTTTTGCAGAACAACATACCAGATCAGGAAGAATCTCATGAGCTTTTTTGCAAGCTATTTCATATCCTGATATTACCTAAACCATAAAGAAAAATAATTGTTTTAGTAAACATAATTTTGCCATAACTTAACCTGGTAACCCAACAAATATGGGTATTTTCAACACAAAATGGCAAAAGTTTATAAAAAGGCATGCAGAGCCAATAGCTATGGACTACATAGCTCTGACGACAACACAAATGTCAACCCTTACGACTTATAGGACCTTGAACATTTTTAAATTTCAAACCTCTACCTTCATATGAAATAGAATGACTTTAAGAAAGCTTAGCAATAGGAATCTTTTGAGGACACAGTCATGTGAAGCATATGGTCAATGCCTAGCAGTATAAGCTACTCAGTGTTAGTTATTACTAGTAGATTCAAAGTTTATTTTAAAATCATTTACTTGTATATGGTAAATGTACACATATGGGAGTAAATACAATACATATGCACAGCGTATGCCTATATCAATATCCAGGTACGTACATGTACAGCGGCTAGAGGTGCTATCAGGTGTCCTGCTCTACCTCTGACACATTCCCTTTAGACTCTCAATCTGGTAAGCAGGTTCCAGTGATGCTCCTGTCTTCATTCTTTCTACAGTGTTGGGATTACTACATGGGTTCTAGGGATTTGAACACAGGTCCTTATGTTTGCTCATGAGTGCTGTTACCCATCTAGTCCTGAATTTCAAGCTTTAAGCAAAAACACACAAGTAATCAAATATAATTAGGTGTAAGATGAAGACTTGCCTCTGATACTGACAGGCCAATCCTCAGAAGTTCTTCAGCTAGTTCCAAAAGAGCCCCAGCGAATACCAGAACAAAGTTTGTGCCATCACCAACCTCCTGTTCTTGCATATGAGAAGCCATCACAATCATCTTTGCAGCAGGATGCTGCACCTGATATAAAGGGGTTATCAAGTGAAAAATTCTTATACTTGGAGCAACATAAAGTCATTAATTTCCTTGATGGCAGGTAAATGCCACCTGATCAGTTCGTTCCACAGTTTTACATACATTGAACTATGGCTATCAGCACAAAGGAAATCATTTCACAGTCCCCTTCTGACAGACACGCATTACAAAACTTAAAAGATAAAGTACTTGCAACTGTTAAACTCAGCAACTTAAGTCTTTAGAAGAGAAGCAAGAAGCTGGTGTGGTGACACACCTATCAACTGTCCTCTTCTCATCCACTTGACATAGAACCCCAGCATCATCCCTTAAGTATCACCCCCACCACCTCATGTCTGATACTGTCTTGCCAATTTTCTCCACATATAGACTTTTTAACGGTTAGAAAGTATTTGCCAGGCTTGTTGGTTCACACCTTTAATCCAAGCATTCATGAGGGAAAGGCAAGAGGGGAGGAGGGGATCTCTGGAGTTCCAAGCCAGCCTGGTCTACAGAGGCAGCCCATGACAGCCAGGAACTCAGAGACCCTGTCTCAAAAACAAACAAAAGTTTTTAGAAGAAATAAAACAGACAAGAGTTTCAGTATCATTTATATTTCAAAATGTGCTCGCATTTAAAAAAAAAAATTAAAAGGAACATATGATTTTCTCTTTTTCTCTCTCTTTCTTGAGAGAGAACATACAACTCAGACTATAGCTGAGGATGACTCTGAATTTCTGATCCTTTTGCCTCCTCTAACTCCTGAGTGCTGGAACCACACTTTTTATACAGGTTTACACAGCGTTGAGAATCTAACCCCAGGCAAGCAGCTACAAACTGAACTACACGAGAAGCCTGAAAGTATTTTTAAAAAGCCACAAAACTCTCAAGTTCTTAGGAATAAAGACACGTTAATTTTATACACTTTTCAATTTAAATTTTCAGTAATAGGGACAGAACCTAGGGCTTTGTGCTCGCCAGGCAAGTGCTGTATCCCCAGGCTACTTTGGAAAAATCAAACACTAATTCACACTCTAAGTCAACACTGCAGCTCTGTTATTCCAACAATGTCCCCATATTCAAAGAGTTATCTTTATTTGAGTGTGTGTGTCTATATGTGAATACAGGTGCCTAGAGACTGTCCGAGGGTGGTGGGTCTCGTTGCTGTGAGCTACCCTACATGATGTGGGAACTGAACCACAAGAGCAGTATGCATATTCTTTAAGATGTTAAGAGAAATGTGAATTTTTCTCATTTTCTTGAAAACACAGATTTACATTCTCCTCCAATACTAAACTATAGGGTCTAATAGGACGAGAAATGGTTGTCACATTCCTCTTATCCCAGCTTTAACTATCTATGTTACACCCTCTTGAACAACAAAACTTCAGAAAAAAAAAAAAAAAAGAAAAATGCCAAATGGTTATGTAAAACAAAGCACCAATATTTACCAGCTAGTTTTGTATCACTGGAGAATTCATATTAGAATCAATTTATAGAATAATAAATATGATCATCAGAGCAACACTCCATAATCCATCCATAAACAAATTTAAGAGTTTGAGAAGCCAAAATGGCTGTAAACCTAGAAAGGTCACTTATAAATCTTTACAATAAACTTGAGGAAGAAACGGCCTTTTATCATCTAAACTGAAGTACAGATTCACCTATGTCAGAGTCATTGTCTGTTTGATGGTTTTCAAACAAAACTTACTTCTAGCTCCCTTAAAATAGTCGCTGCATCGTTTGTCACGAACAACTTCTCCAGGCGATTGATGACCATTTTATTCATTCCTCAAAAATAGTAGCAAAGAAAAAATAATCCATTATTATTCAAATATTTTTTCCAAATAACCCAGGAAAACATGGGCAAGAAGCCATATTGACTTTTAACCCTCCGAACATACTATCTGTTTTAGATCTACATCACAGCCTCATGGGATTCCCCTGACTAAATATCCACATGCTTAGCACGTAAGAAGTGCTCAATAAATAATATGTTTAAAAACACATTTGGTTTTACCCTTAATCTCCTTGTATACCTTTAATTCAACTGGTGGTTAAAGGTAAGGAAGCGTCTCCTTACACTATGTTATTTTCTTCAGACTGCTCAGCCTTTCCACAATAAAGAACTAAGCCAATAGTGAGTATGCTGAACTTTCCTATGATCTAATAGGACAACAGTGTCATTTTTAATTTCTCTTTTCCCAGAAAGCTGAATTTCTGACTAAAAGTTAGAAGCATATCAGTGCTACCAACCCTAAAACAACATTTGAACCCAGCTCTATACATTAACACCCACAGGACAAGATGAGGCAGCTGATACAGTCATACCACGTGTCTCACGGCTTGAATTTGGCCATTACCATTTGGTCCATATGCTGTACGAGTAGTCTGCGCAAGCTCCTTGCAGGCCTGTATATTTCTATACACAGCTTCTTCTAATCCCGAGAAATGCTGCAAAAGAAAATGTCTGCTTAAATATGATAAGGAAGTTAAGAATTTTCAATCACAGGATACCTCCGTTGATTATGCTTCTAATAAACAGCCAGGATCACATCGGCACTCATCAGATGGAGCCTGAACAGCCTCAGTTTTCCCCTAACTTGCCACTGGGCCTGGTCATTTTTCCTATCTGTAAAATAATGTTATAATTAACAGCTCCTACGTGGCAGTCAACTAGCTAATTAACAACTATCCTCTCCTCTGCCTTTACCCAGGGATTGAACACAAGAAAGCAATCTACCATTAAACTACAATCTCAGACTATTAGTACTAGCTTTTAACTTGAAAAAAAAATTGGGGGTTGGGGGGTGGGTATTTAAAATTTGTCTTCGCTATAGTCCCCTCAGTTCTGACTTACATACAGTATTTCTATGTTGAAGTGCTAGCCTGTGAGAGAAATCCTTTAAAGGTATCATTTCCTCAATCTGAGTAAAGGAGGAAAAGACCAAAATTGGAAGCTATGACCACCCCTCAAAAGGGAAATGGTATCATTTCCAGAACTGACTTACATTAAAACCTGACGTTCATTTAGTATGCTAAGTTATCACTACAAAGAAGAAGTTAGCTCTCTAAACTGCTAAGGATCCTCTATTTCCCCTAAGACCTTTACATTCAATGTGCTTATCTATTTCTACAACTTGTAGAAATTCGGAAGACAAAACAAAGCTTTCTGGCAGTTTGAGCATCTCGAGACAAATTCAAAAACAGTGTGACCGTTTACAAAAAATAAAATAAAAATCACTCCTGAAACTATGTTCTAAGGGATAACACTATTTTATTTGATCTGGGCTGGGGCGTCACCTGTTCTGTAGGCTACAAAATGGGACAGTCAGAAAGGAAAGATAGTAACAACCTTTGGCTCAGTCTCCTCAATTCAGAAAAGGTAAAGGAAACACAACTTCCAGAGGTGGGTTATCAGTAATACAGTTGGGATCGGACGCCTCTGGATGGTCGATGATTATCTTTTGGAAGAAAGCAACCAAGAGCAGGCCCAAGGATTACTATGCCGTACTCCTGTCACTTCCATACTACAAGCCTAGGCCCTACCACAACCGGTTATCAATTCCGTCCAAGTTCATTAACTGCATCGCCAGCTCCCGTTAAGGGCGGGGCTCGTCGGCTCCATCCCACAGACAGGGGCATGGAGAACTGGGTGGGATGCAAACCCGTAGTTCTGTCCTGTTCCCTTCGGCCAAACCCGCAGGGGCAACAAGAGAAATGACCACGGGTCTCAGCGATCGAGCATCCACAGCACAGCTCCCTTTCTAGAACCTTCTCTATCCCTGATCCCGGCGCGGTCGCACGCCTGCAGGCCTTTCGCGGGCGCCACAAGCGCAGGCCCGACCTTTCACCGCGCCATCTCCCCATGCCACCTACTTTTGCTCCATCTTTGAGCATCTGGGCAAAGCCCGGGGCCTTGGGGACGTGAAGCGCCATAGCGAGCCCGCAATCAACCGCTCACGCGCTCGCTCCAAGACTCCGAGGAAGCAAGGTGCGCCGCGCACAGCCTGCTGGGAACGGGCCTTTGCACCGCCTCACGTCGTCCTACGTCCGGTCGCCCCGCCCCTTGTCCCATCGTCTCATCTGAAGTATCGCGAGAACGAGAGTGAGCTCCTCAGGAGAGATTCTAGCAGACAGACCCAGTCTGCTGATCCAACGATCAAATCGAACGGTCAGGTGGAGCCCAGAGCGTGCACGCCTGGTTCGTGTCCCTTGTCCTAAGTTAATTAGTAAACTCTGGTCAGGTTTGGCTTGTGCCATTTCTGAGGCGGACACTCCACTTCTTGATCTTCATTTGCTCTTAATCCTGCAGATCCAGCCCTGGGACATGTTAGCCTTTTCTTCTCAAAGCTCACCTGCCCTCGGTCCTTGCAAACTACCAATGGCCGTCCTCTGTGTGAAGGCTCGAAGGTGATAACTGAAATAGTAACGAGGATTGCAATACGTGGAGTGCACGTGTGTGGCAAATCTAAGTGGTTTGCTTAAGTGTATCTTTGTTATTGGTCCAATGAATGAATATTAATCTCCGTTTTATAGAAGGGAAATTGACAGCCACAATTTAGGTGATGCACCAGAGGTCACCAAGCCAATAAATATTAAAGCCACGATTTCTAACCTAGGTTGGCAGATTGCAAAGTGGGCATATTTAACCACTTTGTATTTAAAAAAAAAAAAAAAAAGGATCTCCTTTACTCCCCCAGAATCTTCACCACATAACACTATGTCTTTCCAAATCAACATAGTTAATGTAAATAGAACAGTTACCCAGAGAAGGTAAAACACTCTTACAATAAAAAATACAGAAAATGGAAGCATCTCCTGCCCTTGCAGAAACATTTGAAACGTTTTGATGAATCTTTGGACATAAAGAAATTAAGGTTTTCTTTACATTAGGACAGATTCATAGTTCCAACTGTACCATCAATTGCAATTTTTTTCTAATAAGCATTTAAAATATGTAACCATGAAAATAATACTGTCTTGTCACCTAACACGGCAAGGTAAGCGAACCATCTATATTGGAAGACAATTTGAAAGCTCAGTGGTTCTCAAAGATTTGTTTAGACACCTCTGAGGCTCTCCAACACCGTTTTAGGGTCCATTACTACAAATGTATTTTCATACTAATACAGAGGGGACTCCTCTCTTCCTGGGGGGGGGGGTTCTGAGGGCCTATGGGGTGTTCAGTATTTCACAGTATGAATGTACAAAGCACAAGGAGTCCCTCGTGCCTTTTGTCTTCCAGTAAACCACATATAAAATATTTAAATTTTGAATGTCACTCAAAATATTTTCAATAATATTATGTTAGCCTTCAATGTTCACTGTTACATTTTTATATTAGTGTTTTGTAGTTTGATTTATATATTAACAATAATTGAGTACTACAATACACAGTAACAAACAATCATTTAGGGACTCTGTATTTTAAAGCTCTATGTGGATTCCATGACTGTAAAGTACATGAGCCCTGAACAGTAGAGAGTCTTAGATTTTCTCATGGATTAGCTAAAAAATATAAAACCCATTGTCTCAGAGAGCATCATTTATGAGTAAAACTGACATAAAGTAAAAGTGAAAAGGGATTTAAAATTATACCTGATTTGTTAAAAGTAACTCTGAGGAATTAAACCTTGGCAAAATTTGATAACTAGATCCTAAAAAACTAAACAAGTTCAAGACAACTGATAAATTTTCATCAAAAGTATAAAAAAAAAGTTGACTTTGCACAAATGGGATTATAATCCATTTAAATCTATTATATGATAATTCATCAAGGAATTAGATTTTAATTGCCAATTATTCCTTTTAAATGAAGAGTTGTTGATTTTGTGTAATTTGGGTTAAACTGTATGTACTATCTGGTTTTGAGTGTCAACTTGACACAAGTTAGAGTCATCAGAGAGGAAGGAACTTCAATTGAGAAACTCTCTTCATGAGATACAGCTGTAAGACATTTCCTCAATTAGTGGTCAATGGGGGGCGGGGGCAGGAGGCAGGGGGCGTTAAGCCCATGCTGGATGGTGCCATCCCTGGGCTGGTGGTCTTGGATTACATACGAAAGCAGGCTAATTAGGGGCTGGAGAGATGGTTCAGTGGTTAAGAACACTGACCGCCCTTCCAGAGGTCCTGAGTTCAATTCCCAGCAGCCACATGGTGGCTCACAACCATCTTTAATCAAATCCAATGCCGTCTTCTGGTGTGTCTGAATACAGCTACAGCATACTCATACACATTAAAAAAAAGTTTAAAAAAGCTGGTTGAATAATGAAACATATTTTCCTGTAGATCATATAAGAAAAGTGTCAAATAATAAAATGATTGACAACCACAAGACCAGGAGCTCTGAAAAGACAATGGTAAACTTTTTTTTATTGTTCGTGTGTGTGTGCGTGTGTGTGTGTGTTCACGTGAGTGCATGTATGTGTGAAAGCCAGAAGTCAACCTCAGGTACAATTCCTCAGGAGCTGTCTATTTTGTTATTTGAGATAGGGTCTGTCACTGCCCTAGAACTTGACAATTCACCAGTGAACCCCAGGGATTCACCTGACTTCAAATCCTCAGCACTGAGATATGTACAATGAGTCTCAGGCCCTCCAGCTTTCTTGAACTAAGCAATCTCTCCAGACCCTTTAGTATTTCTCTTAATTTTCCACATTATAAGATATGCTAGAGCCAGGCAGTGGTGGCGAACGCCTTTAATTCCAGCACTTGGGAGGCAGAGGCAGTTGCATTTCTGAGTTCGAGGCCAGCCTGGTCTACAGAGTGAGTTCCAGGACAGCCAGGGCTACACGTGGAAACCCTGTCTCGAAAAAAAAAAAAAAAGAAGATATGCTAGGAATAAAAAGGTAATTTGTGGCCTAGAAGTCATCAGTTAAGAGCACTTGTTACTCTTGTGGTGAACCTAGGTTCGCTTGTCAGTACCCATTTGGCCACTATCAACTGTCTGCAACTCCAGTCCCAGAGGGTCACATGTCCTCTTTTAGCCTCTATGAGTGCAGCACACATGGAGTGCATAGACATACATGCCAGCAAAATGCCCATAGACATTAAAAAAAATTTTTTTTGAAGGACAATTTATCAAATTTAATTCCCTAAAGGATAAGACCTAGATGCCTGGCTTGATCCAAAGGCAAAATTATAAATTTATCACTGAACAAAGAGTCAGCATGTGACATCCAGAGATTTTCACTCTTAGCTCAGGCTAACCACTTGAGTCATCTCTCCAACCCTCCTGTCCCCAATCCAGGACTTTGTAAATGCTAAGTGTTGTACTACTGAGCCACAACCCAGCCCTTGGAGTTTGGAGACAAGGGTACAGTATATAACCTCAGCTCATCTTCAGTTTGGGATTCTCCTTCTTCAGCCCCAGATGCTGGACCGTTAGGTGCATGTCCCATGTCCGGCTGGTCCATAGTTGCTTTTAGGTACTTAGCCCATGAGACAGTGTTAATTTCTGTGATTGGACTGCTAAGGATGCTTGATGGTTCAAATACTTATTAGCCATTGTCATTCTCACTTGTCCTATTCTTAATGTTGTGGCTATTTTTAATTGCCATGATTACCACTAGGGTTTTCGGAGGGGGGAGGGAGTGTCAGTCATTAGCCTTAGGGAGTAAAATTAAGAAAGAATCCATGTGTCTATTTATGTAGCAGTCTGGTAGAGCAATTACACTTTCTCAATGCTATGTGACAGCCCATTTCCTGTTCCTTAGTAGAGCCTCTCTCTTCTGAAGAGATGCCCAGCTGTATCACAGAGGAGAAGCACTGTCACATGAACAGTGATCTCCATGCGAACATAAGGAGAGCAGCTACCAAAATGACCTTCTAAAAGATAGCCACCTCTGTAGTGCTGTCATACAGTGGTGACATAGGAAAATGAAGTCTAGTAATTAGGAATGCACTGTGCCAGGAGAAAGGAAACTCTTACTTAGGAATTGTGAGGGAGAAAGAACAGGTACAAGGAAATACATTTAGAAGATCTAATGACAGCCACTTATCTGAAGACTATACTCAACTTTGTCAAAAATCCCAACGGCAAAGGAAAAAGTGAACAAGGAAAACGTCTTTTTGTAAGCCCATATATTCCCTTCTCATCTGTGGTATGTAATACATCAGTGGCCCTCCACTGAAGTCTTTTGGAGCAAGAGCTGTTGTAAAATACTTTTAATTTCCTACGCTGTGTAATCTTTTTCATCACACAGGACAAATAAGAGCAGACACAGGCATGCATGAGCTAAGAATGGTCATATATATTGATCTGTAACAGGAAGTGATAGACAAAGACCTGTCGCACAGAAGACCCCAAGGCTAGAGAGACTCAACTGAGGCCTGTTTGTGAAGCCATTTCATTTAATTCACTAAGAGGGATTGTTGTCTATAATTCACTAAGAGGGATTGATGTCTATGTATAAATACAATAAAGCAAGCATTCTACCTTAATTAAGCAGCCATCTTTAAATTACATGCAAATTCTATAAAATATGCTATGGACTTTTAAAACATCGGGTGGTTCTTGAGAGGGTGTTCCTTCCTTGCCTGGAGAATCACTTTGTAGAAATCTTCATTCCGTATATAATCTGTATGAATGAGATATTGGCGTATTTAACTTTAGTGGGGGACCAATAGCTGGGAAGCATCGGAAGCAATGTTGACTTGGATGCAGATCTTCACTACACACTTGAAAGCCAGCTTGGTAGCTAGAGTACTGCCCTCAGAGCATCCAGGTAGTTTGTTTAACTGCACCTGTAGACATTCTGTAGGAGGAGGCAGCTGGTCTTGCAGAAAGAATGCTCACCTGCCCTCCTCATGCTCCTTCCCACAGCTGCTGACCGCCATCTTGTTTTTGGTAAGAGTAGGAAAAACGAGGAAGATCATTGGGAAGACATGAGCCTTTGTTATAACCCATCTAATGGCTGCTGGCCATCTCTGGACTGTTGAGGGAGACCAAAGCCTATTTGCTAAGGTGCTGATTGAGACTCTGGGACACCGGTTCCTTCCCTTTATATAAAACCAACTTGAAGCCAAGTCATTTAAGACCTTTTGAAAACAGCCTTTAAAATAGCATGTGATACCCTGAGGAAAAAAATAAACCATGATTTAGTAAACAAGATGATCCATGGGGAAAGGGCAGCTTTATATGGTGTTCTTACAGAGAGAGAAGGCATGGTTGGTAAAAGGAGGCCAGAAACCACTCCCCCCACCCCCCGGGCACATCCACACAAGTCCCAGCTTGAAATGGGCATCTCCAAGTCTGCAGCCTAGTGAGTGCTACCACCAGGTCTGATGGATGGGTGGAGGCATCCTCACTGAACTTGCGAAACGGACAGTCTACTAAACAACGATGTTCTTGGGGAATGAAGGCATCTTTTCTTTCTTCTTTATAAAAGATTTACTGATGTTGTTTATGTGTATGTTGTGTACATACGGATCTGGGTGCCCCCACAGGCCAGAAGAGAGTGTGGGATCCACTGGAGATGGAGTTAGAGATGGTTGTGAATTATCCTATAAGGGTTCTATGAACGCAACTCAGGTTCTCTGGATAAGCACTTTTAACTATTAATCCACCATATAATGTCTTCTTTTTTCTCTTCTGTTGAGGCTCACTATATAGACTTGGCTGGGCTGGAACTTCAAAGAGCCGGTTGGCTTTTAATTCACATTGGTCTACCTGCCTTGAACAGGGCTGGGATTAAAGGCACGAGCCACCATGCACAGTGAGATGATGTCGTTTCATCATCTATTTGTAACATTTAGGAGTATTCCTTCAGAGTCATTTCACCACGAGCAAATTGCTCATGTCACTGAAATGTGTCAGGAGCCATAATAGGACAAGCTAATAATTAGCAGTTGTTCATCCTGAAATGCTTTCCTCGGATTACTATCTGCGACAAGTGTGCCACATCAGCAAGGCTATGCTGGACATATTTTAGGAAAGATCCTGCTATTAATGTTTTTCCTATTATTATTATTATTATTATTATTATTATTAAACATATATAACAATCACTAAGCAATAGCACTCCCCTTTGGAGCAGATCTCTGCAGACCCACGAAGATGTACTGTCTTGTAGTGTTGCTATATAGACAAATAGATGACTTCTTAAGTCTTAATGATGATCCTATAAGAATTCCTAAAATTATATCAATGATTATTAAGCTCTTTTATAGTGGGACTGCTATTAAGTCCCTTTCTGATAGTTAGAACTGCTATGAAAACTCTGCCAGTCTCCCAAGTGTCATCAGTTAACAGCACTTAGATAATAACCAGACTCTCTCCTGCTCAGAGCACATTCCAAGGTGGTTGTAAAACAATTAACCAAGGGTCACTAAAAGGGAACTCACGATTTATTATAGGTGCTAGGACAGAAGAGAAAATATTGCCTGGGTTTATCTATACAAAACTTCACTAATTTCTTAGTTATAGTTTTAAACCTTCAGTGAACCTGTGGAGCTAGACAGGTGATGGATGTTTAGTCAGATAATTACTCCTAATGGATATGCATGTAAACATTATCTGTTGTGAACTTCTATTTCAATTTATGATTTGAATTTTGGTGTGAACTTGTGATGAACTTTGTAACACGTGATCATGTACTCGGAATGAGGTATAAGTACTGAAGACAAAGACAGACGGTGGTTCATTAGGAGCCGTCTGCTCTCCCCCTTTTTTCTTCCCTGCTTAGAATTTCCCCACTTAGAATTTTTCCTTTGTTAGAACTTTTTCCTTTTCTCACTTAGGACTGTCCCACCTTTCCCATCAGATAGCTTTCATAGGAAATTTCTTACACTTAGTAATGAACTATAATAACTTTTCTAAGTGTCTTTTCTTCCTGCGGCCTCGAACTAACAGACCTAAGCTAGAGCCTGGCAGCGCCTGCAGAGACAGATCAAAGGCATTGCTTAATCCTCTGCTATCCCTGGACTGAGGTGTTAAGTGCCAGAAATTGCAGTTTCTGGACAGAGGATACCAGAGGGCAGGCCAGCTACAGTATCCTAACCCTAAGTCTTACCCACTGTCGAGGCTCTTCCCATCCCCCTTGGCTGCCTCAAGAAGAACCGACCGGAGGAGAAAAAAGATCACCTTCTCCTCCCACCAAGCTGGGGATGGCTCCCAGCAGAAATGGATGGAGCTGGCCTTCAGTTTCCCTGATGGTCGTGGTGAGGGTGAGAATGGAACCTCGGAAAGATGTGTGGTGAAGCATCTGTGCCATATGTTGATAAGCAGTTTATGGCTATCTGCTCCCCAGCCTTCGTTCTCACTCCACCAATCCTGGAGTAACTGGAACCTGGATTTTGTATAAGTGTAAGTGCTTTTGGACTTCATGGCAGCACAGGTCGGGTCTTACTGTGTGGTAACATCACTGTATGCCATGTTCTCCTGTGACTGTTCTGCTGAGGGCTGTGTGCAAGTTAGTTGATCTGCAAAACCACATTGAAAAAACGCCTTCAATGCATTCCCAATGTACTTAAAATAAAACCAGAAATCTGGAAAGGATTTGTAGGACCCAGTGTGCTGTGTGCCTGCCTCCTTGTGCACTGTGTTTTTCACTCTCCCCACCACAGCTGTGCTGCATACTTCATATTCTTGAAATGTGCCACTTGTAACCTTGCTCCCTCCATAGGACTCTTCCCTGGCCTCCCTCTGTCCTGAGTGTCCCTCTCTCAGTCCTGACCATTGATAATTCTTCCTTGTTATCCAGGTCCTGAGTCAAACTTCACCTCACCACAGAGAATTTCTTTGAAAACTCTTGTCTAAAAGTCTTCCTCCATCTCTCATATCAACTTGTTTTATTTTTAATTTAAGACCTCACACATCATTCTTTAGCTTCTGCAGGCACAGGCTCTGGAACCTCCGCAGAGACCAATTCACAGAGGCTCAGTCCTTTATATAAGATGGTAGAGTGTTGTAACGCACATCATCCACATCTTCTGTGTGACTGATGATCACCAAGGTAATGAAAATGCAGTGCGAATGGTCGCCATATGTACTGTTTAGGGAATGACGACGAGAAATGTCTGTCCATGTTTTCTCCAGATGCAACTTAAAAAAGACTTTCTGTCTGAATTGGACTGAAAAATGGGAAAGTCACAGATGTAGAAGGATAGTTGTAAAGCCAACAAAATTTTCTTCTCAGAAAGTTTTACTCTAACTCTGTCTGTTTCTGACTCTCTCTGTCTTCCTGTCTCTCTCTGTCTCTCTGTCTCTCTGTCTCTCTGTCTCTCTGTCTCTCTGTCTCTCTGTCTCTCTCTCTCTCTCTCTCTCTGTCTCTCTCTCTCTCTGTCTCTCTCTCTCTCTGTACATGTGTGTGTGTATACACAGTCTCACTGTGTAACCAAGGTTGGCCTCAAACTAATGATGCTTGTTACTTAGCCTGCAAAATGCTTGGATTGCAGACATTTTCCCCACCACTTCCTGCCAAGGTGGTGAGTGGGTTTATTTTATTTTTGGTCATAGTTTTGTTCTTCAGACAAGTTCTTAAGTAACCCAGGCTGGCCTTGAACTTGCAAGGTAGCCGAAGATGACCTTGAACTTCTAATACATATGTTTCTACCCTTTGAGTGCTAGAATTACAGACCTGGCTTATATGCTGTTGAGTATGGAGCTCACAGCTTTGATTATGTGAGGCGAGTACTCTACCAACTGAGCTAAGTCCCCATCCATTAAAAGTATGGGCTTCTCCCCCCCTTTTCCTCCTCCTCCTCCTCCTCCTCCTTCTCCTCTTTCTTCTTTAATTTTTGAGATAAGGTCTCATGAAGACTAGGCTTCCCTCACAATCTGGGTATCTGAAAATGACCTTGAACCTCTGCTTCTCCGACCTTCCAAATACTGGCATTAAACACACGTGGTGCTGAGGACTGAATCCATGGCTTCATGCATGACAGTAAGCACTCAACCGACTGTGGCACATCCCCAGCCCTATAAAGGCTTGACTGAAGGACTGTATATCAGAGAGGAACAGTAGTACTTCTCATGAGTACTTGGGAACTGTCTGTGCACTCAAGGAGGGAGCAGAGCTGCAAACACATTTTCCTCACTGGTAACACCCATTTGACAGCTCTCACCAGGGCAGACACCATGATTGTTTCACCAGCAGAAGTGAGCCTCAAGCAGGCACACAGTGTAGCTGTCAGACTCGTGATTTAAACGTTTAAATGTGCGCTGAAGTAAAAGCCAACAAGTGCTATCCCTTTTGTGTCTTTCTGTGGAGAATGACGGAATGGGACCAAGAAGGAAAAACTCAACACGACCCATTGAACTGTTCCCATGCCTTTATTTACATCATTGACAAGTCATCGGTAAAAGCACTACATAGAATAATCTTACTCAGTTATTTACCCTACACCGTGGTAACACGATTGAGCCTATTTTTCTCCTAAGATATACTAAGTAGCCTGCAGAGGGTGCACTTTCCTTAGTTTTACACCTCCTCAAGCCTGAACAAAAGACATTTTATAAGGTTAGGGCTTCAACTTCTTTCTCTGTTCTTTACTAACTGTTGGAGAATGGAATCTGTAAAAAGTAGATCAGGGAAGGCAGTCTCTTTTAGCTTTTTCAGTAATAGAAAGAAAAATCAATTTTGATGATTTTTCTCTTAAGACTAGTCTCCATCATAGAAATCCACAACTGGTTAAAATGCAGAGTAACTGACTATGTGGTCCCCAAATCCAACTGATAAATCAACAGTACAGTACAGTAGTACAACAAAGTACAGTACAGTACAACACAGTTCAGCACAGTACAATACAATGCAACACAACACAAAACACAGTATGGCACAATATAATGTAATCCCAAACTCAAGGAACATTGCAGAAGAGGGGGGGTTGTATGCGCAGAGGACCAGGATGCCTACTATTACATAGTGTAGGGAAGCTCCAACCCATGAGATCTTAGCAATATGCTCAGCTAAATAAGACCTGCACAATGACAACAGCAGTTGACATGCAGGGCAGAGGAGGGAAATCCCAAAAGGCTCTACCCCTTAGCTGAAAGAGTAACAGGCAATTAATGGCTACTCAGTGAGAGAGAATCAGTCTTCTCTTGGGACAGGAGAAGTGGTCATGGATTTGGGCAGAAGTGGGAAGGACATGGGCTGAATAGAAAGAATGAGAGGGTGGAACCGACATACATACTCCAGTGTGAAATTCCCAACAGAGTGAAACTGACCTCCTTCACAGGCTGATGCTTTTCTGATCACTGTTTCCCTGGGACTAAATTGTTTTTTGCCTTGTTCTTTCTGTTCATTTATTTTTATTCTTGAGCCAGAGTCTTACTGTGTAGCCCTGGCTGGCCTGGAACTTTTTGCTACGTAGACCAAACTGGTCTTGAATTCATAGAGAGTTCCTTCCCTGTACCTCCTGAGTGTTTGGACTGAAGATGTGGACCACCAAACCTGGTCTTTATCTTATTCTATATCTCTCTTTCTGTCTTCTCTCCCACTGTCCCTGTATGCATGTGTGTTTTCATGCTAAAAAAATAATGCTTGTGTTTGTCCCCTCTTTCTGTATGGGTATTATCCAATGGAAATATAATGCAAGCTGCATACATAATTTAAAATAGCTTCATAATCACATTAACAGAAAAAAGAGATGTGACATTAATTATATACATATTATTCTAATTTATTTTTTAACATTTCCACGTATACACAATATAAAATATTATGAATATTATTTTGGTGGATAAGTTACATTTACAGCACTTTCCAAATTAAAATGAACACATTCAGGTGCTCAATAGCCATATAGGAAAAGAACCTACTGTAGTGAATGATGCATCTGTCTCAACTTTCTTCTTTCCTTCAGTTGCGCCATCCCTAACAAGGCTGGCAAAAAGCAGCGCACTACAAAAAAAAAAAAAAAGCTAGGCATCCAGGAAGCACTCATGTCAAATTATCTACCAATGTAGATAGTGTAGGAAACACAAGAAATAACCTGAGTTCATTCTGCAACTGTTGCCAACATCTGCAATCTTTTTTTCTAGGATGAAAGTGGCATTTCTTAGGCAGTTTTTCAGTGGCTCAAATTCCCTCTTTCCCAACATCAGGTGTCCTTTTATTCTCCTGAGTATTCATTTGCAAGTGCGTAAAACCTGCCATCTGTTGGGTATTTCTTATGTGTTAGAGCATGTGTCTAATTAACTGTTCACACATAAAATTCCACTTGTTGTTTACAATATCCTTTTGGGTATTTTCATTATCTCCTCTATTTTAAAGCTGAAGGACCAAGCAGAGGAGGCTTAGAGGTGTTGACCAACACAACCCAGTTAGAAGATCTCACAGCTGACATTTCAAGCTGGATATGGACATTTGTAAATTCCAAGGTGGGTAGCTTTATTTGTCTCCCAAGTGATGGTTAGTCTAACTGGCAGGAAACCCAGTTTAGAAATCTTGTAATCAGACCTTCTGTTTTTCAGGAAAAAAACCTAAGTTTCTGCTTGGGGAGGAGGGAGGTTGAGTGGTTTCTCCCATTAACATCCAGGATTGGAGCTCAGGATGTTGACAGCAACATTTGTGCCCTTTCCCTTGATTAGAAATGTTTCCAGATTTAAACCCTAGTTTTTAAGGACCATTAATGATCCTGTCCAAAGAGGAAGCAAGAGGTTTCAGGTTCTTCCCAGAGCAGAAAAGAACGGACATGAGAAGGTTTGTGTGAGGTCATCGGTCTCATCGTGACTTTGACTTGGCCTTGATCTTTATTTAGCGTTTCAGTTTTATGTTCTGCAACAAGTTTGGCCATGTTGGAGGACCATCCAAAGGTCATTGAGTTGGCTGCTGGTGATTGGGCGCTCACCCGAACGCCAGGGTCTATTACTGTGCGGATGGAAATCCCCAGCTCACCTCGGGATGGTGTTCCAGCCACTTTCCGAAAGTCACAGGCTTTGCAAGCTTTTTGTGCACTACTCCGTAAGAGCCCAAGACTGTGGGGACCTGGATGAGAGCAGAGCACTTTGAGTCGTCCTAGCTCTGGGTCATCTGCGCTTCAGGGTCCCTATTGCACTTTCCCATCACAGATTGTGATTTTCCTAAATAATTTAATTGTGATCCTTTTTATTCTTTGATTTGAGAACAAATATTCTGATATCTTAAATATCACAGTGACTTTCACAAAACTTCTTTTCAAATGTTATCTCACTCATAGTGTAACTCAAGTCATCATCTGGATTTGCACCGATCTTGAATTATACAATAGATTCTGTTGATCAATCTGTTTAAATGTTCCTACAACTACTGTTTCTTGTCTAATAGATTTGTTAAGTCTAGAGCCAAGCATGTTAGCACACACCTTTAATCCCAGCACTGGGGAGGTAGAGGAAGGTCCTGGATCTCTGTGAGTTCAAGACCAGCCTAATCTAATAAGCAAGTTCCAGGATTGCAGGATAGTCAAGGCTATCCAGTGAGACTAGAGACCCTATCTCCATTACTCATGTAATAAGCTGATTCTCTTTATCTAGAATGGACAAACACACCTTATTTGAGTTCCAGCTAAGAATGTTGGTCATATCAAGTAACCTGATTCTCAGGTTTCATTATGTTTCATGAATGTTACTTTTTTCTTTGTTTTTAAAATGATTTATTTTTATTTTACATGTATGGATATTTTGTCTGGTCGTATATCTGTGCACCACACATATACTGGTGCCAAAAGAGACCAGCAGAGGATATCTGGTCCCCTGGAACCAAAGTTACAGACAGTTGTGGGCCACAATGTGGGTGCTGGGAAACACACCTCGATCTTTTGAAGAGTAGTCAATGCTCCTAACTGCTGAGCCATCTCACCAGTCTCTAAAATTGCTTTTCTTATAGAATTATGGATGACCTCTATGCATTAGGACTTTATAAACTATTATTTATTAAAATGCTATTTTACACTAAATTGTTACATGTCTCTGGATATTTAAGTGCATACATGTTATTATTCTTTTGTGTGTTTATGTACCATGATTCAGCCTAGGAACAAGCTAAGCCGTAGTTATACTTTAAGTATAGTGGTTCTCAGATAGTGGTCATTTTGTCTCCTTAGGAGACACGTGGTAATTAATTAATTCCAGGAGACTGAGGCAAGCAGATCTCTTGAGTTCAAGGTCAGCCTACAAAGCAAGTTCCAGGGCAGCCAAGCTTAGGAAGTGAGGGAGCTGGAAACCAGAAAGCTGGTGATAATATAATAGAAAAAAGGGGCCATGTTCCAGTTCCAGCAAGCAGCAAAACTCAGCAGCTTCGGCCATGTGGCTGTGGCCTTAGAGTCAAAATTGTAGGGACTTCAGAGACAATTGATGCTGGGTAGCTGGAGCTAGGAAATTAGTGGTATTTAAGAGGAGACCAGCATTAGTGAGGTGAAATCTGGGAAGTGTTTTCTGAGGGCACAAAGAAGTTGTGTTTCAGAGATAGCCAAGGTACAGCTCATGCTATAGCTGGACTAGATAATGCGTACTAATCTCCCAGGTGGTACTGGTTTTGAAGGTAGGAAGGAGTCATTGAGAGTAGCTGAGGCTTGGCATTTTGAAAAGGTCAGAGAAGGCCATTGGTGAAGATGCAGCCTCAGTTGCAGTTTATGGCCCAGGACTGAAGGGATCATGCAAAAGGAGTTGAGGTTTGGCACCATGAAGAGAGCCTATGAGAAGCTATTGGTGAAGCCTAGTTGCAGCCAAAGACCCCAGTGTATTGGAGATGCCAGGACCATGAGATGATCACCAAGAACAGCAGCAGCAGTGGAGTGAAGTCAAGAGTCTTTAGTGCTACAGAGGACAGAGCGAGAGAAGTGACCCAGGCCCTTTGGAGGAGCCCAGAAGATTGTGTGTGGATCCCAGATATTGGAAGGAGAAGCTGTAACGTTGAAGATGCCTTGGAGACCTCAAGATGTTTAAGATGCCAGAGCTATGGGATATCTGCTGAGGAAAGCTGCGAACAGGGAGTGGAACCAGCCAAAGAGAATTATGTTGCAGTCAACAAAGATGAATGGGGTTGGAGAGCTGAAGAGCACTTTAGCATCAGACATGGAGATACGGAGTTTAGAGTTTGCCTAGTTGGGCTGGGTTTTTTTTTTTTTTTTGTCTTGTTTGGTCCAGTATTTCCTCACTATGACATTTTGGAATGGTAGTGTATATCCTGTGATGTGTGATCTGCTTTTTGATTGACTTTATAGGGATTACAGTTAAGTGATTAAATGACTCTCAGAAAAGACTTTGAACTTTGGACTTTTAATATCGTTGAGACTGCTATAGACTATGGGGACTTTTGAAATTGAACTATATGTATTTTGCGTTATGCTATGTTTAGGTATAACCCCCAAAGACTCTTAAGTTTGAACAAGCCTATGGGGGCCAGGGAGTGGAATGTGGTGGTTTGAATATGCTTGGCCCAGGGACTGGCACTATTTGGAGGTGTGGCGTTGTAGGAGTAGGATCAACAGGCAGGCAATCAGTGAAAGTCAAATTACCAGAAGGCAGCAGCTTTCAGCAAAGAGTTAAGGACAGAAGAATTGTTAAAAGTGATCATTTTTCAGCCTCAGGACAGTTAAGAGGTAAATTGCCAGCAGCCAGCAGCTTCTGGCCCCTAGAACAGTAAGAGAGAATCACAAGGCCAGAAGATCATCAGCTGAGCCCCACCTCACTACCTGACCCTGCTCATGTATCAGTGCTTTACCTACATGTATGTCTGTGTACCACATGTGTACATTGTTCACATAGGCCAGAAGAGGCATCAGATCTCCTGGAGCTGGACTCACAGATGGTGAGAGCAGCCGTGTGGGTGCTGGGTGTATTTAACTGCTGACCCACCACTCCAGCTCACCCTTACAGGATAAGGACCAAGAATTTGAATTTCTAAGGCTTTCTCAAGTTGCTTTTGCTTGGTCAGGGAGCCGATGATTTGAGAGCTATTGTTCGAAACAAATCTGTCAATCAGTGTATGTTGGTTGATTTCCTAGGTTGCTTAGGTGATGGAGCTAAGTGCCATGTTACTGGATGGCGAAAACTTTGGATCCAGAAATCACCAATCTCTCTCTCTCCTTGCTCTCGCTCTCTCACTCTCTCACTCTCGCTCTCACTCTCGCTCTCTCTCAGTTCACTTCACCTTGCTCTCTCCCCACACGTTACCTGCTGTTTCCCTTCTTTCTCTCTTCTCTCTCTTTCTGTCCTTCTCTGTCTCCTTTCTTTCTCTGCCTCTATTCCCTTTCCCATACACCTTTCTCATGTTCCAAATAGACTTTATTTTATACTAGACCTGTGGTATGGCTAATATCTGGGGGGTTGGGGGAAGGGTGCCTCAGCATGGGCCCACAGCCACACCATGCCACCACATTACAAAACATATCAAACACCAATACAAACGTCTTTGTGTAAATGTGGGCAGTACTGAGGCTTTGCCATGCAGGCAAACTGCCCATACCAGACTGCCCAGTGCATTCCAGGCTTCTGAGAAAAGCTGCACTCAAGAACTCAGGCTCCAGATTCTTCCAGGCACTGGATCTACTTTTACTCATCTTAATTTTCGACTCCTGGCCCCTTTCCCTCTCCTCTCAGCTCCAGGGTCCATAGGAAGGCAGGGGCCATTTTAGTGGTTCTTCTACTTGACAGTCAGTCTCTGCCTGTGCTGATGCCATCTGACCTGTCCTTGTTACTCCTCCCTGTGGCCTCACTCCGTGCACAGCAAATACAATTTTATGGGCTTAAAGTATCTTATCTGGCCTGTTACTCCCCAAAGCAAGTTGGGAACCATGCATCTGTGTTAATCTGGAGTTGTTGTTAAAAGGCAGTTTTCTGACTCTGGAGATCTGGAGAGGGGTCTGAGAGTCTGCATTTCTGAATAGACCCTCAGGTCATGTTGACTTTGCTGGAACAAGAAGCATGTTTGAAGTAGCAAGACTGAAGTTTGAAGCAACGAGCGGTTTTCAAAGAGATAATTATTATTACCACAAAGAAACAAAACAGTGCTTCTGCTAGCGGCTGTTCCTAAGAGAAATTAATGTGTTGATTTTGTAACAGTGACACTTAACCCTGGCTCCACAGCAGAGCTTATTATTTTTTGCAGAGAAAATACTTTTGGAAGCAGATGTTTGTAGTGAGATGGGAGCTGGCCTTAGCTGGGGGAGCAGGGGAGCTGGGGGAGCAGGGTGGCTGGGGGAGCAGGGGAGCTGGCCTGGGAGCTGGGGGAGCAGGGGCCTGGGGGAGCAGGGTGGCTGGGGAGCAGGGGGGGCTGGGGGAGCAGGGAAGCTGGGGGAGCAGGGGGGCTTTGAGAAGTTGATCTCTGTAACATCAATCCTGTTAAGTAGAGTCGAAAATATCTCCTGAGCTTCAAAAATGCGTTGGCTAAAGCGGTCTGGAGACTGTTACACCTGGGTATCCATCCAACGTGTAGGCACACACGTGCTCATGTGGATGCCAGGAAGTACCTGCTGACAGGAGCCTGATATTGCTGTCTCCTTAGAGGTCTGCCAGAGCCTGACATATACATAGCTCACGGCTAACCATTGAACTGATCATGGGGTTCCCAATGGAGGAGTGAGAGAGAAGACTGAAGGAGCTGAAAGGGTTTGCAGCCCCATGGAGAGAGCAACAATATCAACTAACCAGAGCTCCCAGGGTCTAAATCACCAGCCTGGGAGTACATAGGGAGGGACCCATGGCTCCAGCTGTATATGTAGGGGAGGATGACATTGTCGGGCATAGGTGGGAGAGAAGGTCCTTGGTCCCAAGAAGGCTGGATGCCCCGGTGTGGGGGAATTCGAGCATGGGGAGGTGGGAGTGGGGGGTAGGTGGGGGCACATCCTCATAGAAGCAGGAGGAGGTGGGATGGGATAGGGGGTTCCTGGGTGGGGGGAAATAGGGAAAGTGGATAACATCTGAAATGTAAATAAAATAACCAATAAACAAAAAGCATTGTCTTCTTGTCAGCTTCTAATGAGAAAGCAGAAACGCATGACAAACCTCATGCATTCCTTGTTGGTGTTGACTCTGGGCCAAGCCCTCTAGGTGGTGGGGAACATGGCAGATGCAGTTTCCTGCACTGAGTAGGCTGCTGAAGACAAAGTTCAGAGAGGCAATTGCGATAAGGAGGGTCAGGCTTTTGGTTTTTTTTCCCCTCCATTTTCTATTACCTTGTAATAGTTATACAAAATTCTAGGCTTCATTGTAATATTTTAATGCGTGTATACAGTGAACTTTGATCATATTAGAGATATGAAGATCAGAGATTGTAAAATACTTGATGCCAAGGAGGTATGGAAGGTGAATGGTATTTCTTTAAAAATTTTTTTTGGGGTAGACACTTTCCTTTTTTAAAAAATTAGATTTGTTCATTTCTTTCAATGTGTGTTTTGCCTGCATTGTATGCATGTGCATCACGTGCATGCTTGGTGCATGGAGGTCAGAACAGGGCATGCGATTTCTTGGACCTGGAGCTGCAAAAGGTAGTGAGCTACCATGTAAGTATTGAGAGCTGAATCTGAGTCTGCTCCAGTGACATTTTTCAGAATTCTGGAATTTTGGTTTCTTTAAAAAAAAACAACTCACAGAAATGTTATAAGAATGTGCTTGGTTTTGATCCCAGGTGTAGGGATGTGGGGATGCTTTAGACTGTCCTCAGCAGCTGACTATGATTTGCCTTGTGCTCTAGCAGAAGAGTGGTATTGCCAGATGGAGATAATTTCTGTGATTGCATGATGTTTGGAATTCTGGGAACTTTTCAGAGGGTACATAAATACTAGGGCTTCTGCGCGGCCTGGTCAGTGGTTATTGGTCTTTTAGGAAGGTTCCCTGCTATTTGTTAGTAGCTGTAGTCACAAGAAGAAACAAAAGGAAAGAAGTTAGATTCAGGGATCTCTCTCTTCCCTCTCCCTCTCTCCTTCCTCTCCCTTCCCTCCCCCTCCCTCCTTCCCCTCCGTCCCCTCCTCATCCCCCTTCCTCACTTCTTTCCTCCCTCCCTCCCTTCCTTTCTACCTCCCTCTCCTGCCTCCCCCCTTCTTTCCCCTTTATCTTTGTTTCTCTCTTATCTAGCATTAAGGAATGAACCCAAGGGTGATAGAGTAGAAGGTGGAACAAAGAAGAACCCACAAAGCAGCAAAGAGCAGCTACAGTCTGCTGCAAAAGTAACAAGTGCTATTAACTATTTCTCCAGCCCTGGAAGTGGAAGAGCCTTCTTAATAAGATAGTGTCTAAGCTGGGATCTGCAGGTCAGGGGAATAGGAAGTGAAGGAGCATAACCCCTGGGGGTTTGGAAAGGTGCAATGCTTAAAAGGACACAGGTGACCACAGGTGCCAGAAACAACTCATAGAAGCTTAAGTATGTTGTTGGCCAGTAAACTGAATGTAGGTGGATCTGGCCTTTAGCACAGAAGGTGAAATGATATCTCTTCTCCTCCTCTACTTTCCTGGAAAAGCTTCTTTTATTCTCTGCTTAAGGGATGCTTTTTCACCTGGTTGGAGAACAACAGGTTAAGATCTCAGATAATTCAAGATATGCAACATTCCAGTTTCACCACTGTGAAATATGGACTCCTTTCTTCTAGAATGTCCATTTTAGTAAACTCTCCAAGACTTTGAACTTGTAGCAATCCACCTGCCTTACCCTTCCTAGAAATGCCACCACACCATCGGTCCCTGGACATTGTCTGACCACATCTTAAATGATAGGTTTTGTTTTGAATACTGTTAGGATCTCTGTACCATACATGAGTAGAAAGATGCTTAGAAAACTCAGGAAGAAAAAAAAAGCCCTGTAAAGTTGTAAACATTACTGTTGTGTACAAAACATAAAGAGATGGAGCTAAAAATAAAATCTGTTTTCATCACAGTCATTACTGTGACTGTGATGCAGTTCATCATCTGAAGTGAGGGCAGCGTGGTCCTGGGGCCAGGAGACAGATTTACTATGAGTTTGTTTAGGTCATAGCCTTATTTCTGGGATCTTTTGAAATTAATCATTTCTTCTATAAGCATTATGGTCAAATAAGGTGATATGTAGTTACAGCAATTGATTTCTCATAAATTAGGCAGGGGAGCAGTATTCCAACTTAATTAGAACATGGAAGGTTGTAATTTGTGTTTACAGTTGGTCGAAGGGGATTAGCCACTAATGCCATACTATTAGAACTGGTAGACATAGGAAAGGATCTTTCCTGTTAAATTTTAGCTCTGTTACCATGCACTGAGCAGTTATGATTGGACAAGATCATAGATATGTATCTGTCTAAGCCAACTGTAGACTTGGCGAATTGTTGTGTATGCATAATTTAGGAAATTCATTTTATTTTAATTTTCTTGTGAGGGTGTGTGTGTCCTGTATGTGTGTAGTGTTTGTTTGTGCATATGTGTGGATGCATGTTGCATGCACCTCTGCATGCAAATACAGTGGCCCGAAGAGCTCAAGATGTTTCCTCCTCCAGGCCTGTCTCCCTTATTCCCTTAGGACAGGGTCTTCTCACTAACTTGAGATAATCTGGTTTGGCAAGCTGCAGTGATGCTCCTGTCTCTACTTCCCGTAGTGCTGAGGTTCCAGGCATGTCTGGCCAGGCCTGACTCTTCTTTATGCAGTTGCAGGGTGATCTGAACTCAGCTCCTCACGCTGGTGCAGCAAATGTTCTTTCTCACTGAGTGGTTTGCCCCAGCCCCAGTGTAAGGAGCCTGTAAGGAAAACATCAAGGTTGTACGTTACTTAGAATGTACTACTCAATATGGTAGCTAGCTCTTGAGGCTAGGGAGATAGCTGAGTCAGTAAAGTGTTTCCCACAGAGGCATGACAGCTCAAGTTTGATCCCAAGAACCAAAGTCAAATGCTACACATGGTGACACAGCTTGTAATCACAGTGCTGGAGAGGGGGGAACAAAACATTCCTGGGGCTTGTTACCAGATACTCTAGCCTAACTGGTGAGCCCCAGGTCCTTGTGAAAGCCCTTTCCAAACAAGCGAACAAACTGATAAATACAAAAGGTGAGTAGGTCCTGGGGAGTGACATCTGAGACTACTCTTTAGATTACACACACACACACACACACACACACACACACACACACACACACACTTACCCCTTCTGACTGCCACTCTTACCCCTTCCCCCAAATCAGTTCTTCTTTCATAGCATCCACACTTGATGTATGTAGTCCAGGAAACTAGCACCTGCCATGTTGAGCACTGTTCTGTTCATTGCACAGTTCTGTTAGATGGTATTATCTGATAGCGTTATAAGTGAACCCTTTTCTTTAGGGTGAAATGAGTCAAATAAAGCTTTTAATAAAGATAGTTGTTTAAAATGCCGGGCAGTGGTGGTGCATGCCTTTAATCCTAGCACTTGGGAGGCAGAGACAGGCAGATTTCTGAGTTCGAGGCCAGCCTGGTCTACAAAGTGAGTTCCAGGACAGCCAGAGAAATACAGAGAAACCTTGTCTCGAAAAACCAAAAAAAAAAAAAAAGATAGTTGTTTAAAAGATTTGTTTTATTTGTATGTGGGTGATTATTTTCATTTGTTTGTTTTTGCATGCATAGTGCATGTATGTTCACCATGAGTGAACCTGGTTCCTGGAGAGGTAAGAAGAAGGCATTGGGCTTCCTGGAACTGGAGTTATAGATGGTTGTAAGCCACCATGCATATAGTTCAGTTGTCATGTACTCAAGTCAGCTGAGACTTGAACTTGGGTTCTCTGTAAAAACAAGTGTTTCTTAACAGTTGAGCCGTATTTCTGTTCCCACAAATAAAGCTTTTAATAGGGGGTTTTCTTTCCTTCTGCCCCACTGTAAGCATGGTCAAATCTCCTTTTATGACATATTCCGGACCAGCTCCTTCTCTTTCTTTTCCTGGGAACCTCTCTGCCAGAGCCTATTTTCATTTTTGCTATAATCTGGATGTGATTTGAGTATGGCTTCCGGTTTCATTTGCTGGAATCTTGGTCCCAAGTGTAGCAGTGCTGGAAGTGGTAGACCCTTGAAGAGTTGTGGACCAATGCAAGGTGATTTAGTTATGAGAATGTTCTCTGAGAGGTAACGCATATGTTGTGGGGACTTAATTAGTGCCCACAAGGACAGCTTGTTAAAGAAAACACAAGTCTGGCTCCTGAGTCCTTTTGACTTACTGTGTTATCCTGTAAGGTCTTTGACTTGCACAGATTCTTGTTATGATGCCATCTGCCATGGTGAGATGTAGTCGGGAAGACTTTGTGAGAGCTGAGCTACTGTAATGATCTTGGATCTTTAATACTGTGAGCTGATAACACTTTTATCTATAACGTGACCAGACTCAAGTCTTTTGCTACAGCCACAGAAATTGACCAATATGGTCTCTAGTCTATACAACTTCAAAATTCTCCTATTCTTCCCATTTGTGTATAGTTTTCATACAATTGAAGTGAATTTCAAAAACCATATGTTACTCTTTGGTTGGTGGTTTAGTTCCTGGGAGTTCTGAGGATCCTGGTTAGTTGATACTGTTGTTCTTTCTATGGGGTTGCAATCTCCTTCAGCTTCTTCAGTCCTTCCGATTCTACCATTGGGGTCCCCAGGCTCTGGCCAATGGTTGTCTGTGAGTATCTGCATCTGTCTTAGTCAGATGCTGGCAATGCCTCTCAGAGAACAGCCATACTAGACTCCTGTCTGCAAGCACATCTTGGCATCAGCAATAGTGTCAGGATTTGGTGTCTGTGGATGGAATGGATCCCAAGGTTGGGCTGGCTCCCAATACATATGTAGAGGAGGACTGTCTTATCTGGCATCAATGGGAGGGGAGGTGCTTGGTCCTGTGGAGGCTTGTTGCCCCAGTGAAAGGGGGATGCTAGAGGAGTGAGGCACGAGTGGGTGGGTGGGGGAGTACCCTCTTAGAGGCAAAAAGGAAGGGAATGGGATGGGGGCATTTGTGGAGGGGGGACCAGAAAGGGGGGACAACATTTGGAATGGAAATAAATAAAATAATCAATTAAAAAACATGTGTTAGACTTAAAATTCTCAAAGAGAACAAGAAGAAATGCACAGTAAGGAAATCAAAAGTTTGTTGCATTCTCACTGTGTGTAATATGTACTGACTTTTTAAAAATAAGTCATCTTCAGTCTTTACAATACACAAGAAAGGTGTTATCATTCATTCTTGCCTCTTCCCAAAGACAGAGATTAAATTCCAGAGGAAGCAAATGACGTGCCTGTATTCTCCCAACATGAAAGGGCAGAGCTGTTGGGGAAATGCATGATAGCCAGGACCACCAAGTTAGAATGGCATAACTTGGGCTGCCTTGCCAGACCCCTCCTAACCCCAAAGGGCATGAAGACAGAGACTCCTGTACATCAGACTAACCTGTGCATTCATGGGACTTGGCACTCTCAGTTATGAGAAGAACACCATTCTCGTGATGTTTAAGATAGCTGTTTAAAAGATTTGTTTTATTTGTATGTGGGTGATTTTTTTCACTTGTTTGTTTTTGCATGCATAGTGCATGTATGTTCACCCTGAGTGTACCTGGTTCCTGGAGAGGTCAGAAGAAGGCATTGGGCCTCCTGGAACTGGAGTTATAGATCATCCTTTAATGATTGCTTCAGTGAACAAAGATGCCGAGGCAGCAGGTAGCGTTTTGACACGACTTCTATGCAGAGTTCCCACCTTCAGCAACTTGGACCTGTTTTCCGAAGGTCTAGCCAACTGGCTTTCTCATGTTGAGTGTGAGATGAAGTTTAAAAATATTAGAAGATTCGAAGACACAGTGAAGAGGATTGAAAGAGTCATTGCAGCTCATACACAAAGCCTAAGATAATAACCGATCAAAATAAACTAAAATGTCCGGGGCAGGTTTGACATAGAATTACCACCTTCTCTGTGCTTCCAAGTATTCTCTGTCCTCAGAGTTGTATGCTGACTTGTGATAAAAGTTTGAGTCCCTTGATTGTGTTCACTGCAGCTGGGAAGAACTCAGTGAGCATCAGTTGCTTCCCTTTCTCACCAGCCTGCTTTATTATTATATCTTTTTTGTTGTTGTTTTTCTTGAAACAGAGTCTCTCAGTGTAACCCAGCCTGGCCTTCAACTGAGGATCCTCCTGCCTCAGCCTCATATCACTGCATGGCAAATGGCCTTAAGTCTAAAGGTTTTAAAGAGCAAGTATTTCCTGTCCCCAGGAAGCTAGACACCGTTCTTAGGTTCTTAGATACCTCTGGTTCAGGATCTGTGACTATGCCAAACAAAACATTACTTCCATTGTGTGAAAAGATGAAGTGGTGCATGCTTTGGGAAGGGGCACATATTTTAGGATGCTTGGGAGAGTTCCTCCTGCCTAATAGTTGATTTGTTATTACACGACAGGTGTCTCAATTACAGTTTTCATTCCTGTGATAAAACACCATGTCCAAAAGCAAGTTGGGGGGAAAGGGTTCTATATATCACTGTTCATTATCAAAGGGAGTCAGGGCTAGAGTTCTGTCACCTCTGCAGGAACTGGTGCAGAGGCCATAGAGGAGTGCTGCTTACTGGCTTGCTCCCCATGGCTTGCTCAGCCTGCTTTCTTACAGCACCCAGGACCACCAGCCCAGGGTGGCCCCACCCACAACCATCTGGGTCCTCCCACATCAGTCACTAAGGTTTGCCCAATCTCACTGAGGCATTTTCTTAATTTTGGTTTCCTCCTCTCAGGTGACAAATTGACATAAAATTTTGTGTCAAATTGACATAAAATTAGCGAGGACACTGAGTCACACTGAGTGCATGGTCAGGTTATCTGATCAGTATTCACTGAAGCCACCAAACTCTACCTGATTTATCTGTCTAGTGTGTATGCATGGAAGTAGGCCAGAGGCTGACACCGGGTGTCTCCCTCAATTGCTTCTCCACTATTTTCTTTTTTGAGACAAATTTTCTTACTGAACCTTTGTCTGCGATGATGTCACCAAGCCACTGACTCACGCACCCTGCAGCCATCTTACCTCAACTTTCCTTATCACTCAACAGGAAAGAATTCTGGAATGCTTTATTTAGTCTTTGAGTTGTGATTTGGGTTATTTAGAGTTAACGTTGTGTTGAATATATAACTCCCACCTTGAACAAAGAACCCCTGTAAACTGACTCCAACCAGACTCCTCCCCAAAACATTATTTTGTTAAAGGAGTGAGGAAAGTGTGGAGCTTGGTTGGTATAGTATAAAGCTTTCACAGCAAAACCTCCAACTGACGCTGCCTCATAATCCTTCCCCACCAATCATGGCTGTTAGACTTCAGTGCACTGAACAGTTCCAGGGGTGGGGGTTATTCAGGAGATAGGGCAAAGGTGTGTGTGGGGGGAGAGAAATAGGAGAAGATGACAGAGAAAGAGGAGAGAGAGAAGTGGAGGCTGGCCATGACCACGTGGAGAGAGGGGGAAGGGAAATGGGGAGGGGTAAGGAGACGGGGGAAGCTAGAGGCAAGACAGCAAGAGAGTAAGAGATCGAGGAAGGAATGGGGGCAAGCAGCCCCTTTTATAGTGGGCAGGTCTACCTGGCTGTTGCCAGGTAACTGTGGGGAGGAGCATACCTGGCTGTTGCCAGGTAACTGTGGAGGTGGAGTTTAGACAGAACACTAACATTGGCTGCCTCTTTTCCTCCAATCCCAAACCAGGTTCCATAGGAAAAGACTCAAATTTGTAGCTGGGCTGGGCTGGCTTTGCAGTGGCTCTGAGGGCACTCATGACAAACTGGATAAGATTCAAAGAGCAGACCTGATAGGTTGTGTCAGGTTCAGTACTTCCAGGATGGCCTTAGAATCTGTCCTCACTTTGACTAACAAGAGGTGTAAGGAATGTGAAGAGGTCCTCAGTTGGTGGCAGGGCCAGTGCCTGTCATTTTCCTAGCCTTTAGGGACAGTGCCTGTCACTGTCCTGCCTCTATTAGACAGTGTGAGCTTTCTATGTTGTACTTTCTTTTGTGTGTCAATCAGTCTTTCCCCCTATAAATCACCTTGAAGAGTCTTCCTCTTCCATAGGAGGTCTCTGATTTTCTCTTGATGACTGACTTTGAACCAGAGGTCACAGATAGCTGTGACAAGATCAAGGTAAACAGAATATTTCTCTGTGTTTCTTATGCACACTTGTCAGATTTCTGTGTCTTGGGTGTCTTTAGTATGCAACAAAAGGACCGTCTGTTCTCTAGCCTTACAGCCTGCCCAGTGGATTTGATCTGTGTTGGGACTTTCCATTCCCACAGACTCCTGTTATGATGCTGACGATGTTTTCTTATTTCGATCCCTGTTGTCCTGCAAACTAGAGTCTCCATGGCACTGCTGCTCCTCAAATAGTTGTCCATGGTTTCAGCATCAGCACCCCTCAGACAACTCCTTAGAAAAAGAAAAAAAGAAAGAGATAGATTCTCAAGTTGGCCAAGCAGAGCTGATGTTCAAATTTTCCTACTTCTACCTTTCAAGAACTTGGGATTGTAGGTGAATACTGCCATGCCCAGTTTGTGTAGGGCTGAGGCTCGACCCCAGGGCCTCATGCCAGGCAAATACTCTGTTAGCTGAGATATACCTATAGCTAACATTTTTGTTTGTTTGTTTGTTTGTTTAACTTTTTATTGGTTCTTTGGGAATTTTACATCATGTGCCCCAATTCCGCTCATCTTCCCCTCCCCTTGTACCCACCTCCACCATTGTAACCTCCCCCTCCCAACAGAGAAAAAAAGTCTCATTATGGAAGCTGTAGTGTGTCCCACACTATATCCTTTGTCCACACTTCTTTGCTTGCAAGTGTTCATAGCAATGACTCATTGGCCTGGTATGAGGCCTCTGGCTTCTGCTACTCTATCAGTACTGGAACCTTACTGGAATTCCTCTCAGATACCCTTTTGTTTCTCTGTGTCACAGAGATTCTCTAGTTCTGGATATGTAGGACCAGCCCCTCATGCACCCCAGAAGTTCATGGATGGGGTAGATGCTGGGTGGGCCAATTCAAAGCCCTGGATCTGGGCTTCAGAGATATCTGACCTGGTCATCCTGCAGGCTCTCCTGCTCTCAGGCAACCAGGGCCAGTTTTACCCTGCTGCTCAGGTGAGGTGCAGGGCCCACTCTTCTGAGTGCTACATCAGGTCAGGGGCAGAGACATCTCTCCTGCCTTCACAACCCCAGGGCCAGCTCTCCCAGTTGCCATAGGAGGCAAGGAGCAAGAGTGGAGGAGGTCATCTCTGCCTTGCCCACACTTCTACATGGTAGATAAGTTGAAAGGCCAGTTCTCCCATCTGGAGCTGGCTCACCCACACCCCTGCAATCAGGATCAGATCTACTGTGCTTCCCAGGTGAGTGCAGGGTCCACTCTTCTGAGTGCAGCTAGTGAGGGGTAGGGTCAGCTCTCCCATGGTGTGGAATGGTCCTATCTTCTGGAGACAGCTTACCTACAACTTCTGAAACCTGAAGGAGCTTATTTTCTCAAGCACTGCAGCTGGCTAGGGGCAGGGTCAGCTTTCCTGCTCTCATGACCCCAGGGCCAACTATCCTGGGCTGCTGAGGTGAGGGGTGGGTCTAGTTCTATACAGCCCTTGGACATCAACATGACTCAGAGCAGAAGCCCAGACTAGGAACATCTGCCTGGTCTTTGGTGGTAACAGACCCATGATGCTACAGGGCCAGTAGACCCAGATATGGGGCTCTGGTGCCAACACAGTCCAGGACCCCATCATAGTCCCAGGTGCCATTACCGGCTTCCCACCTTATGGTGTTCCTTATTACCCAGTTTTGTCTCTCTTCATTGTGCACACATCTTTCTGTTTCTGTTTCTCTTCAATTTCTCCACCACTTACTCGCTCCTCTTAGTGGTACTACAACTCTCCAAATGTCTGGGGTCATCTCCGGAGTGCTCTTCAACATGCAATGTTCCACTCATTCATTCATTATAGCACTGGGCAGGGTTCATGTCAGGCATGGTCTGCCCCCACAGGCCTGTACAGAGCCAGACTGGTGTTCATTTCAGGTTAGCTCTTCATCCAGGCCCCAAGGCACTGGTTTGGTGATTGTCTTGGACTCACTCCCCACCCGACCTGCTCAAGTGGCCCCTTGAGAGGGTCATCTGTCTCAGGCTCACTCCCTCCTATGGTCCTAGGCAAGTTTCTTCTATTCTCCAGCTTGTCCCCATCCTGTCTGGGCTTGCCCGGCACCAGACTGAAGGTCATTTCTGGCTAGCTCCTTATCTAGGCCCCCTTGGTGCCTGACTGGTAGTCATCTCAGGATTGCTTTTTTTCAGGGAATGTTAAGCTACTAATCAATTACTCAGTGTTCACAGGTCAGAAACACTGAGCATAGTCGTAGCCTCTCTCCTCTCTGCCGTCTACTGATGCACACGTGATACAGGAGCCACACCTGCAATGCCTCTGGGGGAGGATGTTGTTTCTTTTTAAAAATTTTTATATTTTAAACTAAGAGTCCCTCTCTCTCTCTCTCTCTCTCTCTCTCTCTCTCTCTCTCTCTCTCTCTCTCTCTCTCTCTCTGTGTGTGTGTTATAATATGCACACATGTCCCCCTGCCCACCTCTCCCTCTCCTTTCCCCCAGGAGCTGGAGTTACAAGCAATGGTGAAATACTTGGCATGGGTGCTGGAACATAAACTCACAAACTTTGGGATAGCTCGTAGCTGCTGGGCTCTCTCTCTCTCTCTCTCTCTCTCTCTCTCTCTCTCTCTCTCTCTCTCTGTGTGTGTGTGTGTGTGTGTATGTGTGTCTGTCTGTTTGTCTGAAGTTCTGTTTTTCTATCAAAATTATCTCTCATATCTCCTTGAAACAAGATCCATGGTTTATATAAACTGCTGAAGTCTCTGGAAAAGAGCCCCCTTCCATAATTCTAAATGTAAGAATCTCTTCCCTGGTGATGAGCATGGTGGTCATTTCATTTTCGACTTGACTGAGGACAGAACAAACAGCTTTTGTGAGGAGCCACTTTGCTATCTATCTCTGACTCTGCTCTGAACAGCCTTACCTACTAACTTTGAATCTGAGAACGTCCTTCCCTTCCCAAGCAGAGAAAGCCTGCCTGGATTAGAAAAGTCCAGGATGGAAACTCGACACTGTCCTGAGCCAGGAGTATGTGGAATTACACACAGGAAAGGGCTGCATATTTGTTGACCTGTCTGGGTACAGAATGTGTGTACAGCCTCTCCAGTTACAGCACTCCAGGAAGCATCATGCCTCAGGTACCAGTGCTATGGCCTGCAGTGAGCCCTTCAGCTAATCCCTGTCCACCGAGTGGAGATTCTTTACGTGTGTACATCTTTTCCAAAAGCATCCTTCCTGCAGTCTTCTCATTCCTTGAAGACTCACTAGCCTGTTCTCTGGGGTGTAGATAACCAAGGTAGCACCTCCATACAGACTGCAGTTTGTCATGTTTATTTAAGAGCTGTTTGTGTTTGTGATAACTGGCTCTTTTGGGGGGAAACTCTGGGTCCCTTTGGAAGATCCAAAGTCCTGTGGCCATAGGCAAGAGTTTCTGATCCTGGGAAGGTTGTGCTTCCTGAGACATCAAGAAGCTGCCATCGGAATCTCCTGCTCCTTGTGGGGCCCTGTGAGTTCTGCTTACCTGGGCTCCCAGGAAACCCAGTAGCTGAAGAGTCCTGGACTCATCTTGACCCCTGTTTTCCAATACTAAAGTCTTGCTTCCTTGGAAACCCCTCCTACAAGTTCTCCCCTTTCCTTGATGGGAAATGCCATGCCAACAGTTAGCCTTCAGCAGATTGGATTGTCCCTGCTGCTCTCCACTGACTGAGTTCCTAACAACACTCATAACTGAGACTGGAATCAGGGAAGTCTGTGTATGCACTCGAGAATGTATGCATATATGCATGCGTGTACAGTCTCAGTCCGACCCCTGCCTCTGTAGCACCTAAGAATACAAGCTCCCATGGGCCTCAGATCTCACAGAGAGGTAGATCTGTTGAATCAGGACTCAGCTTTAAACCATGTCTCACAGCCATACATGGAGGACCTGTCTCTATTTCTGCCAGTTCTTTAAGGCCCACATCTTGCCTTGCTCTTTCTTAACACTTTGACCAGCCCTATCCAAGGTCTGACTTATTGAGGAGGAAAGTAGCCAGTGTGTACTGGCTAACTGCTAAGAGGAGGAAAGTGTTAGCATTAAAATTCTGAGGTAAATTAAATTTTGACTTATAAAGTGAATTTATCTGCAACGGAAGATGGAGTCTCAGGAATAGAAACAATATTGAAACTGCTTGTAACATAGAAGTAAGGAATGCACTCCAACATAATAAAGGCCAGGTAGGACTCGCTTACAGCCAACATTATATAAAATGGGGAAAGAATGAAAGCATTTCCTCTAACTGTAGGAATGGACAGGAGTGTGCCCTTATCTCCGTCTCGGCTTAGTGCATGGGTATTTTAGGTAAAGCAATAAGGCATGAGAGAGAATGAGTCAGACAAGAACGGAGACACGAGCCAGGCTAGTCCTGCTGTGATGATCCTGTACTTAGAAATCACAAAGGAGCCACCTGAAAACTTTTAGATCTGATAAAAACCTTCAGCAAAATAGCAGGGCACAAAATTAACATACAAAACCGAGCAGTTTCCCCATACTTGTATAATAAACTTGTAGAGAAAAAAGGGAACAATTCTATTCCTAGGAACTTCGGAGACAAACAAATAAACAAACAAGCAACACCAAAGACTTTGGAGTAAACCCAAGCAAGGAGAGGAAAAGACCTCTATAACGAAAACAAGATAATGAAGGGAAATAAATGCTTGAAGACGTATATTAAGGTGGAGAGACCTCTTGTGTTTAGGGAACAGAATTAGCAGAATTAGCAGAATCAGTATAGTTAAGAGCAATCTGCAGTTCAATGTAATTTCTATCAAAGGTCCAATGATATTCTTCACCAAACTAAAAAGACCTGCCCTAAAACCCATGTAGAAGTACAACAAATACCCTCCTCCTCAGGATAATCAGAGCAATCTTACGCACAAAGACTAATGCCAAAGGCTTCACAATACATGACTTCAAATCATACTACAGGAGCTAGGTGGATGGTTCGTCACACAAGCATGATGACTGAAGTTCAGATCCTTAGTACCCGTGTTAAGAACTGGCTGCAGTGCTGTGTGTCCGTAACCCAGTGCTGTGCAAACAGAAGGATACCTAGGCCTCCTGCCCAGTCAGGCTTGCTGAATTGGTGAGTTCTGGGTTAAATGAGAGACCTGTGTGTGTGTGTAGTGCTGTAGATGGCTCAGTGATTAAAGGTGCTGTTGGCAAGCCTGACGACCTGAGTTCAATCCCTGGGATCCACATGGTAGAAGAAGAGAACTGATGTCCACAAGTTGACCTCTCACCTCTACACGAGTGCCATGGCACACAAACACATGTATACACAGTAAATAAATAGTAATAAAGAATTCTTAAAGACCATCAGTTAAGGTGCTTACTGACAAGCCTAACAACATGGGTTCAATCTCTGGAACCCAATGGTAGAAGGAGGAGAGAACTGTCTCTTGAAAGTTGTTTTCTGACCGCCACTTGTGTGACAAGGCTCGTGCACATGCATACACAAGTGTGTGCACTCAAGTGTGTGTGCACACATAAAATAAATGAATAAATGTAAGAACATTTAAAAATTAAGGAAGACACTTAGCATCAACCTATGGCCTCCATGCACATGAGCACACATACAAATGTACCTAACTCTCAAACCATAACAGAACCATAGTAACAGCATAGCATGAGACTGTCCCCCAAACAGACAAAAAGACATATGGGATTGAATAGTGAACCTAGAAACAAGCACAGCTACGGCTATAGGAAGAAAGAGGAAAGATGATCCCTATGCGTCATGCTCTATAGAAATCAACTCAAAGTGGGTTAAAGAGCTTAAGGTATGACTGGAAACTTTGAGTCTTCTAGATGGGAAAAATTGCTAAATTATCTAAAATCACTTCAAGAGACAGGTATAAGCAGAGGATGTTTTGAAAAGGACTATAATAGCACAAGAAATAATATCCAGTATTGACAAATGTCATCCCTAAGACCGAGAAGCCTTTGTACGGTAAAAGAAGCAACGGACAGGAGATGAAGTAAGAGTCTACAGAATGGGAGAGAGTCTTGGTCAGTAACATATATATCCAATAGGGAATTAACACATAGAATATATAATATAGAGAATTAGAAAAAAAGAAAACCCTCACCCAAACCCATGTCTCCCAGACAAATGGGAGACATGAAATGAACAGATAGTTCTTAAAAGGGGAAACATGAATGGCCAAAAACATTTGTAAAAACAATGGCCAACATTCTTAGTCATCAGGGAGATGCAAATGAAAACTGCATTGCTATTTTCTGGTAAGATGGTGGACTAGATACTGCCTCCATATGACCCAGTGAAAGAAAGTCAGAAGAAGAACTCTATTTCAAATAGTGAGGAGGATGAACTTCAAAAAAATGTAAAAACACAAGAGTAGGCTGCCTGGAAAGGATGGAGAAAAAGACAACACGCTGTATCAGAACAAGTAATCCATTCTGAACAGGGTTGTAACCATATGGCTGCCAGGTTTCCCAGGAGACAAGAGAATGGCAGTCCCCAGCCCCTGTCTTAGTCAGGGTTTCTATTCCTGCACAAAAGATCATGACCAAGAAACAAGTTGTGCGGAAGGAAAGGGTTTATTCAGCTTACACTTTCATATTGCTGTTCATCACCAAAGGAAGTCAGGACTGGAAGCAGCAGGTCAGGAAGCAGGAGCTGATGCAGAGGTCATGGAGGGATACTACTTACTGGCTTGCTTCCCCTGGCTTGATCAGCTTGCTTTTTTATAAAACCCGGGACTACCAGCCGAGGGATGGCACCACCCACAATGGGTTAGGCCCTCCCCCACTTGATCATGAATTGAGAAAATGCCTTACAGCTGCATTTCCTGGAGGCATTTCCTCAAGAGAGACTGCTTTCTTTGTGATAATTTCAGTTTATGTCAAGTTGACACACAAAACCAGCCAGTACAGCCCCTCCCGCCCCTCCCCAAATCAAATGCAATGGCTTTTTTGTTTGTTGTTTGTTTTTTTTGTTTTTGTTTTTCAAGACAGGGTTTCTCCGTATAGCCCTGGCTGTCGTGGAACTCACTCAGTAGACCAGGCTGGCTTGAACTCAGAAATCCACCTGCCTTTGCCTCCCAAGTGCTGGAATTAAAGGTGTGCACCACCACTTGCAATGACTGTTTTTAATGACTGATTTATCCAGCAGATGTGTCAACAGGGACGAGGAATCCCATTATTGTCACTCTATTTGACTTGAAAGGTAGTGACCAGCCACCACCCTCAAAAAACCCTTATTACTTAAAACTGAGCTACCCCTGAGTCTGAGGATGAGGAATGAGCACACATCCTGGAACCAGACATCCCTAGCAGACACTGTGGAGAGCAGGGAAGAATGCTGGACTCCATCTGCTCCCTAAAGTGTGGTGGCAGGAGTCTTGGCTCAGCCATGAAGTGTATAAGTAACCCAGGTTCGGGGGCAGGCATCCTTCACTGAGAGAGCCCTGGAGTTTGCTAACCTTGAGTCTGGGTCCAGCTGGTCTATCTATCAATCCCTAGATGCAGGTTTTTGCTGTCCACTATGTTAGAACCTGAGAGCATTGAAGCTCCCACAGTCTGGATGGCAGACATCACTCTTTTCTCTAGCCGAGTGGTTAACACTTAGAAGTTCTGACATGACAAAGGTAGGTCCTCTGCCTGTGCAGAACTCGTGTTGTGTTCGCTCCTCATTACCTATGTGTTTGGAACACTTTCATCAGAGTCTTAGCTATTCAAGGATACACGGTGGGAGTCTCAGAATGGTGGGAGACCCTGGCCAGCCCACAGACCTCAAGGCAAACTGAGGGCAGCAGAGGTATTCAAAGAAGGGAAGCTGCTCTTGTGAAGATGGCTCTGAAGGACATTAGACTCGTCCAGTGCAGACCCAGCAACAGCACAGGACTCCTGAGTTTCTTTAAAACCACTCATTCCTACGTAGCACTCATGTCACTACTAGTTTCTAGGCCTGTTTAGCGTTTCTCATTTGGCTCTGGTCTGGGCTAGGTAAGCTGTACGGCCATGGAGTGTGTTTGGTTTAGAATAGTAGCTTTTCTAGGTTTCCTTGGGCCAAATCTAGGAGGTGGTTTCATCGGCCTGCCTTTGGAAGTTACGTCACAATAAATAAAATAAGAGGTTAGGAGGGGGCAGGTGCGATGATGCACACCTTTAAGCCCAGCACTGGGAGGCACAGGCTGGGGGATCTCTGTGAGTTTGAGATCAGCTTGGTCTACATGTGAGTTCCAGGTCTACCAGAGTTACATAAATAGAGAGACATTGTCTTTTTGTTTGTTTGTTTGTTTTTCAAGACAGGGTTTCTCTGTGTAGCCCTGGCTGTCCTGGAACTCACTCTGTAGACCAGGCTGGCCTCAAACTCAGAAATCCGCCTGCCTCTGCCTCCCAAGTGCTGGGATTAAAGGCCTGTGCCACCACCCCCAGCTGACATTGTCTTAAAAGATACAAACCAAAACAAGTAAAGACAGAGACCAGAATGATAGCGAATAACAATGATGATATTGATGACTCTCCTCTCTAGATAGCATAACTCAGGACCTAGGTTAATGGAGCTGTCCGTATTCCATCCCTCTGAGCTGTAGACTTTAGAAGGTTTGAAACATCAATGGTTACTTTAGGTAGAATGTGAGATAGAAAGGGCTAAACCAGACACACAGAGAGAGCTCTGAGACCATATGCTACTCTCCACAGGGGACTTTTCTCTTGACTCAGAGCCCTCTCTTCTTCAGTATCTGATCCTCAGCTGATGTCAGCCTTTGATTTATGTCTTCCCATTGGACAATAGGGTGGTTGGGCAGCTTGTAGGTCTATAAAAGGCAGTTCAGAGCGCTTCCTTTGATGTGTCCCGCCTCGGCCTTGGCCTCTCCATTCCTAGCTAACTTGGTCTTCCCCATGTAGGGCTCTAGATCCCACTCCTAAAAGCTCTAATTTGGGGATCAGAGTCTGAAATAGCCCCAAAGGTATCCTGTTTAGCTTGTCATTCAAATAGCTAAGCCCCTGCCACAGACTGTTTAAAACCCCTCTCACCTTTCACCGAGCTAAGCAGTTCTTTTTTCAAATCTGACTTGTTTATGAATGCGTGTCCTTCTCTTTATTCATCACAGTCCTGCTCCTCTGACGGGCATTGACAGAAGGACTAGGGAGTGAAACAAACGTTCCCTTTAGTCACCTGTAGAACTGCTAAGGCATTGAGCACGGATGGCTTCCCTTGTCTCCCCTAAGTGCTAAGGTCATAATAGCGGTAAGCTCAGGTGCAACCTGGATCCCGCAGTGGTCACGTGTCAGGCAGTTGCTTAGCCTCTCTTTGCTTCCATATCTCCAGCGGTAAGGTGGGGATGTTAACGGTTCTCTCCAACCTTGAGAGGACCAGTGAGATCATTTTAGTCTCTTCAGTTCACATCTGGATAAAATGAAAATTGGGATCTCCGGCTCAGATTTTAAGTTGGTAACATGAGAGCCGTCACCCAAGTGGGGGACCCTTCTGAAAGTGAGCCCGTGTGTCACTGCTCAGTGAGATGACCCGAGTTACGGGATTGCTTTTAAGAACTAAGTGAATTTGTATTGAAAGCCTTTACAGTAGCGCCTGGCTCGGTGAATTAGAAAATGAGGGTTGAATAGAGTGGGAACCAGGACTGTGAGTAGCTCAGTCTGACAGTGAAGCAAGACTTGAGCTGTGCCTCATGGCTCCCTGCATAGTTTACTTACTCACAGACGCTCTGATGCTCTCTAATCATGTTGATTTTTTTCATACCATAAAATTTGAATGCTTTTCTGTATTCCATGCACAAAAAAGAACAGTGCCTATATGTAGCTCATGATTTTTAAAATTGATTTCTTTTCTTTCTTTCTTTTTTTTTTTTTTTAAAAAATCTTATTTCATGTATGTGGGTATACTGTTGCTGACTTTAGACACACCAGAAGACGGGGCATCAGATGCTCATTACAAACGGTTGTGAGCCACCATGTGGTTGCTGGGAATTGAACTCAGAACCTCTGGAAGAGCAGTCAGTGCTCTTAACCACTGAGCCATCTCTCCAGCCCTATTTTCTTGATTTATATTACTATACCGCATTAGAATAAACTTGCAATGTAATCACTCTGTTACTTAACAGGCCACACTATTCTTTTTATTAAAATTATCTATCTATCTATCTATCTATCTATCATCTATCTATCATCTATCTGTCATCTATCTATTTCATGTGTACGTGTGTTGTCCTGAGTGTGTATATGTGCATCATGTGCATGCAAATGGCGGTGGAGGCCAGAAGGTGTGTCAGATTCCCTGGAACTGGAGTCACGAACAGTTGTGAGCTACCATGTGGGTGCTGAGAACCAAACCTGGGTCCTCTGTAAGAACAGCAAGTGCTTTTAGCCACAGAGCCATCTCTCTAGCACCATGTGATTACTGCTCATTTGAGGCATTGGGTTAAGAGTGAGGCAAACGTCACTGAGACTTGAGTATCAAAATATGGGAGAAAGCTTATAAGTGTAACTATCTAGAAAGTATAAATGCCAACGGTCAGTGAGCAACCTCAGATGTTCAGTGAGGATGATGAAGTAGGCCGAAGGCTGTCTAGCTTGGGCAATACTGTGACAGTCGCCTGTCTCAGCTCTTTCCCCCACCCACGTACACACAAGCAGGAAGACTTAGTTTTAAAAAATTACTGTTGTCTTTTGTTCTATAATATCCTTAAAAGGTTTATTTTTAAAAATCTCAGATCAATGGGTGTTAAATTTTTTTCTTGGAACCATTATTTAAAACTTGCAAAGGGAATCTCATTCATCCATGTTTACTTGTTTTCTTGCAAGGAAATGCCATTCTTGTTTGTTGTGAATCACAAGATCCAAATTTGGAAAGAAGACTCTAACAGCATGCTAATTAGGCCCTGCAGAAGGCACTTTGAACATTTTGAATGTACAGCTGATTTTACCTTACAGGGTGTGAAATGGCTATAGTTGGTCCAGGAGGTGTTTTAAAGCAATACACTTTTATGTACAGGAATGATTTCCTGATAACTCCTTTTCATGGTACTGAGATTGTAGAGGACAGGACGGATTTGTTTAATTTGAATTGTTTGGGTTAATTTGAGGGCCTACAAAAATGCCTCTTTCATTTTGAACTGTGGTCTTGCTTGTCTTGGGCCATCTTGCTCCCTCTCAAAAGGAAAGCATCTATAAACCAGTGCTAGCCACTGGTGTGTTCCTTCTCCTCCACTGGTGTGTTCCTTCTCCTCCACATAACTACCATACATATGAACTGTAAGAGCTCAGATTTTTAAATCCCTAAAGGAGATAATTTCCTGACTTTCACTGGGATTTTTTTTTGTTTTTTTGGATTTCAGGAAAATGTCAGTTTCTATTCCTGGGCTCTTCTAGGATATCCTCAACCCCATTTAGCTGCAGCAGCAATGGGGAGCTGGTCCTCCACAGATGGGCTTAACATGCTATTTCTGTGTTTCATTTGAAAGGCTGAACAGCCATTCATTTGTGGTTAATACTGTAATTCTTAAAACATCCTTTTAAGAAGTAGATGGAAATATCCAAAACTCCATTTTCATTCGAATGGTGTCATTGCCCAAGCACACACAGAAGTGTCAGCAAAATGCTGTTTGTGCCCAACAACTCGAATGAATTGAAAGCTAAAAAAAGGCGATTGACAGGTGTCTCGTTAGGCCTCTGCTATTAGCCATTTTTGTATCTGCACAGTACTTGACACCCCACTTCTAAACAAGGATCGCACATTTGTATGCCTTCAGGAAGACGTCCTGATGGGTGGTTCTAATACACTATTTTAGGATGTGATGGCTTAATTTGAAAAGTGTTTTGATGAACAAAACACGATCACTTCCTTGTTGTTTTTTTGGATGTCCTCAGATTTCACTGTATAATCAAGGACTGAACGGATATTGCTTGGGTACCAAATATTTGATGAGTAAGTGGGTTTGGCGGAGAAACTGGAGGTTATGTTGGTAGCTGGCTTCAGCGGGGAGAGGAGGAGGGATTATCTTCATTCTGTGCTTTTCCTGACGGCTGCTGTAAAATGTATTTTTGGTTTATTACAAACCAGTTCACTCTTTTAGCTGAATCAAAGCAAGGGAAAGAATTCTCTGAATAATCAAATTTTCAATCGAGGCCCAGCTCTGTCTGCTAAAATTGATGAAGAATTGTAAAGAATGTTGTAGATTATTGCTTTTGAATATCTCTCTTCCAAAAGAGAAAACACAGCCGAGAAATGCTCGGCAACAGTCAACGTAGCTAGATGAGTAAGAGACAAAACTAGACGATAGAGTAATAGAGCAGTGTGATGCTATACATATAGCGCCATACACAATACCATACACAATACCATACATGTACTACACATGACACAAACATGATGCTATACATGGTGCCATACATGATGGTATATATGATGACAAACATGGTGCCATACATGGTGCTATTCATGATGCCATACATGGTGCCATACATGATGCCATACACAATACCATAAATGATGCCATACACGATACCATACATGACACATACTTGATGTCACACATGATGCCGTACATGACACCATACATGGTACCATTCATGATGCCATACACGATGTCATGCATAATGCCATGCATGACACATACATGATGCCATACATGATGCCATACATGGTGTCATACATGATGTCATATGTGATGCCATACAATGTCATATGTGGTACCATACATGGTATCATACATGATACCATACATGACACCATACTTGATAGCATACGTAATACTAGCCTTCTCTATACTTTATGTTAATTATTTTTTTCACTCAGTAGTTAATAGCCAAGACATTCATTCTCTACCACATTCTCCGTGTGATTTTACATTTGATATTTGAAAAAGTCAAGTATATTTGAAGTAGTAATCAAATTGGTAAGTTCAACTTTGGCATCAAGAAAGGACCACCATGAACAGGAAAATCACATCATCACCCTATTGGCAATTTTTTATCTGTTGATCACTACAGTTCTCTATGTCATCCATCTTGGTTACACTCCTCAAGAATGGTGTCTACACTCTCCAAGAGTTGGCAGATAAATCTGCAAGGCTTGGAACACATAGTGTGTTACGTGCTTTAGCATGAAAAGGAACAGAAGACAGAATTGATGACCACACAGAAAAGGTGGCAGCAATGAGGGACTTGATGCTCAAGCCACAATATTGGCATCAAAGCAGGGATGTTTAAAGACACTTGAGGGACAGTGGCTCCACTTGGGGAGAGGTTGAGCCTGAGATGAACCCTGAAGAACACAAATTATACAGGGTTTGAGCTCAGGGAGTTATTCTCTAGGAAAGTATAAATCAAATTGAGTTTTGAAAATAAATTTGCTGCATATTCCCAACCTCTTATTTGTGTCTGCAAGGGTGTGTGTGTGTGTCTATGTGTCTGCACGTAGAGGTCAGAGGTTTGTAAGGTGATGGCAGTCAGTCTAAGTACTTCCTCTTCCCAGTGAAGCCATCCCCATGGCCATCAGACTTTCTTCTGCAGTGCCTGGAGAAAGGCTGCTCTCTCCTCTTGACACATGGAATCACACTTCTCATCTGAGGGGTCACTTGCATTGGAACATTCTGTTTCCTGTGCCTCAGGCTGCTTCTTTACTGGTTTATGCAGTGGCTTTCTGAAAAATAGTCCTCAGTATGATTTTAAAAATTAATCTTAGGGCTTGGAAAGGCGGATGTGTGCTTAAAAGCACTTGTTTCTCATGCACAGCACCCACATAGTGGGTCATAACTGACTGTAACACCCTTTCCAGGGGAATCAGACACCCTTTTTTAGCCTCTGCAGGCATCAGACATGTATATGGTACACAGACCTATCTGCAGGCAAAAAAAATCATATGCATAAAATAAAAATAATAAGAAACAACCAAATACAATGACTTTAACTCCAAGATTTGGTTGATAGTTGTACAACTATGAAACTAGGCTGGAATAACTTTTTCTTTTAAAGTATAAAAATTAGGTCCATTGTCTTCTACTTTACTTTGTTTATTGAGAATATGTACCTGTGTGCATGCATTCATGTGTGTGTGTGCAAACTGAGATCAATGACTGTTGTTTTTCTTCTTTATTCTTTGGACTAATTTTTATTTATTTATTTATTTATTTATTTATTTATTTATTTTGAGACAAGGGGCTTGCTGGCCAGCCAAATGCCAGGAAAAGCCCTGTTTCTACAGTGTTAGTACTGGGGTTTCAAGCATGCTGTCATGCTCGGCTTTTTAAATAGGAGTCCTAGGGGCTTAAATTCAAGTGCTCACAATTGTGAGTGGAACACTTAGTGTGTCCATTATTGCTCACATCTCCAGTAGGTCTTCCCACCTTACTGAACCAAACATAGATCATCTTTCACAGACATGCCCAGAGATTTGTCTCCAAGGGGATTCTAGATGACCAAGCTCAAAATGATGTTTCTACTGCAAAGGTTATTATATATTAACCACATCTATGTTTTTAGTAAAATTCTACCTTTCTCAGCAGTGGCTTGGAGCTATCAGCTCAAAACTTCGATTTAATGAAACACAGAGACAAATAGATCACTCTTTTCTGAATGTAGCAGAGATGAATCTCTTGTCTGAACAAAGTAGCTGGAAATTTCTGAAGATTTGATGAGTCCCGCCTACAGCACACATACCATTTTATTAGGAACATTTCCACACATACCAAAGTTTATAGCAAGTTTTATAACAAATATCAATATGCTTACCACCTAACTTCCATTCTATTCTTTATCATGTATCTATCCACATATCTCTTTATGATATATGAAACCATCTAATTTTTGATGCATTTAAAAGCAAACTGTAAGCATTATGACATTCTCTACAAAATACTTAGGTATACATTCAACATCTTATGTATACAGCTCAAGATCTTTTTTATTTTGATATAAATTTATATAGAACGAAACACACATATGTACATGCACACAACCTGAACTTTTGACAAATGTGTAGGTTTGTGGTCCCCATGCCTCTGTCATGATTCAGACCATCATTATCGCACAGGAACATGCCTGAAGGTCTCTTCCCGTCAACCCTCACCCTACCCTCAAGAAGCTATCAGCTCTCATTTCTTTCTCACCGTCAATTAGGTTTGCCTGCTCTAGAATTTCACATAAAGGAAACCATATGGTATATACTACTCTGTGAAAAGTTTCATAAAAGCAAATGCTTGTGAGATTCATCTCATGTTTTGCATGCATGAATAGTTTGTTCCTTTTCATGGATGGTCAGTAGTCTACAAGAATCTACCACAGAATCTGTGTTTATGCTCCTACTGATGAAAATCCATGATGTTTCCTGTGTGGAACTATCATGGGAAAAACTGTCGTGAATATTCCATGTATATCTGTAGTTTTAAAAGATTTACTTTTATTTATATTTCTGTGCACGAGTGTTTATGCCACGTACATTCAGACATCCGTGGAGACCAAAAGAGCATCAGATCCCCTGGAGCTGGAGTTATGGATGGTTGTGAGATGCAGGTTCTGGGAACCAAACTCTGATTAAATATCAGAATAGCCTGTGCTGTTATATAGCTACTAAGTCATGTCTCCAGTCTGTTATATTAGCTTTTGTTTGCTTGTTTTAAACATGTTTGGGGTATAAAATGCAAAGATTAAAATTTATTTCATAGGTAGGCAAATGTTTACTTCTAAAAGAAACTCTCAGATCTTTTTTTTCAAATAAGTATATTCTAACGATTTTCATTTTTGCAATAAAGTACAGGAAGTCCAGATGTTCCATATGCTTGTGACACACTGTTGTTGAAGACAGTCTTTTTCCACCATAGTCATTCTAGGGTATGTGTGTGTGTGTGTGTGTGTGTATGTATGTGTGTGTATGTGTGTGTACATGTGGTGTAGTACTCACTGTAGTGACTATTTGCATTTAATGCATTTACTTGCTTCTTGAAGAAACTCCTAGCAAATCTTCCAAATCTCTCCCTTTCGTTATCGTCACTTGTGCTTGATGCTATGAATTCCAGAAGTTGGAGGATTTCATAGTGGAATCTATTTTGATTCATTCTTAGCTTTCTTCCAGTTTAAATGTGTTCAACTATCTCTGGCTATATCACTTCTTACCACTCTTCTACTAAGTTCCTGGTTGCAAAATTTTATTTCTATTTTCTTTTCTCTTCTTCATCCTTGTGAATATATGCCTAAAAGCAAGCCAAAACCAATAAGAAACAAATAAAGCAACAACAACAATAAAACTTTATTGCCTTAGTTGAGCTTGGGAACCAGGAAATATTTATGCTTCTATTTACCTGGAAGTGCCTTTATGAATAGGTGTGTAGGTGTTGAGTCATAGATTATCATTGGACATAAAGGCTATGGGATGATAAATGCTGTCTAGGACACATTAATGGCATGAAATGGATGGTGGACCTGATTTATCATTCTGGTATGCTATATGAGTTGGTTCAGTGGGTGATGGGGTTAATTCTAGGTGACATTTCCACATGGAGAAGCCTAATAACATACTTTGAACTTTACAATGAGATAATTGTAAAAAAAAAAAAGCATATAGCTAGAAAACATGCACTCACGTCAATGTCAATGTCTCCTTAGCTCAGTTCCACAGATTACCTCAGCTATTCCATTTCTATCAATATAAGAAAGGTGAACCAGAAGAGGATAAAGCAGGGCTTTTGGAAAATCACAAGTTCAATGTTATGCTATGATTATAATCTTTCTGAAGACGAATAAATGAGATTTGGCTGATAATTCTGTGTAGAGAATTAAGGAAAGGAAAACCCAATTTCAATGAGATTGGAAAATTTTCCTATCTTATTTTCAAAACTTAGATGCTATTCATCCTTTCCTTCCCAGGGCCATGGTTTGCTTTCAAAGGTAGTGTTTGGTGGTATACATGTACATTTATAGAGAGTAAAGTTGGTATGGATGGGGCGCTACTGGAAATCTCTCTAAAGTGTGGATGGACAGTGAGTTCTCAGCCTACGTCCTTTTGTTCTATAGTCTACAGTCTCCTGAAAAAGGCATTCGACTCTATATTTAGTTTTTAAAAAGATTCTACTTTATTCTAATAGTCTGTGTTTCTCCGATTATCTATAGAGACGTAACAATAAATTCTTACTCAAGAAGTAACTCATGAATCAGTTCACTCGAGGAAGCTGTCAGATTTTTATTCATAGACATTAGCTTGTTGAAACGAGTGAGCCTTTTTATAATCCTTCAGACCTTGCATTTTTCCTTTACTAAGGAATAGCTTCTTCAGCCAAAGATCAGAGAGAACCTAACCAAAGCAGTGTCTTCTGGTCGTGAATAGACCACTTAACTCATGAGATCGCAGTAGCCTTGGTTGCCTTCACAAGAGCTGTACCAGATCAACAGAGCCAGTATTCTAGCCTGGATGGGAGTGGGGCTTGTGAGCCTTCACCCCTAGCTGAGAAGATGTTAACAGCTGATGGGTTCTGGGGAAGGAGAGTCAGTGCTCTTTAAGAGTGTGGCCCCTGGTAGGTTGACCATGCTCCCGTGGATGGTCCCATACCCAGGAGTATATGGGCAGTACGAAGTGGACTTAGTTGTTTTAAAAAAGAGACATGAAGTTGCAAGGGTGTGGGAAGAAAGGAGGTAGATCAGGGAGTAACTGGGGAGGAGTTGGGGTGAATCTGATCAGAATGCGTTGTCTCACATTCTCAAAGAATTAACAAAAATGTTTAAGGAAAAAAAGGAGGAACTTCTTGAGGAGCTCCAGCACTAGAAAAACATCTCCTTCAAAGGCAGTCTTAGCCCTGAAAAAGATTTTGGTGCGTTGTTGAGAATATTTATTTTTGGCAACAAATTGAGTATAATTTCTGAGTTCTGGAACACTGAGCAAATATCTGAAACTTTCTAACTCTCTGTTCCTTTATAAAATAGGAATGTGAAAGGGTGGCCTTGTACACTAAATACCATGTGAATTAATGGAGATAGCTGAATGTCTGGCAGTGTTCGCCTCATGTACACAGCGTCTCACCCTTAACTTAAACCAGACTAGTTCATTAGACTGATACATTGTATCCATGAAGGTACTAGCCTAAAACTTTAGCATTTTCTTTTTCTTTGCACCTTCCGTACTTCCTGCTCCCCCTCCCTTTTTGTTCCCTTCTTCCTTTATTTCCTCCCCCCTTCCTAACATAAACATTTTCCCCATTCAATCTCACAAGTGAATCCATGACACACTTCTCCTCTGACTAAGCTCTCCCACTCTTAACTATAGTGAGGAGAAGGACGCTCGAGCTTGGCCTAAGGACTCAGTAGGAGGGTTCTTCTCTTCCCTTTGGGCCTAGAAATCTGGAGACATATGTAGGCAGGTGGTGGTCCCAATGGGGAAACTCCACCTGGAAATAGAATTCACATAGACTAAAGCTGTCCCCTAAGGTAAACAAGTCAGTTTGTATTACTTTTTTATTTTTTTTATTTTTATTCATTCATTCATTCATTTATTTTTGCCATTTGAAAAATCTGCTTTTGGAACTAGAAAGTTCCTGGATTTCCCAGGTTTTTGAGTCAAACTCTGCCCTTTGGCAGTTAAGGTAATATTAACTTGGTTAGCAACAATTCAGAAATTGAGATATAGATTATTCATATCTACCTCTCTTTTTTATTTCCCATCATTCACTTGGGAGGTTTTTTTCGCTTGAAATAGAAGGGCTTATATCCAAAGGTGCACACCTCAAGGCAGCAGGCTAATGTAACCACCACTTCTATCGATTGTCAACTTGACAAGCTGTAGATTCACTTTGGAGACAGTAGTTCCAAGAATCAGTCAATTTTGGGTTTTTAAGGAACTGTTCAATGGATTTCCTTAATAATTCTCAGTAACAATAAGACCTTAAAAATGACATGTCTCAAGTCACAGAGAATGTAACCATTTAAGACTCAATTCTAAGATGCTTATGTTTGTTGCTAAGCTTTAGATGTGGTTAGAAAAAATCAGGAATAACAGGTGCTCATTGCTGTCCATGTGATGTGTTGTTCTGCCAGGGATGTCACAGGCACCAACCCAATACAGACTACAAAGGTCATAGATAAAGCTGCAGAAGGATGCCTTCCTCGAGTATGATGTCCTGCTGGCAGGCGGAAGCCCAGGGCCTGTGCATTTCAGAATGTAGTCTGTGTTTAAGCTTTGTTTGTGCATTTGTTTCATCTCAAGAATGCATTGTGCTCAGTTGAATTGTATTTCAAAAGTGCCTTGTTTGTGTTTAAATAACAGTCTCGATTTTATAAGAGTTCTGAAAGATTATGTGCAGCATTGCACTTATGCTTAATACACATAATCGGAATTAGAATCTAGATCAAAATTGGAGACATCAATAGTGCTCACTTTCTGTGAAGTACTCTTTAAAAACATTCAAGGGGCCTGGAGAGGTTAAGAACACCAATGCTCTTCCAGAAGACCTAGACTCAATCCCCAGCACCCACATGGCTGCTTGTAACTGTCTATAATTCCAGTATCAGGGTATCTGATGATCTCTGCTTGCCTCTGCAGGCACCAGTCATGTATTTGTGAATTTGATACACAGATATACATGCAAGCAAAAACACCCATGCACATAAAGTAAATAAACTCAGACCAAAATGTACCCAACTTTCTGTGTTCAATTGTCAATTTTTAGAGAAGATGTAGAAAGACGTATGTTAAAAGATATGGGTAAGAGGATGCCCCACCATACCTCAGCAGCACTTGCTCCACTATGTTCATAGTGACCTTATCTGTGATAGCCAGAAGTTGGAAACAACCCAGATGTCCCACAAAGGAAGAATGGATACAAAAAAGTGCTTCATTTACAGAATGGAATACTATTCAACTATTAATAACAAGGACATCACGAGTTTTACAGGCAAATGGGTGGACCTAGAAAATATCACCCTGAGTGAGGTAGCTCAGACCCAAAAAGACATTCATGGTATGTATTCACTAAAAAGTGGATAGTAGCCAAAAAGTACAGAATATTCAGGATATAATCCACAAAACTCGAGAAGGTTAGTAAACAGAAAGGCCCAAATGAGGATGTTTCGATCCCACTTGGGAGGGAGAAGAAAACAATCACAGGAAGCAGAGGACCTGGGTGGAGAGGGGAGAGGGGAAGGGAAACATGATCTGGTATTGGGAAGGGAGACAGGAGAAAAGCCCAGAGAGCCAGGAGAATGAATAGAAATATGTAACTTCGTGGGATGGGAGGTGAAAGGACCCTCTAGAAAGTACCAGAGACCTGGGAGGGAAGAGACTCTCAAGACTCAAAGGGAGGAACCTTAGATGAAATGCCCTATAGTGGGAAGAGGAACTTGTAGTGTCCACCTCAAGTAGAAAGACAGGGCATCAAGTGGAGGGATGGGGTTATTAACCTGCAGTCAAAAATTCTGACTCAGAATTGTTCCTGTCTAAAAGAACAGCAGGGACAAAATTGGAGAAGAGACTGAAGGAAAGGTGGTCTAGTGACTGGCCCAACTTCAGATCCATCTCAAGAGGAGGCTCAAGGACCTGACACTATTACTGATGCTATTGTGTGCTTAGGCAGGAGCCTAGTATGGCTGTCCTTTGAGAGGCCCAACAAGCAGCTGGAAGAGTAAGATGCAGATACTTACACCTAACCACTGGACTGTAGTCGGGGACTCCTGTGGTTGAATTAGGGAAAGGCTGGAAGAAGCTGAGGAGGAGGCAACTCTATAGGCAGACCAGCAGTCTCAACTAACTCAGACCCCTGAGATCTCTCAAGCACAGAGCCACCAACCAGGCAGCACACACAAGGTGATGTGAGGCCCTTGACACATATATAGCAGCTGACTGCCTGGTCTGGCTTCAGTAGGAGAAGATGAACCTAACTCTTGAGAAACTTGAGGCCCCAGAGAGTGGGGAGGCTTGGTGGGGGTTGGGGAGGGGCACATCCTCTTGGAGACAAGGAACTGTGGGAGGGGGGACCAGGAGGGGGGCAACAACCAGACTGAAAAATAATAATTATAATAATAAAAGACATGGGTACATGTGAGAAACTGTAGGGTTATTTATTTATTTATTTAACAGATTTAAAACTGTAAAAAAAGTAGGTGGTGGATAATTACAGATTTTTTTAAAAATATAAGAAACATAACAACTTACTACACTTGGATTTTAGATTAAAAAATAAACATGAATTGAGAAGAAAAGGTGTAAGAAAAGTGGAAGTTTGAACAGTGACTGGAAAATAAATTAATTACAAAATTAATGATTCCAGGGAATCCTTTTCACGGTAGTTGCTTGATGTGATAGAACTCTTTGGTTATGTTAAGAAAAACAGTCCCGTTGCCTTTTGGAGGAACACACTGGGATAGTTACAGATGATAAGAAATCCAGACTGTACTTAGGATAGCATTTAGAAAAGTAACTCTACTTATATTGTAATAAAAGACAAAATGTAAGACCTAGTTATTCCTTTTAGGTTGTATTCTTGGGAAATATGTGGATTGTTGGGTTATATAAGATAAACACAATTTTCTTATCAGCTAAAAAAGGAAATTTCATTTTTTCTCCAAGAGCCTGATATCTAAGCTGCCCTCAAAACAGCAACACAAATGTCAAGTTTAATCAACGGCAACTAGAAAACTCGGAGAGTATAAAGCCTTTTAATTTTTATATAAACCAGTTTTAAAAGCCAGAGACAAAACATCAGAGTATTCCAGTTAGGACAATCCTGATGTGTCCAACGTAGGCTTCATAGCTGACTCCTCCTAGATCAAAGGCCTCAGATGAAGACTTGCTCCACCATCTGCCCATGGGGTCCAACACCTAGAAATGGTTCTTACACTTTTAAATACTGAAAAAAAGTCAAAGGGGGAATAAAATTTGTGACATTTGAAAATTGAAATAAATGTTAATTTTATTGTCTAGTATGCAGTTTTCCTGGAATTCTTCTGGACAAATTTATTTACTATCTTTCCAAATAAAATTCTATTGGAGTCCTTCCAACTTGTCTGCTGTCTGTGTCTACTCATCTAAGACTAAGAGGGTGAGTAATTACAACCAAGGTCATGTACTTTGAAAAACTTACCTAGAATATTCATTCTTTGACTGTATTTTTTCTTTCAATGAAAATAGATTCTTCTTAGATAATAAATCTTTATCATAATTTCCCTCCCTCTCATCCTCTCTGTTTCTTCCTGCTTCCTCCCCCCCAGAGCCACTCCTTTCTGCCTCTGGTTAGAAAAGAGCAAGCTTCTGAGAGCCTCACCTAGCTTTATGCTCCTTCAGATGCTAGCTGAGACTAAGTATCCCCTGTTCCTATGAGTCTTCATTAGGCTACCTTAATGGGTTCCAGGATGTTTCCTCTGAGCTAGGTTTCCATATTCCCCCTAATGGCCCTCAATTCCAACTGTTTCTTACACACTCTCTTCCTCCACCCTCTCTCCCTTTACCTGATCTCCCTAGTTCAATCTCCACATATCCCCAGTCTGCCTATAAAATCTATTCTATCCCCCTCTCCCCACCCCCCTTCCCCCCCGCCAGAGATCCTTGTGTCCCCTGTAGACCTCTCTCTGGTTCTACAGATTGTAGCTTGGTTATCATTTAATTAAATGGCTAATATCCACTTCCAAGTGAATACATACAATATTTATCTTTCTGGGTCTGAGTTACCTCACTAAGGATAATTTTTTCTTTGTACTAGTTCTGTCTATTTGCCTACAAATTTCATGACGTCATTTCTAAAAAGCAGCTGAGTAATACTCCACTGTGTAAATGTGCCACACTTTCTTTATCCAATATTCTGGAACATCTAGGTTGATTTCCAGTTTCTGGCTATTATAAATAAAGCCACAACAAAGACATTTGAGCAAGTGTCCTTGCACTAGGACGGAGCATCCTTTGGGTATATTCTCAAGTGGAATAGCTGGATCCTGAGGTAATTTGATTCCTAATTTTCTGAGGAACCCATCAGTCTCACAATGGCTGTACAAGTTTGCAGTCCCACCAGTAATGGAGGAGTGTTCTCTTTGCTCTACATTCTTGTCAGCATGGGCTGTCACTCATGTTAGTGACCTTAGCCATTCTGACAAGTGTAAGATGGAATCTCAGAGTCATTTTGGTTTGCATTTCCCTGATGACTAAGGGTGTCAAACATTTCTTTATTCATTCAAAGTTTTTATTCTGTTTCTTTACAGCAAGTTTGCTGGCCTAGTTAAGCAAACTAGGTCATGGAGATGTGACATGTCTGATTTTCCCTCACATAAGGCCATTCTCTGCTACATATGCAGCTGGAGCGAGCCATGGATCCCTCCATGTCTACCCTTTGGTTACACAGGACCATCACAGGTTAATCAGGGCCATCTCTTTGATTATGTGCCCATCAGGAAGGACAAAATAGCCACTCCTCCCCCAGAATTCACCACAGCCAATAGTTCAGAAAACAGGATAGGGTTCCCAGTGAACCCTTCCCTGATCCATATTGATTGACTATAAATATGTCAATATTGTGTGTGTGCGTGTGTCCTTTATTCTTTGATTTTAAAAAGTAGCTTTACTGGGAGAGGTTGTACCAGCACCAGACCAATACAGATGCAGATATTCACAGCCAACTGTCAGACTGAGCTCGGGGACCCCAATGGAAGGGCTAGGGGGAGGACTGAAGGAGCTGAAGGGGATTGCAACCCCACAGGAAAAACAATGTCCAATAATTGGACCCCCTAGAGCTCCCAGGGACTAATCCACCAGCCAAAGAGTACAAGTGGAGGGATCTATGGCTCCAGCTGCACATGTAGCAGAGGATGGCCTTATCTGGCATCAATGGGAAGAGAGGCCCTTGGTCCTCTGGAGGTTTGATGCCCCAGCAAAGGGGAATGCTAGAGGGGTGAGGTGGAAGTGGGTGAGTGGGTAGAGGAGCACCCTCATAGAGGCAAAGGGTAGGGAAAGAAGGGGGATAGGGTGGGGAAGGTTTGTGGAGGGGTAACCAGGAAGGGGGATATCATTTGAAATATAAATGAATAAAATTATTAATAAAAATAAAATAAACAGTAGCTTTAATTGAATTTGTTTTTTGGCAGTTGCACACATATACATAATGCATTCTGATTTCTCTCAGTTCTCTTCTATTTCCCTTTCCCCCATTACCACCCTCCTCACTTTAAGTCTCTTTCCTACATGAATGTATTTTTGTCCTGTTAACTATTGAATTTAATCAGGGCCATCTTTTTGACCGTGTGCCCATCACTGGGGACGAAATAGCCATTCCTCCTCCAGAATTCACCGCAGCCAGTAGTTCAGCAAAGAGGATAGGGTTCCCAGTGACCCCTTCCCTGATCAATATATGATTGACTATAAATATGTCAAGTCTTACCCAGGCTCACTAAAGGCAACTCTAGTGGCTATGAGATCATGATATGTCATTCCCAGAAAACAGTATGTAACAGCTCTTCTCCAGTCTTTTGCTTTATATATTCTTTGTCTCCTCTTTTTTATTGTTTGTTTTCATCTTAAAAATATTTTTATTGGGCTGGAGAGATGGCTCAGTGGTTAAGAGCACTGACTGTACTTCCAGAGGTCCTGAGTTCAAATCCCAGCAACCACATGGTGGCTCACAACCATCTGTAATGAGATCTGATGCCCTCTTCTGGTGTGTCTGAAGACAGCTACAGTGTATTCATAAATAATAAATAAATAAATCTTTAAAAAAATATTTTTATTAATTCTTTGAGAATTCCCAGATCCAATACCTCCCCATGTCCCTCTTCCAACTTCATGGCCCCTTCTCCATGCCCCTCCCCTGCCTCTCTCTCTAGCACAGTGTCTCACTGTCTTGAAATTCACTATGTAGACCAGGCTGGCTTCAAACTCACAGAGACTTGCCTGCCTCTGCCTCTCAAGTGCTGAGATTAAAGGTGTGTGCCACCACACTAACCTTCTTTTTCTCTTTAAAAGGACCAGTTGAGTCCAGTTTGTGTTTTCCATGTGTTTCTGAGTTTGGGGACATCTACTAGACTATTGTTGGACTGCCAGGAGTCACACCCTTAATAAGAACTGGCTCTCCCTCCCCTAGAAACCACCAGTTGTTCACAGCTCCTCAGTTAGGAGTGCCACGCTGGTCTGTTAGCAGATTTATTCTTGTGTTGGTCTTGGGCAGGCAACCATACCTGCTCTGAGTTCAGGGATTCATTGGTCTCATCATGTTCTGAAGACAGTGTTTTGTTTCTATCTTCCCAAACCTCTGGCTCTTACAATCTTTCTGTCCCATCTTCAGGTATAGTTCCTAAGCTTGTGTGTCTATGAGCATGAGATGTACCATTTGTTTCAGTTACTCTTACATTTCTTTCTGACCCCTTGTCTTCAGTGTCCCCTGAGCCTTAAAACAGTATAGATGTGCTTCTTGTAAAATTTCCCAATTTTTCCCCCTTAGAATAATGACGATTTCTGGCATTCTTGTATACATTTATATTAACTCCTGTAATTTTTTTGGCAGTTCTGCAACTTTGTTCGACGTTCAGCAGGTTAGTTCTCATCCACATTGACCATCTGTAGACTTTTGAACGTGGCAACAGGCATGTAAGTTACCAATGTGTAGAACTTGTTTGGTGAATCCTCATCCTCATTATGTTTTCTGGACAAAGGTACTAGGATATGGTATGGAATATTCCTTATTCCCTTGGCCCAGACGACATTATTGAACCTGTTGTCAATGTACACATCTGAAGTCCCCACTTCCTTCATGTCAAACTTCCGAATTTCTTTGAATGCTCGAGGAACACGCTTCTTGAAGTCCACTCCACGGATGCGCTTGTAAATGTTGATGGTGTATTCTCGGCTCACCACTTCTTTGATGGCAGAACGGCCCTTCTTTCTTTCACCACCCTTCTTTGAGGGAGCCATTCTACCAGGCCCAAGTTGGAAAAGAAGGGCACGAGGGATTGTGGGAAGGGAAGTCAACTACTTTAGTCTTAATAATGATAAAGTATCCCCCACTTTGTAGCCGGGGAAATCGAAGCATAGATTATTTGATTGAATTAACTGACGCTCTAGGAGAAGAACCAGACTGGGACCTAGACAGCCAGATTCTTAGATTCTTAAGTGGTGTGTGTTGGCTCTGACTTCAGTGAGAAGAACAGGGACTGAGGGACGGCGGTTATGGCTGTGTTCCAGTGCAGTTTTGTATACACAGAGAGCAGCCTGGGTTGGACTCATAGGTCACAGTTTTCCACCTCCCATTTTTCTTTCCCCATGTCAGAACATCGAGTGGACATCACCATCTTCTTTAGAAACGTTCACAAAGGAGAAACCACTGGGAAGGAAAGTTCAGTGGTTCTCACCCTCGTTCTAATCTTGAGCTTCAGGAAAACAACCATCTAAAGTTGGTCATTCTGCTATCTGAAACCTCAAGTGAACTTGGATTCGTAAAAGCAATCCGTAGTCTCCTTCATAGTGAAAGGTGGTGGCAAGATATGATCTTAAAGAAAAAAGAAGAAAACCTATTCAATCTGGAGGAGGGTGTTTAGTGTTTAGTCATGCTTGTCCAGATGTTCTAGTTTGGTTCCCAGCACCTACAAGACACCTGACAACTACCTGTAATTCCAACTCCATTAGACCCAATGACTCTTCTGACCTACAAAGGCTCCTTTCCATATGTGGTGTTCGTATAAACACACACACACACACACACACACACACACACACACACATAAAATAAATTTTCAAGAATTCATAAGCTCTTGCACATCATCTAAAAGGAAAATCTAGTGGAGCAGTGTCTTGCGTTTGCTCTTGGTCCTTGAAGCTTGTGTGACATTTTTGTTGTGTTATTGTGACAAACCAAAAAGAAACAGGAAGAGGCTCTGGGGACTTGAGACTTGACTGTGGTCAGCGTTAGGAGGAGAGGCTGGCCTGAAGATGACCTAACCAGCTAGTGACCATGTTTCCTAAGCAACCAAGCAAATTAGAGGAAACACTGCTCTGGAAAATATAAAGTCTTCACAGAATGTATGGATTGTATTGAGAAATTTATATCACCAAATTATGATGACAGTCTATGCTATGAGTATATCCTAAATCCTAATTGGAAGCAAACTCGTATGTGAATGGATTATGGCCCCCTTAGTTCTGGCTGGTCTGGAACCTTCTTTTGTAGACAAGAGTGGCCCTGAGCTCACATAGATAGATCTTCCTGCCTTTGCTTCATAAGGGCTGGGATTAAAGGCATGTACATAATGCCCAGTGGAAAGTCCCTTTTTTATTAAAAAATAATTCCCTCCCCCCATAACAATGCTCTAATTTCCATATGTAGTGTTTCCAAAGGCCCATGTATTCTAGGTTTGATCTCCAACTGGGCACTTGGGAGATTATTGAATTTTCTCCTTTAGCTTCATTCTATGAGGGAGAACAGTCTTCTCCACCAAGTGTTTCTGCCATTGAATACTGTTCTGCCATAGGCACCAACCAATGGGCCCAAGTGCCACAGGCACCAACCAATGGGCCCAAGTGACCATGGACAGAAGCTCCTGAGATCATGACACAGAATAAGCCCTTCCCCCTTTCACTTGATTTATCTCAAATGTCTTGTTATGGCAATGAAAATCTGACTAACACAGTGAAAATATCGCTGAAATGAGTAAAACCAAAAAAGTGGGTATTGGTACCACTCATAAACATATAGTTGATGTGTTAATATTTTCGTGTGCACATATATCCCTTCTGGATTGAATTTCTATATATTTATTTTTGCATTCCTAAAGTGCTATCTGCATTATTTTGGGTTTCAATAGTGGGACTTGATTTCATTTGTGTTTCCTATTTGTTGCTTGAATATGTTTTGGGTAACAAATTCAGATGTGCACCATCATTCTTCAGGTGATAGAAAAGTTAGTAGATATTATGGTTGGAAAAGTTCCAATTTATGTTATCTGGTTTGGATAGAGCATACTTAGACTAGTCTAAGTAAAAAAAATATTTTATTTATTCTTTACTCACTATTGTCAAATTATCTTTTGTTGAAATCGTTTTCTTTGTAGCATCTGTCAGTCCTCTCTCTCTCTCTCTCTTGAAGTCATCTTTGATGTTAGAAGATGCACCCATGAATGTTATAGTCCATGCACTGGGAAGCCTCCAGGGTTACTTTCATGACTCTCTCATGTACATGATCACAGAAAGATATAATTCCCATGTATTTAAATATGAACGGTCACTTTAAGAAAGGTCTGTTTTGGCTGGCAAGCACAGAGCCTTACCAACCTAAGACAGAAGTTCATTGCTTATGATAATGCATATTCCACAACAGGTAAGGAAGGCTTTCTTGTCAGAAGGACCTAAGACAGGCTCAGTCTGGTTTATGGAATAAAAAGGAGGGAGATATGGAGAGCCTTTGGGGCTGCCTGGCAGGAATCTGACATTGGCCAAGGACAAGGAAATGGACTGCAGGCAGGAATCTGACATTGGACTGGAACAAAGAAGTAATTTCAGGCAGAAATCTAAATCCTAGGCTAGAACAAAGAAGAAATTTCAGGCAGAAATCTAAAAAGCTGGAACAAAGAAGTAGGCTCCAGGCATGAAAATGACTTTGGATTAGGACAGGGAAGTATGATCAGATATTTTGATCATCCTGATAAGCCCTTAAAAATAGTGATCTCAGGGGTGATCACAAGACACTGTTTTTTGTTGTTCATGTTCTTTGATTATCTGGGTTTATTGTCTTCCTTGTTCTTTGACTATTTGCATCTATTGTATTGCTAGTTCCTCAACCTAGAACTGACCTTAATACTTGCATGTAATTTAAACACTATAACGGCAAAAAAAGAAGAGGAGGGATGGGATAGGGGATTAATGGGTGGGGGGAATGGGGAAGGGGGATGGCATCTGAAATGTAAATGAAATATTGAATAAAAAATAAAATAAAAAAAGAAAGGTCTGTTTTCCATCCCTAACTATCAGTGTCTCTGGACTCCAGATGCTAGCAGCTACTGATAACTGTAGCAACATCGGTGTCACCATCAGCTCTTTTAGACACAGACCTAGGGGCCTGATGTGGCAGTCACTAAAGATATGGCATTGCATTCATTTTCATTGTTTTGTCAAAGGACCTAAGAAAGTCAACTTGTCAGTCTGAAAGATTAGCTTGGTCTCATGGTTTCAAAGGCCCATAGTTACTTGGTCCCATTGCCTTTGGGCCTGTGGAGAGGCAATTTATCATAGAGCATGTGAAACTGCTCTATGAGCATAAGAAAACTGCCCCCATTAATACATCCAGAAGCAAAGAGAAAGAAGAGGGGGTGGAACACCAGTATCTTTAAGGGCACACTTCCAGTCACCTAAATTCTACGGTGAGACTACACCCTCAAAAGTTTCCATCATTTCAAAATTATGCTGTGGACTTCCATGCATCCTTTGATGGCATTTAAAATGCAAGACGTAATTATTTACTGGCATTCAGCACATAAAAGATGGACAACTTTGATTTCTTTGAGGCTGAATGTATCACATATAATTGTCACCTGAACCTGGATGCTAAGACCATGGAACAACCTGCAACGGATGGATCACACGATAAGAATGTGTTTCATTTAGTAAGAAATGATCAAATTGTATTTGAAAGTTCCTGTATCATTTTATAGTCCCGCTAGAAGTGAGGGAGAGCTAGCTTCTTCTCCATATGTACTTCATCACCTGCTTTGGGATGTGGGCCACGGGAGCGGGTGCCTAGCAACACCCCATTATTTCAGTCTGAGGCTCTCTAATGACATGAAAGTCGATCATCTTTCCATAGGTTTACTTGTTATCTGTTTATCTTTGCTGAAAAAGTGTCTGTTCAGAACTCTCCACCCCCCCACTACCCCTCCCTGACTGGATTGTTTCCCCTCTGTCCAGTTGTAAGTTTTCTTCGAATATTTTGGATTCCCCTGTGCGTTTTGCAAATATTTTCTTTCAGTTTGTGGCTTGTCTTTGCATTCTCTTAACGTTATTTATATTTAACTGTTTAACCTTCACATCATGGTTCAGTTATTTTTAAATACCCAAGGCATCCAAATTTACAACTGTAAAGAGAAGTTTGAAGGATCCCGATGTTCCTAGCTGACCCCTGACCCCTTTTGTGAACGTCTGCCTTTGTAGAATGGATCAAGTCATCAAGCTGAAACCCAGCTCAACCTCAAACCTCACCTTCTTAATGGGATCATTACTGCCACTGCTACGATCCAAGAGTCGGCCAGTGGCCTGTCCAAGTTGGCTGGGTCTAGCTGAGCTGACATTTTTGCTGACTAGAGTCATGCTATCTTTGCCAGTTTGCTGGAATAGACACAGACATGGATTGGGTCACCACGAAGACATTCCTGTCTTGTGAAGCAAGTCTGTTTGTATTTTAGGTTTGCCAGGACTAATGAATTAAAACATTTGGACGCTCTACAACTTGCTGTTTATCAATGCTTCTGACAGGAGGAGGGTTTTTCTTTTGCTCTTGCTTTTTCTAGAAACATGACAACATCCTGGCTGTTGGAGTGGCAAGGAAAGGAGAGAGGGGCTATGCGAGGAAGCGGAACAGGGAGGTCCCGTGGGATGGGACGCTAGGGTCCGGGGCAGAGCAGGTAGTGTGCAGCCTGGGCAGCTGTCTCTGCTCCTCAGAGTGTCGGTGGCTGCTATGCAGCAGGTGCAGACTGCTCTCTCGCTGAGTCTTGACTCCACAAACTCAACGACTGGCCAAGGCAGTGGCTGGCCCTGGATTACACAAGCGCAGACTCTCAACTAAGTGAGGTAAGGCAACAGGTGTGAAACTCAGCTAACCGCTCTGAGAACCGGCAACTTAACTAAGGCTCCATTACAGTGGCCGGAGAAGGACCCAGCAGCCGTTTTCCCCAGGAGGTGCGATGGAAAGGCAAGTGTGGATGCTTTGTGGAACTCAAAATCTATCGGATCTGGATATCATTCTCTCAGAGGCAGACAGATATTTTCTGTTTTATTGCCCTTAGCTGTGTTGATCAATTTCTTTCCTCTAGCTTGAAACCAGAGGAGAGGTCTGTTTAGCAAACCCAAGAGGCAGCTTTCTGTCTCTTGTGTTTCATTTGTTGATGCAGGAAAGTGGAAAGGGATGTACCTGAAGAGGAAGCAGGAAAGTGGAAAGGGATGTACCTGAAGAGGAGTGATCTTCCCATCCCTGGAAATCACACTCAGGCAGACTGGGCACTGTAGGATGCCCAGAGGCAAAACTTTCCCTTTCCGCTACACCTCTCAGACCTTCTGTTTGGTTTGTTCAATTTGAGACCGTCTGTGCTATTTCTTCAGAAACAGGTGGTTAAGAGAACACTGATACCGAGCAGAAGAAACTACACAGAAATGTGCCAGGAGGTTGTTTGTTTGTTTGTTTGTTTATTTATTTTTTGTAAAAGCAAGAAGTCCTGTGTTAAGCCATAGCCATTTCAGGATACCATCCTTTTGTAACACAAAGTTATGCGCTGTGGTGTGGAGAATGTCCAGAGCTCAGAGCTATTAACTCTGAGGATTAACTTAGTGGGCTCAACAGAATTCTAAGTGGCTCGTAAACATTTGCTGTGTTTTTAAGCTTTACTGGATGGCTAATATAAGCCTGTTTTCTTTCAGTATGGTACCTAAGACAGTTCACAATGTACGTACATCTGAATGCACTTGTCCAAGTGTATGCCTTGAACTGGCCCACATAAGTAATTGTAAAAACAAACCCCAGTGTTCTGGATACTATTTTTAGACACAGAAAAGCTATGGGAAAGAGTAAAAAAAAAAAGGAACTAACCATGAGAAAATATTCTGCTACTGTGGTTCCCAGGATCCTGTCAAGGATGGCTAAAGATCTTATTTATATTTTGCCATTTTTGGAGACATTTTCCTTAAAATATCATGCAGGGTTTTTTGAGTTTCTGCCTACACGAGATGAAGAGGAGAGAATTAAGGAGAGGCATGATAAAAAAAATAGTTAATATAGGATGTTTGCCACGCATTGTCTCTAAGTTTATTAACTAAATAATAATTTAATAAATAGAGCGAAACACTCATGGGATGCTTTTGGGTGTTTTGTTTTAAGAAAGGGCTTCATGTAGCCCAAGCTGGCTTTGAACTCACAATTTAGTACATATTACCTTGGGTCAGCTGATCCTCTTCCTTCTACAAGTGCTGGTAATTATTTATAGCCCTGTTCCCTACAGCTAAGTTCTGTTCTGGGTTGTACCCTGTTGTTAAGAGGTGAAACCTTAGGCACAAGTGTTTGATAGATCTCTAGGTCATCAGATAGTTGAGAATGTAGTTTTTCATACTACCACTGTAAGGTGGTGTAAAACGGTTTGGGCTTACTTTAAATGATATTCATCTTTTAGTACCTCCCAAATGAAACATCATGTTTAATTTAGGCTTTGTGTGTGTGTGTGTCTGCATGGCTGTGCAGGTGTGCACATGTATCTTGCGGCCACAGGTCAACCTTTGAGGTTACTCCCGGTTTGGTCTTTCTTGTTCTTTGAGGCCTGGTCTTTCACTAATACATGGGATTTGCTGCCAATTAGGCTAGGCTAGTTGTCCCAGAGGCCTCAGAGATCTGCTTGTCTGTGTCTTTCCATTATTGAGGTTACAAGTTCGTACCACGAGCCATCTGTTTTTTACAGGAGACTTGAACTCAGATCCTTCTGCATGCATGGCAAGCATTTTACCAGCTGGGCTCTCTTCCAGGCCCCATAAGCATGGAAAAGTAGTTTACTCTGAAGCCATCTGACAGTCTATTAAGCCTGTATCTTTTTAAAATATTGTCCCCAATTAAGGTGACCCTCAAAACCAAAATTCAACTGATCAATGGAAAGCAATATTGAAACTGTGAAATAGGAATTTTTAAACCACGTTTCATTCATTCTGGATGTCTATTATCGAAGTAATTTTTTTGTAGAAGAGAGAAAAAAATTAAAATGGACCAGGTACGTACTTACAATAAAAAATTAGAAACATTAATATAGGATATTTTCCATGAATTATCTCTAAGTTTATTAACTAAATAATATTTTAATAAACAGAGCCAAACACTCATGGGATGCTTTTGAGTGTTTTGTTTAAGAGAGGGCTTCATGTAGCCCAAGCTGGCTTTGGACTCACAATTTAGTACATATTACCTTGGGTCAGCTGATCCTCTTGCTTCTACAAGTGCTGGTAATTATAGCTGTGTGCCTTACGGTGGGAAAAGGCAACTTACTAAATCTCCCTTCTTATTTCCGAGGGTCTCTGGAATGTTTGAGTACAATGTTAGGTAAACTGACAATGGCTATCTCTTGTCTTTGCAGCTGGAAGACCCAGGAGAAGGCCGGGCCTCAGGCGCCCACATGGTCAGCACAGCCAGGGTACCTGCAGATAAGCCAGTACGCATCGCTTTTAGCCTCAATGATGCTCCAGGTACACTTGGCTTCAGGGGAGTGGGCTGCCTCCTACACTTGCAGAATTTTCACCCTATTTGTGATTCCACAGAGAATGTTGAAAATCGCATGTTTGCATGACCCGAGGAGAAGGCGTGTGATACCCCACCACACACTGTTAGATATTCCAGAAGTGCTTCTAGAAGTTTCTTCCCCCTTACGACCACCACTAGTTTAGTTGTTGTAACTCCCCCCCCTCCTTTTCCCATTCAACCTTTCCTTCAGGATAAGATTCACGGAGCTACAACAACTTCTAAGGATAGCAGACGATGTCATTGTTAAAATGGCCTGAGGAAGTGTTTATTAAGAGTTGGCAGTTGGTTAGATAATATAAAAATATCACTGTCCCCATTCCAGCCACAGGAGTGCGAGGCTGGTGTCTTACTGGTGTTCCCACACTTCCGGCTAAACAAACAGACTTCACCAGGAATGATGAATGGGGCAGGTGAGGAGGGGCCTCTCGAAATAGTAAGGGCTGAGGTGAGCCTGCCATATTTAGAGCCTTTTGTCATAGCTCCCCTCAGTGACCTCTTAACACGAATATGGAATTGCACCACCCTTGATCAAGGGGCCCAAGTGGTGGGAGGTCACCGTGACTATGAAAAGGAAGGCCTGCTATACAAGCACCGGCATTGGGCGCTGCTCTGAGTCTAACGACGCCTGTTAAAATCACCTGCTCACGGGTTACCATTTAAACCTCAGGTCTTTTGAGAACGGAGCCTCATTTTCTCTGTTATTCTCTCACTCTCTCTCCTTGTAGAGTCCGCACAGGAGTAATGTTTTAAAAATTAAGGCTTCAGGGCTGGGTTGATAGCTCAGCCAGTAAAGTGCTCGCCACGCAAACACAAGGACCTGAGCTCAGTTCCCTAGAAGCCTCAGGCTTAGTACACACTTGTAAATCCAGTTTTGGGGAGGTAGAAGCAGAAGGATCCTCGGACTCTCTGTCCCTGCCTACCCAGTGGGTCCCAGGATAAGTAAGAGTCCTTGTCTCAAAGAACAAGGTGTGTGGCACTTGAACAGTGCCACTAAGCTAGTCTTCTGGCCTCTACACGCGTGCACGCATGCATGCGCGTGCACACACACATACACATGCACACACGCGCACACACATGATTAATGCATGAAAAGTGGCAGAATCATTCCAAAAGAATGTAAAGTAAGGAATTTGGCTCTAGAAATTCTGGTATGACACACCCATATGCTACATGCTGCGTGATTATATAGTTATTCGTCTACCCTGAAGTCTCCCAGACAGTGGTCACAGTGCAGAATGTACTGGAGCATGGAGAGGTGAAACCTTGACTCTTCGTTATATGTTTTTTGACACCATGACCCCTTTTAATGTACTGTGTCTCTCAGTCTAGGATTATTCTGTAAGACACTGGTGAGAAGAAATATCTGCACTAGGAAGACCCACACCAACATAGACATAAACACTATCATTCTGATTCTCTTTGCAGTAGGAACTTATCTATGCTCTTTGTGCTAGTTTAAACGACCATATAACGTAGGCATGAACATTCCATACCTACAGGGTGGAATTCTGAGGCCGGAGACCACATTGTTAGGTAAACAATGGAGTTATGATCCAACCCCAGGTCCTTAGAAGTCCAAATTCATTATGTCTTGTTACTTCTCTAAAAAGCACAAGAAAACCCCTTCCAGTTTTTAGGACAGTTCATAGCTCCAAAATTTCAAGGACTGGCGTGGATGTAACAAGCAGACCTCAAGACACACACACACAACTTCATAATCCGAGAAGTAAGAAGATGTCTTCTTATACTCATGTCCCATAGGCACAGAACATGTCCCACTATAATAAACAGGGTTACAAAGAAAATTTCAGTCTATAAAGCTTGGTTTACTTAGTTTACTCAAGTAAAATTATTACATATTTTGTACAAGACAAAGAAATGCAGTATACCAGAAAAGAGTCATAGAGATGTGAGTCTTTGAGCTGGATGAATTAAGTTTTCTTTGAAGTCCAAATGTTTACCAAGATTTTCTTGGCACTGCCTTTGAATTCTCATGACCCTGGCTGAGAATGCTTCAGCATTTTTAATCGATACATTTACATTTATTTTCAGTCTCTTTTGTTTCTCTTTTCAATGTTTTCAAGATGTCCACTTTTGAAATTTGTGTTTCTTAACAGATGTGTTTAAAACAGGCTACACTTGAAGTAATCCTTACCCTCTATTTCCACAAAAGGATGATTAGGAAGGCTTATAAAGAATCTACCATGATTAACTATTTTAGCTTTAAGATCGACGTGTCTCAGTTTGTTCAGGAAGGTCGTCTGCCTATAGAATCTAAGGCAGTGGGTAGTTCTCATTGTTTCTCAATCTATCCCGAGTATATCCCTTAAGAGCATCCATCAAGAACACATGCTTAGAAAAACAAGAGCTGAGGACCTGAACTTGTGAGGGAGATGGGTTGGGGGCACTAGAGGGACCAGAGGGAAGTAATGGGGGATGGATATGCTCTAGATATTCTGTGTAAATGTGTAAATTTATCAAAGAATAAATAAACAAACATGTTAAGAAGAAAGGACATATATATACAAGTCCTATATATAATATATCTATATATATATATACATTTATATGTATCTATCTATCTATCTATCTATCTATCTATCTATCTATCTATCCTGACCTTATAGACTTGCTACTTTTCTGTGAGGACAAAGGAAGCCCTCTTACATATTTATGCATATTAAATGTGCAACATTTCAAGGATCGGTCAGAATGGAAGACTTGGAGAACTTCCTTGCACACAAAGCTGTTGGTTCACCAAGAGATGCTTTGCAGCTATTTGGGACACTCCCTCCAAATTCTTGAATAAGGAGTGTGCGGAACGTTCCACAGGCACACAGAGTAACATTTGCCATCACACAAGCTGTACATGCCTTTTGAATTCCAGGGTATCCATCCTGTGGACCACATATTTAGGAAGAAAAAAAAGAACAAAAGGAAATATCCTACACTTTCATAGCAAGTGGGTAAAGGAACACAACCTTTGGAGGAGTTATTAATTCCACACTGTTAGATATACTGTGGGTGAATATGCAGAGTGAAAAGGAGAGAAAGGAATCTTTTTTTTTTTTTTTTTTTTTTTGGTTTTTCGAGACAGGGTTTCTCTGTGTAGCCCTGGCTGTCCTGGAACTCACTCTGTAGACCAGGCTGGCCTCGAACTCAGAAATCTGCCTGAGAGAAAGGAATCTTTACTTGTGAATGCCGTTATATTTGTTTCTCTTTTTGAGGATCATTTATTCTTTGGCAGTTTTATACATGTATAAAATTTATCTTGATCGTATCTACTTATTTCGATTATTTTGTGTATTTACATGTGTATGTGCTACCCTGAGACTAGAAGTGGGCACAGCCAGAAGAAAGGGCATTTTCAGGATACCATGTAGCAGGAGTGCTGGGATTAGAACTCTAATCCTCAGGATTGCACAGCACGATTTCTTAACCAGTGATCCACCTCTCCGGCACCCATGGATTCATCTCTTGTAGGACTAATATAGTTACTATTTCAGTCATTTTAGGATGTTTTGGCATATATTCCTGAGACATTTACCGTAGAAGTTTAAGGGTTTGGAGCTAGGGAAGGGTAATTTGGGACTCATTTTCATAGTGTGATCTGGGGTAAGCTCTTCAGCCCTGTTGAAATTCGTTTTTTTTTCTTGAATTGCATATGGAAGGAAGAATGAAATACCACCTTATAGGTGAAACATTCAGCCAAGTGTTTGACCCAAATTAAATATTCAAGTTGTCCCCTTAATTATGGTAACTAATAGGAGAGTATTAAGACAAATATATAAATAACTAGGGCACATGTGCCCCATGGACATTCCACATTGCCTCTTGATGCCAAGATATACTTCACAGTGTAGGTGCCTGTTGTTGTTTGAGGATGAGAAATCCAGTGAGTGATTACCACTATTGTCTCTTCTCAGAAGCTAACATTTCTTACCTCCTATGTCTCTGGTATTTTAACAAGGCTATTAGGATGTACTTGGGGTGGGGCAAAGACATGATACACACAGTGAAAAAGACACAATACCACACACACATACACACACACACACACACACACACACGCGCCCTTAAAAGTCTGATATTTGCTCATTAGTCCATGTTATCTAGAGAAACTGGCAAAGCCCTTGAAAGGAGCTGCCAATAAAACTGGGCTGAGAGGTAGATTATAGAAAGGTATCATCTCTAGATATAAAGTATGTATGTAAGAAATATATCTTTTAGCAACTTCTCTTCCTATTGCTTCCAAGCAGAAATTGTGAGCAAAACCTAAGAGTCAGGAAGAGCATGGTGTATTCAGAAAACACTAAACCATGGTATCTTCGCCCAGATACTGATATAACAAAAGGGTGGAAATTTGGTGGAAGAGTCCAGACTGTAGAGAGAAGAGAGAATGGAAGAGCTGCCCTGTACCAACAGGAAGTGGTGTGAGTCTGGTTTAGGATGAAATGGTGGAGTTTGAAAAAGAGTTTGAAGGAAGGATTGGAACAACTGGATGACAGTTTGGCTTTTGAGAGTGAAGCCCGGTGATTGTTCACGGATAGAAAATGAAGAACAGGGCTTCAGAATCTCTGTGGACCTCAGACGGCTTCCATATAAGGCAGGCTTTAGAGAGAAATATATGGAGTCCTATAAGGTACAGTCATCTTTTCCAGACCTCTGTCCTCCATAATTGGTACTTAGGTAATTGTAATTCCTGGAGGCAGCTATGACTGCCTTCAATACTCTATCCTTGCATTTAGCTAATGCTTCAGCTCCCGACAGGTCTCATGTGAGCTCTGCCCGCCCAGGAGCTCTCTGGATTCGTGAATGTAAAACGCACACACACACACACACACACACACACACACACTCCATACACACCACTTAATTTTGATATGTGGTGACTAGCTTAATGGTTGGGCACTCCTAAATCTTCCCCTGCTAGCAAACACTCCCCTCCAAAACTCCTGAGTTAACATCTTTTAAAATCTAGATTTCATCTCTGCTACCCCAGGTCCAATTGGAGAAGTGGCCCGTGACCACTTACCCTGATTCACACATGTCAGCAGGCCTTTAGGTCCAGTCTTTTTTCTTCCCTGTCATGAAGATTTCTGCCTCCTCCTTCTTTCCCAGTTCCTAGCCCCCACAAATCTGAAGGTCCTGCCTCAGTCTACCTTCCCAGCCCATTGGATGTTGGGATCTTTATTTCCCAATCAAAATCAATTGGGGGCAGGGAGCTTATAAGCAATCGTGGAAATCCCCATGTAATTTGGGAATCCATTAAATTAAGTCCCCAACACAGGTGCTAAATATTATTTCCAAACCAGGAATCCCCAAGTGTTAACTTCCTAAACAAGGTCCTTCACTGAATTAGTTTCCACAATAATAAATATGCTGAGAAGAAATAAGAATCCCCCTACTTTGAATTATGATGAACCACAGGCTTCATTCTAATGGGAGAGAATCTAGAATTGGACAGATGTTAGGATTCCTTTTAACTACCTGAGAATTTTCTTTATCGTCAACTGGGTCACAAGGGTGGCATATGCTCATATAAATACAGACTTTGTATTCATTCCCTCCACTCCACTCTCACTCCAAAAATACTAGCTAGCATCAGCCTAGGTTGGTAGCTGTTAACATTTCATTTTAAAAAGTTAAATTGTTGGAATTTTCACATTAGGGCACAAATTAACCACACAGGATTTAGTCTAAAAATCCAGAAGCTGTTCTATCAGAGTCGTTAATGTATTTTGTTTTTATCTAAAAAAAAAAAATCCATGTGTTCCGTCTAACAGTGGGAATTCTGGAGAACAGCTGAAGCAGCTTCAACTGCCTGTGCTCGAATGGTCCAGTGACTTTTCTGTCCAAGTGCACACGGCTATCAGACTGGCTATCTTAGGTGACGTGTCCCTTACCACTCTCTCCTATCACCTTTTCCTACTTGGAGTATTATCTTTCCCTCTCTCTCTAGGGCCTAGGTGTTTCTAGTACTCTCTTCTCTAGACTTTTAATCTTTTTTCTCGAGGAAGATGTTTGGAAGTCTTACTATGTCTACCCATAAGTGAATACTAAGGATTACTTTTTAATCTCTAGTCTGTTCTACTGTTTAATTGTTTTACCTATCTATTTAATAGAAAATAAAGGTTAAAGTCCTGCTAGAATTCTGGATGCCTGACAGACCCAGCAAGAAAAGGGGCACCTTGGCAGCCATTTTCAACTTTATAGATGCGCAACACATTTATTAAATAATACTACAGCCTTTCGGCAGAGTTCATTATTAATAGTGAAAATTCTTTCTGGGATGCAATCAGTTTTCTTTATTTTGGTTAGAATCTGTTGCTTAAGTTTTCAAAGAAAGGCTCTACAGGAAGTAAATGTTTGCGGTACGGAGACGTTTATAATTGTGTTATCCCACCTCCGTTTCATGCTGCTAATGACCCCACAGGAAGATGTGGTAACCATGTCTGCAAATGTTTCCCTAAGGGAACTAAATAGCCTGCTTCAAATGAGCAGTTAGTAAGTAGGAGGGCTTAAAGGCCAGGTCCTGGGTATTTGTGTGTCACTACCCAACCAGAGGGAGGGCTCATTCAATGAGAGGAACTCATGAGTGGGTACATGGTGGTGCAGACCTATGGGGCTCAGGAGACAGAAGCAGGAGGATTTCCACTAGTTCCAGGAAAGCTTACACTATATAATAAAGACCATGTCTTTTTTTTTCTTTTAACTTGAATGTTCCTGACAGCAAATAGCATCCTAGTAGTCAGTGAGAGAATGAGAGGTTATTTCTAGTATGCTGTTAGAGATAAAGGGAAAATTTATTTGGTGGGGTGTTAAGCAGGAAGTGTCCTTTTCCGGAGGTTTCTGAGGTTCTTGATTCCAGACCCTACCCTCCAACATCAAATTCTGCAGATGCTCAAGCCCTCTTTATAAAATGGCATTGTGTTTGCATGGCCTGTGCACACCCTCCTGTGTTTTGTCTCTTTAGATAACGTAACCGAATACAGAATGAAGGCTGTGTAAATACCTGCCACCTTGTGCTATTTCAGAAATAACAAGGAAAGCAGCTGATGCATGCCACTGCAGACATAATTACATTTATCCAACATTTTCAGTCTATGATTGGCTGAACGTACAGGTGTAGAGGGCCAGCTGTGTATGACATGCTGCGCTCGATGCCTTTGGAAGACAGAGTACCAATGAGCCGAGTAAGTCAAGACGTTCTGAGAGAAAAAGGATGAATGATGGAACCAGCAAAATGACAGCGACAATAACAGGGTGTAGAAGAGTACTCCTAAAAAACAAAATTTGCTGTAAGCTTCATCAAGTCATTCTCTGCAGAGAAAGAGCACTAACATACTCACCAGAGGTGGCACCAATCAAGGTCACGGGTGTTTGTTAATGATAAAGAACCACCGGTGAATGGCTATCCTACTGGCTTTCTCTCTTTACCTCCTCAGTATTCCAAGCCTATCCACCTCTCTGGCTGCCCTTTAGCTCTGGAGCACTGAGCATCCAACACTTAAAACAGAATTCATACATAACATGGAGAAATCAGGAAGCAAAACTTTAAAACGTGTTTTTATGTAACACAAAACTGATGTTCTAACAAGAGCTGAGGTATCTAGAAAAAGAAATTTAAAGAATTTAAAGTTGTTGCTGTTGAGTTCACATTTTCAGGTAACGTTTCATGAAGGAAGTGTTTGCTTTGGTTGGGAAATGAAGGAGAGACACTTCTTCAATTCAGGTTTAGAGGGAGAAAGTAAATTGTAAGACCTGAGGTGCTGGCGGCACCTGGGAAAGCCCTCTACTGTAGAGGAGAAGCGAGTAAACTAAGCTGGTGACCTTTACCCACACACATTCTCTTTGTTTTAGATGAGAATGTCCCCAACCACTGCACGCATGCATACATTCATGTGCACACATACGACTGCCTCACCTCCACACAGTGATTGGGTTTATAGTAAGAAGAAATGGAAAAGAAACTCAAGTATGTTAAGGAAGGGTGCAACCCTGTTAGTGATCATTTCCTAGATGTGAAACTTCAGGCTAAGTGATTGACATGCGTATTTCCTCATCAGTAATAAGTCTCTCAAGCAAGTTATTCTACTCATTTGCAGAAAGAAAACCGAGTTTTAAAGAAATTATCCCAACTACGTACACTCTCATTCACCATTAAGGTGGACCTACAGTTCGCATACAGTCTGTGCTGCTGCTGGTCCCTGGTTGTTATACTAGGTAGTTATGAGCTCTCACAAGGCAACCGTTGCCAGGAAAGGTTGTGCATCACCCTCACTTAGAAGCCTCGGGTAGGTTATTTGCTTATAGAGTATCACTGTATCCTTGGTGGCTTGCAGAACATCCTCCAGATCACCAACATTCAGAGATTATGCTGGAGGCCATAGCAATGCATGGGGGTGGTGGGTGGTGGGGTGGAGGTGGGGTGGGGTGCACAGCAAAAGACAAAAATGGAGGATGCTTGACTCAAATATGAAGACACTGAGTCAAAGCACTAAAGCAGGCGTGGCTCATCTGGTCTTATGACTCTTGGTGACGGCAAAGATATATGAAGCCATTATGGCACATAAAAATGGTGGGTTTTATTTGTTTTTGTAAGACTGAACCATCCAGGTGTGGTGGCACATGCTTTTAATCCCAGCACTTCGGAGGCAGAGACAGGAGGATCTCTGTGTTTGAGGCCAGCCTGGTCTACATAGAGTGACCCAAGAACAAAAACAAAAACAAAAACAAAGTAAAACAAACAAAAAAAAGCTACCACCACCACCACCAAAAAAAATCAGAGAAACAGATCCTTTATATGTCCCTGGCTATCTTGGAACTCACTAAGTAAACCAGGATAGCCTCAATCACAGAAATCAGTTCGCCACTTCAAAGGTGCCATCACACCCAGCATATTTGATTTTTTTAGATTTTTAATTTATTTTTATTTCATGTATATGGGTATTTTTGCCTTCATATATATCTGTGCATTGTGTATATGATAGGTACCAGAGAAGATCAGAAGAAGGTGTTAGGTCCCTTGGTCTAGAGTCATTCCCGGCACTAGAGTTACAGGAGTTTGAGAGCTACCATGTATGTACTGGGAACTAAATCCCGGTTCTCTGCCAAAGCAGCCAGTGCTCCTAACCACTGAGCCATCTCTCCAGCTCCAGTCTCTTTTTGATGCATGTGTATAGTATGTTGTTTGTGTTGTGTTGCAGTTGTTGTATTCATGGTGTGTATATTAATGTTAATTTAAGTGTGTGCAAATAGATGTTTGTGTGCATACATATGTATGTGTGAGTGTGAAAGACTTTCTCTACCCCTGTGTACCTTTCTTCTCTTAGGCAGGCTCTCTCATTGAACCTGAGCTTCATCAATTCCCAAGGTTGCTGGCAGGTTACTAGCCCTTCACCCTGGTTCTGGAGATCAAACGTAGACCCTTGGGTCTGCATAGCAAGTGCTGTACCAACTGTGCCATCTTCCCAGCTTACAAAATTGAGTTATTCAGAGGATTCAGAACAGGGCAGCCAGTTGTGTTTTGTGTGGCAGAGTGGGATGGGCTTGGGAGTGTCTGCTAAATGTGGCTCCTCTTCTTCTGGACTCCCTGTATCAAAACCCAAGGTCTTTATAAGCACGGATTTAGTGCCTTCCAGTCTACCTTCCAGTTATATCTATGATGGAAACAGTATCTTTGGACTCTAAAGTCCAATGGAAATGTTGCCCAATGAAGAGAGTATTTAGGATAGCAATTCTCAAATGTTGTTTTATAGAACTGTTTGACAGAGTTTTCCTCTTTCTCACTTGAAACAAAAAAAACAGGTGTAACCATGGAGTTTTACATCACATGGGTTTAAGGTACAAAGCAGAAATCATTTGATATAATGGCTGCCTTTTTATTTCAAGTTTCATCTAATTTTTTATTCTTAAACATTCTCTCTGATGCACGGGGAAACTAAGAATGTACGGTAATTGTTTTTGAATCATGTTCATAGACTAAGATAAAACTTGCATGTAATCTAAGGTATGATTTCCACTATTCCAAAATTTGCTCTTGTTTGTGAAATGCAACTCTGGGAAATTATTGACTGGAAGGTGAACAGCACATTGGGACAGTGGAAAGAGCCCTGGGCTGGAGATACCTCATCTCACAAGGCCATTTGTTAGTCGTGGCATTTTAGAGAGCTCCTTCTCCTTCTTTTAACTTGGTCCTTATTCTGCTCTTAATGGCCTGGGCCAAATGCTCACCCATCTCCTCTCATTCAGCATTCTGTCATGACTCAGATGGAACAGGTAATTCCTAAATACTCGTGAGAGTTTAGCTTCCAACCTCGGTGAATCTTGTTTGTCTGTTTCATGGAAAAACATAGATAAGATGGTTTAAGGAAGTCTGAAAACACAATGCCCTTGAAAACCAACTAACAGCTGCTCTATAGATGCTGAAGGGAGCCCATCATAAAATGTGCTGTGCTGTGTCCATGTGGCTGGAACACCAATAGGAAACTTTTATCTTAAGGACCACTGTGGCTTATTCACAACACAGCTGCCAAACAGGCAGTGAATATTAATTATTTCCCCTCTCCTTTCTAACTCTTTCCTTTGTGTATTTTATCCTTGCTGTAAAGATAGCTCAGTGGTTAAGAGCACTGCCTGCTCTTCCAGAGGACCTGGGTTCAATTCCCAGTATCCACATGCTGGTTCACAGCCTGTCTCAGGGGATCAGATGACCTCTTCTGGCTTCTGTGGGCATCTCATGTGCATATGGTACAGAAACAGACATGCAGGTAAAATACCCATACACAAAATAGGCAAAAGTGTCTAAAATTTTCTAAAAAAAAAAAGAAATTCCTTAGGATGCATTTTAGTTGTTCTTTCTGTTAGGTTGTGCTGGAGATAACCCCAGGCTCTTATTCGTGTTAGATGAGTATTATATCACTGGGATTCAGCCCTGCCTTTGTCTGGTCTAAGAAGTTCACAGAGCATTCGTTTTATTTTCTCAACATATTAAAACCCAGGATAAAGTGATTTTCCTGTTCAACATGGAGTCTGAGTCCTTACTGTGCCCATGATAGACAATAAATATATCTGGCAGTTAAATCGTAATAAAAATGCAGTTATTCTGGGATCTTGTCCCGTTATAAACGTATCTAGTAACTGCTTCTATTAGGGAAAAAATAACAAATATGCCTAGGAATTTCTTGGTATAGGTACTGTACAGTTTGCTGTGTGCTTCTGAATTGTCATAATAAACTTGACCACTCTCAGGGGCTCTGATCCATTATGATGGTGGAAGTGTTACAAAGATTTGGCCAAATGTTTGTGGAGCAGCTGTCTAGTGGCCTGGCTGAGTCATTTTCCTTCTTTCCTTTCAGCCCAATCCTGTGATTCATCATTCTGCTTTTAGAATATTTGCCTATTTTAAAAACCAGTCAAAGAAGGCAGCCACTGTTTAAAAGTAAACACCCCTCACACCAACACGGGGTAGCTTTGTAAGCAGTTTCTCAAACGCTGAAATTTCTGGCAGGCGCGGCTGCCAACTGAAGCAGATGGCATGGAGCGGGAGATGCCGGTTGGCTTTCAGAGCTGGTAGACTCCTCGCATCTGTCTTCGGTTTTCTTGTTTCCGCTGCTATTTCCTGCTCGGGTTAATCCAGCTTGATCCATTCTGAAACAAAGGTCTTGCTTGCTTTCTGCTTGTCTGTAAAACATCCATTATGTCGATTAGGCTTTCCTTTCAGTCAAAGTGGTCCAATCGCAAGCCTTCATTTATCCGCAAATCATAGTCACATGTGTCTCAGCATGGTGTATGAAGGCATTGATCTATACGTTGCTTCATTCGTTCTGGGTTGTAGCAGGCGTTTACTGTTCACAGTATGGAGCCGCTAATGGATAACTACCCTTCACTCGTCTTAAAATGAAGCAAGGAGTGTGATCGCAGGGTGGGCAGGATGCCTTAAATGTCAAGAAGCCTTGAGCTTCATTCTAGGTATCTTCTAAAATCCTGTCATGCCCTGTCTGTGTTTGTACTTCACAGAAGTGGCTTCTCCTTCCAAGTGCCTCCTCATCTGTGGTCATCAGGGTTAGGATGTCGAAGTAGAATGTGTTTCTATTTTCTGTGCCAAATCACTCTGGTGTTACCCCTGATGAGCTCAAGTAATTGCAATGTCTAGGCTTTTGAAATTGTTCTGAAGTAAACTAAATGGACTGAAGACCCAAATCAATCTTATAAACTTTATAATGGAAGGTATCTCTGCAATGTGTCAGTAGTAATAATTTCACCAGTTTCTTTACCAATGATGATGTAGGCGGAGAAAGCCACAGTAACTGACTAGAATTTGCTGTTACTTACTCTGATAGGAAGGGAACATTCAAGGAGCACAGGCTTTAACCTTTCATGAAGTCGTTGTTTAGGATTATTAGTGAACCATAGACATCCACTGACCAGCACAACTGCAGTTACAAAACGAGTTTCATTTTAATGACATACTGCCATTATTTTAGGCCACTTTTAAGTGGGAATGTTATTTCAAGGCTCTTGACCAAAATATACCAACTGCTATTGAGTGACCATATCCTTGAGGTGTTTGGTCCTTGTTTAAATACTCTCTCTGGTGTTTGTTTTCTATGCCATCAAAGAGCATCCCTCAGAAGCCACAAATGCCCTGAGTTATTTACTACGTTTTATTTTGGACCATGCTCTCAGCGAGTTGGGAGTTCCCCTTGCGTATTTGTGACTTCTGTATCTGGATTCAACCAAGGGTAGGAAACACTGGAGTGTACTGAACTGGTACAGATTTCTTTTTATTGTTTTTCTTAACCTACACAATACAATTATTTCCATGACAACCACATTGTGTTGTTAGGGTTACCTAGAGATGAAAGTGTATGTGAAGAGACATGTAAGTTATATATAAGTGCCATTTCAGATGAAGGATTTTAAATTTTTTTTTTTTTTTTTTTTTGGTTTTTCGAGACAGGGTTTCTCTATGTAGACCTGGCTGTCCTGGAACTCTCTCTGTAGACCAGGCTGGCCTCGAACTCAGAAATCCACCTGCCTCTGCCTCCCAAGTGCTGGGATTAAAGGCATGCACCACCACAGCCTGGCTTGAAGGATTTGAGTTGAGCTTCCTCAGATTTTTATCCATGAGGGGTCATGGAATTTAGTCTCCATGGATACCAATCATGACTGTCCTTCCCTTTGTTGTGTATGACATGCATAATTAAAAATGAATATCAATTGGTTTTGTCAGTGAATTTGATTATGCTAGTGAGAATATAAAAACTAATGTATTTCCTTGCTTTGTTATGTCTTGAAATGGCTTTGGTTTTGTGGTGTGCGTGTGTGTGTGAGTGTGTGTGTGTGTGTGTGTGTGTGTGTGTGTGTGTGTGTGTTGTATTCTCCAGCATGTACTGGGGGAAGGAATGAATAACTGATGTACCTGTAGAGTCAAAGATCTCTAGAGAGACAGATCCTGTTACCAAGGCATCAAGGCTGGTGTAGCAAGCCCGTTCTTGAAGAAATTTGGGGGTAACTTGAGTATCTGAGACAACATTTCTGCCAGGTTTCCTCACAGACTTTCAAGAATATTTGAAGGAGCAAGAGCTGCTTACAGTTAACCAAGCTGCTTGTGTCAGTAGTATGGGTTCACACTTCTTTGGAACTGTGGCTGTGGTGCCTGCCCAGGTTGGCAGTGTTGCCTGACTCTATGGGGAGAGATTCCCTGTTTGGGCTGCTGGCTGTTACCCATAGTAATCCAGACTGAGTTCCAGAAAGGTGCTTGTAAATGGCGGTTTATGACAGGGTAAAGGACAAAACTATCCCAGTAAAGCTACTGCGCCCCACTGACGTTGTTCTGGGGGCCCCCCGTTAGCACCTCGTTAAAGCACATTCATGCAGATCAGAGTTTTTCGTCTGGGCTAATGTGACAGTATTAAGTAGCCCTTTTCAACTGGAGAGTTATTAGAGTGTGTGTGTGTGTGTGTGTACGCACACATTTACTGAAAAGTTTCGTTTGTGTGCCTCCACATGCACATAAAATGATGGCTGGGCCTCATAAGACACAGGATGCTGAGTAACCTCTGTTTTTTCTTCTTTTAGATGGTACACCATCTGAAGATGCCATTCCTTTGGTCTTCCCAGAGCTAGAGCAGCAGCTCCAGGTAAGGATTCTGTGAAGGCATTGCCTGCTTCCCTGCCATGCTACAAATATGGTGAGCCAAGAAAAGGCTAAGTGGGGAAATACAAATGGATACACAAGGCAGGTGGCTTTTAAGTCCTAAGCATTTGTGTTTTTTAGACCTCCGAGGTCAGACAGAAGCAGTTATGAAATACCTGTGGTTATCCAGCTATGACACCTGGACTCCAAATGCTCAGAGTCAAGTAGCTGAGAATGTGGTCCCACTTTTTCTTACTACGGTGTCTCATTGGTCATTGGACTTCTGCTTCATTTAGCATTACACCCTGCAGAGAAAAACTGTCATATTCCCAAGGCTTTGGAATGATTTTTTTTTCCTGCCAACTGCCTCTTTCTCTGTTTTCTGACAACTTCTAGGGCAGCAGTTCTTAACTTGTGGGCTGTGACCTCTTTGGGCCTCACATATCAGATCTTTGCATGTCAGATCGTAGGATTACAGTTTACAACAGTAACAACGGTATCAAGTTGCAGTGAAATAATTGAAATCATGGTTGGAGGTCTCAATAACATGAGGGACTGAATTAAAGAGTCACAGCGTTAGGAAGGTTGAGAAAGACTGTTTGTGGAACATAGCAAGTAGGAGTTAAGACCTTCAGAAAATTGTCAGTTCTACCTATGAGAAAATATTTGGCACATATCACTTCTAGATGACCTGTGGAAAGATATCCCAGCAGAACACATCAGAATGGTTTATTTTTAAAGATGCTAATTTACTTTTAATGTTTTAGATGGTATATTCTGGCTTTAGGCAAGGAGGTTTTAAGTGTTGATTTTGTGTGTATGGGGTTTCTGCCTACATGTCTCTCTGTGTACCACTTTTGAGTCTGGTATTGTCAGATCTCTGGAACCATAGTTACAGATGGTTGTGAGAAGTCATGTGGTTGTGGGTAATTGATCCTGGGTCCTTGAAGAGTAACCAGTTCTCTTGGCTGCAGGTGTAGCACCCCAGAACCAGCACAGGAGGTTGTTCAACAGGTCAGGATATGTAAGTCTGAGCAAAGAATGCCTAGCAGGTGGGAGGGTGCATTGATTACCACACAGCCATCAGGAGATGGTGCTTCGATCCTGAAGATGTTCTCTGCAGCTGCTTCTCTGTGCCCTGCTCCCCAGCCCCAGTGGCTTGTCAGTCTGGATCTCTAGCTGCTGATACCTAATCACACTTCCTTTATGCTCACACTGGACCAGCATCTTTTCTTTCTGTTTTGCTCACATCACACATTACAGTCCTTGAGTACTGCCCTCTGGGGGTTGTCTATGTATGTACTACCTAAGTGGAGCAGGGACTGGAAAGGGACCATGTTCCCCTATCTGATGCTGTCTCCTCTAAGCTGTTTTATTATCATGGAAATCAGATGAAAACAGGGTTCAACATGTTCTGAAGATAAATTAGGAAGTCAAGCTCTTGTTCCCCCATGAAATTATAAATAATGAATTCTCTCTCCCCCTCTACCCCGTGTGTGTGTGTGTGTCAGAAAAATCATTTTTTCTCCTAATTGGAATATCAATGATCTTTCTTAGCTTATGGCTCAGTCTGTAAAGGAGTCATAGCATTATCCAGATATCCAGATGATTATCCAGATATCCAGATGATTATCCAGATGATTTCCTGTTAGAGTGTTGCTAAAGTCCATTTAAATCTTATAACTTCGCCGGGCGGTGGTGGCGCACGCCTTTAATCCCAGCACTCGGGAGGCAGAGGCAGGCGGATTTCTGAGTTCGAGGCCAGCCTGGTCTACAGAGTGAGTTCCAGGACAGCCCGGGCTATACAGAGAAACCCTGTCTCGAAAAACCAAAAAAAAAAAAAAAAAATCTTATAACTTCAATTACAGTTTAAAATTCTATTTGAAACATGTTAGAAATTAAGTCTATTTAATTATTCCACTTCAGTGAGAGATTTTCATTTTTATTGATCCTTAATGAGGTAGGCCTCATGGTTTGGGTTCTCCTTCAGTATGGGCATTACTGCTTCCTGAACAGAGAAGATGTTGCTAGCTGCACGGCAGAACACCCTCAAGTCAATTTGTGTTTCTGGGGTGAGAGATGGGACTGAGTCTGTTATTAACACCTACCAGTTGTCTAGACTTTTGTCTAGGACTGCCACTGTCTAGAGCTATTCTCCAGGATGTGAGCATCAAAAATCAAACAGACAAACAAAACCCCCAAACACAAGACAGCGAGGGAGCACATTCCTGTTCCCAGGCTTAGCACAGCACACACATTTAAGCCATGCTACATCAGAGAGTCCCATTCCAAAAAACAAGGAAAGTGCTTTATGGACAAAAGGAACCATCTTTTACCTGGATCAGGCCTTCCTTACAGTTGGATGTGAGTTCTTCTATTCTGTAATAGTCTGAGTGTCATGATCCACTATGGGAAAATAAACTCCGGTTAGAAGGAAGAGCATTGTGGGAGTCTACACAGGAGACTTAAATCATACCAGCTACCCTGGAAATGAGCTCACCACACCCTTGCATACTTGCTCCATAGTAGGCAAGGGCCATTTCCTTACATGTTATCTCCTTAGGCTCTTGCAAAAATTATAGATGCTAACTGTTCTGTCTCTACTTTGTACATGAGCGACCTGAGGTCAAAGTTTTGTCTAAATCAATTCTCTGATCTCTTTCTCTTACTACTTGTGGAACACACGGGGCCGTTCAAATTAGTTTGATAAACTGAGACTTGTTTTGCTTCAGTTTGGCAAGGCTACCAGTGATGTGGTTCTAGAATGCCCTTCTTAAACTCGTTGGGACTTTCTGATATCCTCGCACATTCCTCGGTGATTTATAGAGTGTAGCTATAAAATATCTATTTGGTGGATACTCCATCACCAATTTGACCCCTGAGATTTTTCTGTTGCTGCAAGCCAAGAATGTGAACATGTTTGAACATGCAATTCGTGGTGCTTCTATTTTCACAGAAGCCAAAAAAAGCCTTGGGCAAGAATAGCTGTGACAAACCTTTCATTTGATGTCTCTATTAACACAAGGCTCTGGGTCAGAGACCTCAGGGTAAGCTAGAATGACGTGAACATTGCTCTATTTGCTCATTTCTAGGCCTTCAGCCTCTGCACAAGGGCAGGTGGCAGGTTCATTTTACATTTCTTTCTTGGGACCAAGTTTCCAATTCCCTTGTGGGCACGAGGAGCAGTATTTGGTGCATCAGGTTCAGATTATATAATTAGGAAAAAGGAAGGTGCTATCCTATGTCCACCACTTCAAGAGAGAATGAAAAATTACTACTTTTCTTTAGGGACAAGAGGTTTACTTCTATTTGGAAAGGTGTTGACAGACCTCTGTCTTTTCTCTGTTTGGAAAGACAATGAACTTCTTTCCAGGTCTAGTGTAAGACCAAGTCCGTCTTACAGCCTGAGGGGAAGAGTTATGTTTTAGTCCTTATGGCTTGACTCAAAGCTTGTTCTCTCTAAGCCTCACCCTCTTCAGCTGGTAGCTGTCTCACACTGGGGTAAGGGGAGGAATGAAGTATGCTAAAGAGGAAACCTAACAAAGTATGTGAAAAAATTATGCTCAATCAACACAAGCAGTCTTCCTTGGTGAAATTCTTGCTTGAACACTATTATTCTTGCTTGAACACTATTATTTAACACTGAGAGATTTATTTCTAAACGTGTAAAGCAAAAAGCAAAGCATCACACCTGGAGATTTTGAGGTACACACAGAGGTTTAGATGCTCTCTTCATCAAGCCAAGGCACTTGGAAAACGATGATCACTTAAAAAAAATAATAAATTGAGCAATAGCTTCAAAGCCTTCTAAAGCCCTCTCGTCTGACAGGAGATGACAGTGACAGGTGTCTCTGTGGTACACACTGAACTTGCCTTTTCTCAGACAGAGTCCTGTCAGTCCCAAATCTGATGTCATTTCTACAAATAGACAATTTCACAGTTTCCCTTGAACATTGTAATGTATCGTTATCTGGGCAGCCTCTCCAGAAACTTCTTTTAGTGCTTGCTTCAGTATGTTATTTGGCATCTGGGACATGACATCTTCAATACCTTCTTGGAACTGTGGTCAGGAAAGGCTGACGGGTACTCAAAATGGCCAACATTTCTCTCTTGTCCACACACTGCTAAAAGTGTCTTGGAAAAAAATTCACATATATGTGTATTTATATAATTTTTTGAATGGGTACTAATATATAACATATTATAATATATATTATAAATATAATATAACATAACATAATATGTACAATATATAGAGAGAAGGGGGAGATTGAGAGATTTTGGAACTTTGCAAAAGTAATATTATTTGAGGCCTCTATCTACATGTACACCTGCATGCCAGAAGAGGGCGTCAGGCTGCATTATAGATGGTTGTGAGCCATCATGTGATTGCTGGGAATTGAACTCAGGACCCCTGGAAGGACAGCCAGGGCTCTTAACTGCTGAGCCATCTCTCTAGCCCTGCAAAGATATTTTTTAAAAGCCCAGACAGTGGTTGTTAGGATATACACAACAGCACAGTCAGGAACAACTGTGGGAAGAGTCTGAGGATTCTTGAATTCTATTGCTCTTTTATAGTCTCTGGAGCAACAGAAAGGGAGTAAATGTGTTTTACTCCAATCTGTACACTATGTAAGCTACACAATGTAAATCCCAGCTGTATGTGCTATAGAAGTGTCAGTTACTTTATATCTTCAAGTCCTTAAAGTCCTAAAATAGTAAAAAATTGAATGGTCATAATTGAATGTACTCTAGGTCTTCCTTTTGTCAATGTAGGCTAGTTTTCTCCTCTTTGCTTCGGTAGACTGTGCTTGTTAATTTTGAGAGACATTAAAATGGAGTGTAACCTCTGTTCCCCTACCAAGTAGGTAATCCTGAGAATCAAGGAATAAATACAAACTCTTCTCATCCACGGTAGAATGTTTGGTTTCCTAAATATAGCTTCTGTGTGGGAAGCTGGGGTAGGAGAATTTAATTCTTGTGTTTTTTGAAGTGGACAGGGCCAGTAGTTTCTGAAGTAGCCAAGCAGAAAACGGAAATGCTTAAGCCGGCTTTGTCCCTTTCGGAGGGGTGCTTGGCAGCGCGCTTTCTCACGGGCTCCTTTCCAAAGGATGGGATGGATACACTTCTGGAGGCTGTGAACCGGTGACTGAGATGGTGCGCTGTGGTTCAAGCCACATTCTTGGAACTGGAGCTTGCGGTTTGGTTTCTCTCTTATTTCACCGTGTTAAATTAGTTCTGGTGATTGGGCAGGAGACCAGAGGCTGTAACGGCTCTCCGGACTCTGACTCTGCGGTGTAACTTAAAGCCTTCTCAAGTTCCATCCTCTCAGGAAAGGGGGTGAAAAGGAAGTCACTACCCTGGGCTCTGACCTCATCCAAGCCCCAGTCTGTGCCTTGGGAAACTATGTCTCAAAGCTGGCTGGAAGTGAGGCTGCAAGAACATCTTTATTTACTCCCTTTGAATTCCAGTGAGATACCATCACTCATGGGACCGAAAAGCAGATTCTGTGAAAACACTGACTCTGTGTTTTAGAATCTTGAACAATTGCTTTCCGTGATGGGGGTGGGGTGGTGGGGTGGGGGTGGACTGCCAGAGACTGAACCCAGGGCAAATGCTCAGTTAGGGCTCCTGCGAGGCTCCGAATCTTGGGAGTCTGCCCTACTCCTTTGAAGAGAGTGTGGACTAAGGGCATCAAAGTGTAGGAAGTGCAGCCCAAGGAGAGGATAACAAGGGAGATGTCTCCTGATGTCAGGGAAAAAACACAAACACGACGCTGATTTATTGCTCCCCCACGCCCAGCATGGGACAGCAGTGGAAACTCTAATAGAAATAGTTTAAATCGAATGCTGGAAATAAAAACATCATCTTTATTGTCGTTTTAATCTTTTTTGCTCCCTTTTGCTTTTTTTGGAAAAGTCTTATGATATAGCAGTTTGGTGCTAAATTTAGTAAGTAGCAGGGGAGCTGCTGGTTCTCCGTCCTTCAAGGACTGGGATTCCAAGTGTGCACAATACCTGGAAGAAACTGATGCTTTTACACCCCCCCCCCAATGTTTTCTCTCTGGTTATACTAGGAATCCTTGTAAATTATACTTTAGTTGAACATGTGTTAAGCAGGAGTGCAAACCAATTAAATCATAGATGCTCAGGTTTAAATGTCTCATTACTTAAGCCTACTGGTAGTTTTTAAATTTTTTATATATATATAAAAATATTATATATATATATATGTATATATATGTATATACATACACACACATATCTATCTATCTATCTATATCTATATCTATATCTCTATATCTATATCTATCTATATCTATATCTATATCTATATCTATCTATCTATATCTATATCTATATCTATATCTATATCTATATCTATATCTATATCTATATCTATATCTATATCTATATATATATATATATATATATATATCTCAATCTCATATATATATCTTCCTGACAAGTTTTTACTAAGACTTTTCCTGGTCTACTTTTCCCTAGTCTGTGATGCCATGCTTCTAATGATACGAGAGTCACCTAGATCAGCGACAGTCAGTGTGCTCACACTGTAGTATCTCCATGTGTGGTGTTCATGCAATACCCTTGCCACTGTAGTGATGGCCACCAGCTTTGGCCAACATGACGTAATATTCTGTTTCAGGGGTCCTCAAAGCTGGGCAGTTGGCAAGGACTGGTGATTTCCCTCTCTTCCATGTGCTCGTCTCCAGAGTCATGAAGTTTCCAGTTTTCATAACAAGTTAGAACTTGGGATTGATCAACTCCAAAGACTTTTGCATCTTGTTTTGCAGACACCATATTCCTGCCTTGGTGTGCAACCAAGAGCTGGTAGCTCTGTTTAAAAACTACAAACCATGCTTGTGTGTTTGGATGTGAGGAACGGATGTTCTCTTAACTTAGTGAACACTGCAGGTCACAGCAGCTCCTCGTTTGAGGGGCTCTAAGATGGCCAGAGTGAACTACCATCAGGGAGAGAGTCCCTAAGAGCAGTACACACCTATCCTATGGCCATAGAGGGCTGGGGTTGGAGCTCTGTTGGCACAAGAAAGTCCCAGGGGCAATCTCCAGTACTGCATACACCAGGAACGGTGGCACACAGAGGTAGAGGCAGGGAGATCAGAAATTCAGGATCCAGAGGCAGGCGGATTTCTGAGTTTATGGCCAGCCTGGTCTACAGAGTGAGTTCCAGGACACCCGGGCTATAAAGATAAACCCTGTCTCGAAAAAAAAAGAAAAAAGAAAAAGAAAAAAAAGAAAGAAAGAAATTCAGGATCATCCTCAACTACACAGAAATATCAAGGCCAACTTGATGACATGTTTGAAAAAAAAACATGGCCATGTGTATTAGATGCAGCATAGAATAGCACATCATTATCCTATGTTTCATTCATTCATTCATTCATTCATTCAGGTAAAACCTAAATGTTTTAATACTTTTATTGACTGGAATTTCTTCAGGGATGCAAACCCCATGCAATGGGAATAAAGTAATTCTTCAGTGAATGTTCTAGTCCGGGATAAATGTCCATTGTCTTCAAACGACAACTGATGCTGCTGACCAGCAAACATGTTGACGTGCCCAGCAACATTTGTGGTTAGCAGTGAATGGCTTGACGTTTTAAAGTGGTGAGAATTTTGAAGTTCCCTGGCCAAAGTTGCCAGGGAAGACAAAAAGCTGAGTACAAATGAAGTGAGCCTCAGCCAGCAAACCCCCAGAAAGAAAACATCTTAGATGGGCTAGGGAAGTAGGAGAAACCACCTTCACATCAGCATGTACTATGGTTTACAATAAATACAGCATGTCATCGTAGACACTTCCGAGGGCACAGTTCAGCTGCTTAACTAAGCACATACCCTCTGTAGTATGGCCACATTGCTTATGTAAAAAGTGTCCTGCCAAATAGTTTTAAAAGCTGGTATTAATTATACATCAATAGGATTCATTTTGGCATTTCCATCTGTGTACATAATGTGCTCTGATTATATTTACCCCTTCTGGCCTTCCCCACCCCCAGAGGTTTTCTTCCTCTTCTAAAATACAGTATTTTATTTATTGAAGTCTCTTAAATTAAGAGATGCCAGTTAGCCAGATACACTGGCGTACATCTGTAATTCCAGCTGCTGGGGGTACAGGGTAGGAGGATTGACACTTGAGACAGATTTGAGGATCACCTGGACTACACAGTGAATTTAATGAGAGTTCATGCAATTTAGCAAGATCCTGTCCCAAACTAAAACTGTAAAAGTCCTAGAGATGTCACTTGGCGGTAGCATGCTAAGGTGCAGATAAAAACAGAGGTGAAGGGGCTGAAGCTATGGCTCACCACTTAAGAACAACAGCTGCTCTTCTGGAGGATGAGGGCTCTATTCCTGTCACCCATATGGAAAGGTTGGTAGTTCTGGTTCTAGAGGGTCTGACCCCTTCTGGTTTCTGAGGGCACTGCATGCATGTGGTGCACAAATATACGCGGAAAAGAAACATCCATACCTATAAAATTACAAAACACAAATGCAAAGTCACGGGGAAAATACCATTTACTGAAAAGAGTTGTAGGGTGTCAAGCAAGGGGCAGAGGAGGGAGGATCCCCTCCCACCTCGCCTGGAGGAAGTGTGCTTGGGATTCTGTTTTCCTTTTAAACCACAGCAGAAAGGATTCTCCTAGGGGTGCAGAGCCTTTGTGCAGGACAGATTCCTTTGACAATGACATTAAACAGCCACGGAATTCGCAGTCCAGGTACTTGTAGGTGGCAAGCCATGTGCTGAATTCCGCTTGAGTCGAGTGTGGCTTATGCGCTGTTTATGAGGACCGGATGAAATGTGTAATCTTATGGCTGCCAGTAGGCAAATCCTTTGACAGGGCACTGACGATTTAAGAGCTTGGCTCTGGAGCGCGGGGTATGTCGCCTTCATTCCACTGACTGTTAAGCTTGGTGACTTGCCAGCGTAACAGGTGAAAATTGGTGAGTGGGTTGAGATTTCTGGGACACAGGCTGGAGGAGCCAGGAGTTCCGAATTCCTTTGGCAAGGGCTTCGTCTCCCGGGGTGAATTATATTGTCACACTACTGTGCCCTAGTTTCCCTTTTTTTTTTTTTTTTCTGTATTGCAAAGAATCATGGTTGCAAGCCGGCTAGGTTGACGTTGTAAATGTGCCCACAGGCATCCAGAGAAAGGTGCTTTGTAAAGTGATTATCGTTAGATTCTTACGTGAGTTAAGTAATGATGAGGAGTCACACGAACGTAAAATTTGTCCTAATGAGAATTTGAAAATACTGTGGAACTTATTGATATGCATTAATTGTGCATGTCAACGAATTTCTGTTTGACATGTCAATCATATGTACATCTATTTAGAATTTTATTTCCTTTGAGTGAGCGGGGTCCTCTTAGCTATCAGCCAGAGTATGCACTTTATTGAATTTCTGTTATTTACTGAGCAAATACAACGTCCATCCAAAGTAATCTGTGTGTTTGAAGAATATGGAAACAAAGAGCAAGAAATCCTTTAGTTCATACTTTACTAATATAAATTAGTGAGGAGGTGCCTAGTCAGACATACTGTTTACTTATCTATGGAGATTATAAGACCAAAGAACTTGTTCAACAACAAACTTTCATGGTTCTCAGATTTTACATGTTTTTTTTTCCCCAATAATTAATTAGAAATTGATTTTAAAACTCATTAAAAGACAATTAACTTCGATTCCGAGCAATAGTGTTTTAAATCACACATTGCTGATATAGAAATAAGAATAAAAACTCACGGAAAACTAGTTCTTTAAAAATGATTTCTGGAAGTAGGATTTTTTTTTTCATGTTATATTTAGAAAACTTTGCCAAGTGGACCTGTTTTCCTCCTCGATGGGAGGAAAGAAGAAACTCAAATCTGTTCTCCGTTCAACCTCACGTGTCACAAGCAGGGTGTCGGGGCTGGTCTTCCTTACCAGTTTGCTAATTCTGTCAGCCAGGCCTCCGGCCTCACACCCTGTCTCTCTCATTGAGCACACCTCTCAGAAGGGAGCCTTTGTCTGCACCACTCTCATGTGCTTGGGCTTCTTACCATGAAGTAGACAAAAAGGGGAAATAAAAACAGACAACCGAAGTATTCCCACTGACCTTTCCTAAAGCAGTTTACAACTTCCAAGGAGAAGCAAAATTAATGGGAAATGTATCTTTCATCCACATGTGGCAGGTAACTGACATGTAGTACATCTTTGGGCCCTGGTTCAGGGGTGAGGGGCCCATGAAAGTCACAGGACAGTCAGTGTCTCCAGGAGCATCTCACTGCTCTGTGTTCCACAAACAGAAGTAGCCTGGCTCTATGCCACGTTGACTGACAATGTTGCTTTCTGGCAATGGGACCGACTGACTGCTTCTCTTTCTTTGTGCAGCCTCTGCCACCTTGTCATGACTCTGTAGAGTCCATGCAGGTGTTTAAACAGCACTGCCAAATAGCAGAAGAGTACCATGAAGTCAAAAAAGAGATCGCCTTGCTTGAGGAAAGGAAGTAAGTACCTTCCCACCTACTATCCCACTAAGCAGAAATGAGGGTTGGTGGGGGGTGGTGGAAGTGGAGGTGTGTGGAGGTGGGGGTTGCGGGGTGTGGGGGATGGAGGGTGGGGGGAATGGGGGGATAGAGTGGGGCAGGTGCTGTGGGGGAGTGGGAGTGTGGGGATGTGGAGGGTGCCAGAAAGGAGTTTTAGGAACGAGCAACAGACCTTCCACGGACCAAGTGCTTTTACCTGTGCACTAGGAAGAAGAGCTGCAGGTGTGCGGCCACTCAAAGCTCATTTATTTTTTAAATAAGAAATATTAGTTAAAGAAATTCAAATTGTCATAGTAACATCTCGGGCCATGCCATATTCTTCATGGCCATAACAGAGTTGGCAGGATACTTTGGCTTGGGGTCAATTTTAATTTATGTTTAAGCAGTACAGGTCCCACATTTAAATGGAAACACTTTTTAGTTATACAAATGTATTAGTTGACTAACTGCATTTTATATTATAGGTCTGCTATGGAAAGTTATACAGTTCAAGTAATCGGTTATGCAATTCAACTCATTGGAGCACTTTAATTTTACTGGCTCTTTATTTCACAGAACTCACCTCAATTGCACTTGGTTTTTTCCAACATCTGTCCCTTTTTGTTCCTGAAAAGCATCATTACACACCATGCCGTCATCTGCTGGCCAGTTTGTTCTTCCATATCAGGGAGATCTGCTGGTAGTCTTTACACCTCTGACTAAGGAGTGAGTCTGTGAAAACATAGCTAGAGAGACATTTCCCACGGTTGGGTTCCTGAAGCCTTCTCTGTTGGGTACACCTACATGCTAAGCACGTTCTTGCTAGGTATGAGACAACTCAGAGACATGGCCGTTCTTGACCCTTCTGTTTCTTCACCTTCAGCTTCCTGGAGTGACACAATATATTATTAGTTAATTTCCAAATGAAAGAAGGTGAATGTGTTTTGTTTTGGGGAATCTTAGGACTCTTTTGAGACTCTCCAGTATAGTGGTTGGACACCTCTACATTTGTAGATTTGGGTAGCAGGCTACTCACATTTACCGAACAGACCCAACCTCCTCTAAATTCCCTGCTTTGCTTCACGTCACACAGAACATTTCACTTGGACTCTTGGCTGTAAGGGATTAAAAACTGTTAAGAAATCAAAAGAATAACTTTATAAATCTATGCCTTTCTTTTGGGTTGGAGAATCTTGATAAGCTGTCCAAAATATTTAGATTTGTTTGTAAGTGCAGCGGGACATCTGAGAGTGCCCTACGTTGCAGGGAAGGGAGGATTTAGGATCAGCAGCCTGCGACTGTATTTTCCGGGCTGTGTTTACTTGTGCATGTGCACACCTGAAGTAAGTAGGTACAATGGGGAAAAGCCTACTGAGATAGCTCATTTAATTGATATGGTAGCTTCAGGTCAGATCTTCTGGGGGGACTTTGTTATTTAATTTAACCTCATATGTGGCATTTTTATGGGAATGTAAGATCATCCACTAAATTATATGCCCTAAAAGTTTATATTTTTGTGTGGTATATTTTGAAATATGGCAAGATGATGACATAAGGATGACTAATGTCTGTGCTCTGATACTTGTCCTTTCTTTGTGTTGAGAAAAATGATAACTTGTGGGTACCACCACAGCATCGATTATATAACCTTCCAGGACCACAATGAAGTTAGATCCTCACCCCCAACACACCCCCCCCAACACACACACATACATCCAAGGGACTCACAAGGTTATATGTGTTTCTGCAGAGGTCATCTTACCCCTTCATCAAATGTAACTGCATACTCTAAATGATTGCTACTTGTAATGTAGAACAAATTATTTTACTATATTTTCCTATTTCATATAGTTTCTCAAGCCCCTCCCCCTTTCCCCCATTCCTAGTTCTTCTGTCTAGGTTGAAGATTTTCTGCTTCAAATCTTGGTTGGTGGAATATTATAATTGTTTTCCTTCCTGTTTTTTTTAATGTATTTAAAATTAACAGCAGCTCCTGCCTCTTCCTCTCTTTCCTGATCCTTCTCTCTCTGGAGATAGAGTCTCATGGATTCCAGGTTGGAGTCAAATGTACTATGTCGCCAAGGATGACCTGAAACTCCTGATCATCCTGCTTCAACCTCCTAATGTTGAGATCATAGACATGTGTTGTTAGGAAGTGCTGTGAATCGAACCCAGAACCTTTGGCATGCTAGGCAAGCACTCTCCCAACTGAGCTACACTCCTAGTCCCGACAGCCACAACCTGGCAACCTCTATAGAACTTCCTGTCTTGACCTTCTGCCTCAATTCCACTGACTCATTAACTTTCTCAGGACACTGTCTGTGTCTGCTCCACAGGCAGTAGTTCCTCAAGGAAGGCCTATTCTATGTCCTCACCCAGGGTGATCAGAACTTTTCTTTAGCAGTGGAGGAGCCACTGGAATGGTCCTTTGAACTTTCAGTAGGCAAGTGCTATCAGTTTAAATTTCTTCCTACCTTTGTGTCTCTTTGTCGCTCTTACAGACACACACTTTCTTTAGCATCTCTTTGTATCCTTATCACCCACCATGGAGCTGATCATAGAGGTCAAATACGAATTAGGTTGATCTAAGGTAGCCCCTTATAGGTTGCAGTAACAGCCTCGGCATATACATATTCTGTATTGCTATGGTCTTATATTTAAAAATGCAGAGTTGATGTCAGTAAGGGTTACTAAGACAAGCTGTCAAATCACCAACTGTGGTTGGAAACATCACAGTATGAGATCCATCTCTAACCACTGTATTGGTTTTTGTCACACTGTAGTGAAGCAGTAGTTCATTTTATAACAGATTTTTCTGAACAGTCTTTGTTTTCAAGTAAAATAAATCAGGCCATGTGGATCTGACCCAAGCAATTAGCATTCCATTTTAAAAGTGATTCTGATGAGAATTTCTCTCCCAACACTTCATAAACTGTGGCTGACTTTGACACCTTTGGCAACCAGCTCGTGCAAGTAAGGCGCACAGACTCTGAAGTGTTTATAAAAAGGTTTTCTTTTTGGAATTGCTCAAGCACAGCCTGATGTGTGAACTTGAGGCTGCACTTTTCTTGTCTCTCCAGAGGAGGTCTCCCTGGGTCAGGTTTGGAAGAACAGTCACAGGAGAAGATCCTGTAGAAGTGCTCCCGGTCGTGGCTGTTGGGTGGATAGGATAGTCAAGCCTTCCCACCATGGGATAAATCTTATTTATTTACATTTCTTTCTGGCTTATGGCTAATGTTAGATAGAGTCAGTTTCTACATTAGGTGGACCATTTTGGCCTGATTGCCTGTGATCATACCCCTTGTAATTGCATTTATTACAACCCATCATGTCTTTTTGATACATCTTATAAGAATTCTCATTCCCTATACATACCTCCTTTTGTATATTATAATACCTTTCGAAGTCAAGCATCAGTTGCCAGACAGGGATGATTTAAAATATATGATTAAATTACAACCAGCTGTAAAGGTTGCTGAGTTCCAGACATGATTATATGTTGTGTGGTAGAGAAAACATTTCTCCAGTCTTTATATGAACCATGCTGAGGAGACTGACAGCATCAGGAAAAGGGTAGCGTTACAAAAGATTAAAAGATACTTCTTACTGAAAATCTACTGTTTGACGATTCAGGGCTCTGCAGTGCTTGCAGGGCTGAATAGCTGTCATCATGGATGTAGACTATTTTCATCGGCCCAGAAGGAAATCTTGTGGTCCTGAGCAGTCCTTCTTATTGGTCCCCTTTCCTAGGCATTTTAGCAAACAAGCCTATTGCCCATCTCTACCAGCTTTCTGCTGGACATTTTTTAAAAAATGGATGTAATTGTGTAATATGATTTTGATGTGATTCAGACTATTATAGCCTAATATTTCAGGGTCCATCCATGCATCACACCTCAGTACTTCCTTCTTTTAATTTGTGGATACTATCACATTGTACACATCTTATTTGCCTTCCATTGGATAATGTCCTTTTGGGTTGGTTGCACTGCTTAGTATTTGAAGAATGTCACTGTAGACATTTGTGAGCAGCTGTGCTCTCTGGTCACATGTCTCTGCTGGTGTCTGCCCTGCCCGTCTGATGAATAAACCACACTAGTGGACAGAGTGATGTGTCACTGTGGTTTTAGTTTACATTTTCCTGATGGCTGCGATGTTGCACAACTGTGCATGCACTTCTGGGCCAGTTCTATGTTTTCTTGGAGAAATATTTATTTAGATATATTGCCTAGTTTTAAGAGGTTTTCTTTTTGTTGCTGAGTAGAAGGATCCTATACCGTTAGTGGGTTCAGATGAAGCACCAGAAGGGGAAAGCCACAAACACCATAAAGCCCACATGTTTATGTCTTATTCAGATACACAGTGATGACGGAAAACAGTAGCTTGTCTAGGGAACATTGTAATGTGGGAAAGGGTACTTATGTTACTTGTAAACTTTACTGTAACAATAGCCCTCTTTTTGTTTGCTTTTCATCCCGGTACTTAGCTCATTCTGAAATTGTCAACAGCCTTTTTATGTCTACATAGAAGCATTTGTTGCCTTAGATCCTTTTCATTCTTTCTTATCTTTTTAAAGATTTATTTATTTTATGTATATGAGTCTTCAGACACACTAGAAGAGAACATCAGATCCCATCACAGACGGTTGTGAGCCACCATGTGGTTGCTGGGAATTGAACTCAGGACCTCTGGAAGAGCAGTCAGTGCTCTTAACTGTTGGGTCATTTCTCCAGCCCTGTCTTAGATTATTTTCAAAGACAGATGTTTAAGCCAAATTCTCTCCCAAAGTTTGGAGATAGAGAGGATGTCAGTAGCCCACTGTCCTAGAGTCAACAGAGAAATGCCAGTTTTATCTGCATTTTTCCCCTCATGGGGGCGGGTGAGCTTTGAAAAAGATTGTATGGTGTGAACATACAGAGAAACAAATCTCTTTCTTATACTCCATGAACATGGGACTTAAGCATTTACTCAGTATAGAAATTGAGTTTTCATTGTCATAAAGAAACAGTAAGAGAGGATTGTTCCACAGATGTTTCCAATAGTGAGTAGGCATATGGTATAAACCTCCTGTCCTCTCTTTCCCGTGGTGTCTTATGCATACACATTGCCTCCTGGTAAGGTATGGGATTGGAGTTCATTTTCCAGCAGTGAAGGTATGTTTCCTAAGACTAAGAGGCTAGTAAGAATAGACACACTGCCTGGTTTGTGCTTGGATGTAATATGTGTTGAGCAAGTGATGAGAAGACCCTGAAAATTGAAACTGAAATTGATTGCTGATGGATGACTTTGGTTCTGGAGGCAGAGGAAGGGCCAAAGGATTTTTATTTCATTTAAATAGCTAGCTTTGTGTGAAATATCAGTACTCCAGACATCATCAAGTGGTTAGATCACACTTTTCTTCAATGCCCTAGTCATCATTGGCTTTCTAGCCCAGTGCTCTCCAGTCTCTTGACTAGAATCTCATTCCCATCCTCCTGCCTGAAACCTTGTTAAAAGGGACATGGCATGTATGTTCCCGTAATGACTGTATCTTTAGGTAGATGCCCATTACTGATGAGGAGGCAGCAATGCCATCCCTAAGAAGCCGAACAAGGAGGCACCTTGATTTTTACTTTATCTCCCACCCCAACCTGATAGTGATCTTTCTAGAACAAAAAAGACCAACCAAACAAACAAAAAAAAAACCCAACAACAACAACAAAAAACATTTGTACCATCAATGAGTCAGCTCTTGAAACCTGAAGAATTTTCTACATTTTGAAATTAATTTCCACAAAATTTTAATTTCTTCTTTACTAACACTTTCACTTCTCTCTCTCTTTTTCTTTCCAAGTAAAGCTTTTCCAGGTATGTGGCTTGGGGTGAGGGCCTCTGACGGTTCCTGGTAGATGCTGAGGGTGTGGCCTTCAGGCTGCTGAGATATAGCATGGAAAGTGCTGTGCTACACGTTCTTAGGACTGCTGTAGCTGTGGCCTTCCACCCCACATCATATGACACCGAGTGAGGGATACCATGAGAGCCCCTCAAAAAAATCAAAAGTAGGACTACATTTTACTGCTGTGTGAATCGTGAATTCTTGGAATCATCTAGTTTGATGTGCTGGGGCTTACACATGACTTGTTAATGGATAAACATAAGTATGCCTAAATAAATAAGTCCTCAACAGGACACAGCAGAATTTTGACAGCTTTTTTATTTGCTATGTATATAATTACTTACATGAAGCTAATTTAGAAACCTATCAGCCGAGGCTTCTTGATTGTAGTAAAGGTGACATTATTATTGACATTCTCCAATACAGAGAGATGGAAGGAGACTGTCTCAGCCTTTCCTTGCAGTTATGAAATCAGTGATTCTATGGCTGGTCATCTCTACAAATCAAAGATGGCAGACAGATGGCAACAGGGGATCAATGTAAGTCAGATAAGGAGTCGGGAAATTAGCCATTGTTAGATCCTACACCTCTGACCTCGCAGTGAAGGCAGAACTCTTGTCGACCTAAATGCCCTGTGTGACAAGGGTGCCATGAGGGTGGGAGGTGGACGGGTAGACCGGAGAGACCTGTCTGAGGATTTGCAAGACTTCCTTTTTCAACCCCATGAAGGTTTTTTTCTCATTAATTTCTTCAAGATAGTTACAAGAAAACTTTTACTAATCAATATTTAATTATCGATATTTTCCGCCGTAACTGTGCTCAGGGACACAGAGCACTGAGCATTTAATCAGGACAGGCTTGATTTCTGCCCTTTCTTATTAGCTGTGTGGCTTTTTTAATTAAATGGAGCACTTTGAGTTAGAGTTTCTTTCTTTTAAGATACAAATGATCTCTCCCTGAAGAGTCTTTTTCTTCAATTACTCATTTGTCAAGTATTTCTAGGGAGCCTGTTCTATTTTAAACATCTTGGAAGATCCAGAGATCAGCTGGAGCCCAGGAACCTAGTGTATGTTCCACACCCTCTCCTGCCCTCCTGCTGGGTCCTTCTTTTATGATGCTTGGTTTTGCTCAGCAGACACCAAATTCAGTGACCAGGGGAGTCTGTCAGGCTTAGGAAGAAAATACTAGAATTCCTATTCTGTTGTAATTTTTGCTTCTCTTGGAGGTAACTTTTATTTTGATGGTTTCAAATGTACAGAAAACTCCAAAGGAAATGTTAAAATTATCGTGTGTCTTTTAATGGATTTACTAATTACTAAACATTTCCCCAAATGTGCTGTGCTCTTCCTCAACAATGAGGGCTTTCTTTTTTCTTGTATTGTCTTAATATTCCTCATGCTCACACATAACTTGCATGTTTTTGGTTGAGAACATACCACAGACACGATGTATGTCTCTCACAGGGCATGTAGTACTCATTTATGTCTGCAGAAGTGACAGCAATACTGTTGACTTGGTCATCCTGGCCTCTCCTTTCCTCTACCCTTTGCAGTTCCTCAGATTTTGCAGGAATATTCTTTGTGAACTCTGTGTTGAATGTATTGTTCCTTACCCCCCTGTCCTAACACCCAATGCTCCCTCACCACAGTCATATTTGGGTATGCTTTATAATATACAGAATACACTAACACATGTATAATTCACGAATTAGTCTCGATTTGTGTCCACAGTTTTGTGTGTGATTTTTTTTAGCCAATAACATCTTTTTTTTTCTTTTTTAGTTTTTAAGATATGGTCTTTCTGTGTAACCTAGGCTGGCTACAGGTTGCTGTCTCAGGTTGCCAAGGTCCAGGATAACAGGCATACACTCATGACATCTTAATTTTTAACTAATGGTCTTAAATGCCCAAATGGCTCAGATCTAAATGAATAGAATAGTCACTTCCTTTTCTATTTATAGATTATTAGAACATTACAGATAGGGTTTAGGATCAGAAAAGTTCCCTTGCTCCAGTAACCTTGGACTTACTTCCAATATGAATGTGAATATTATTATTTTGTACAGGCATATGCTTTCTGTTCTTCCTCTTGTCTTATGTAGTATCAGGCTAGTGTAAGAATGTAAATGATGCTTTTATTTCCTCAGATGAAGGGATGAGATAGATCTGTACCCAAGCAGTGTGAATACACGGCTTGGGTTGAGCCAGAGTGTTTCCTTCTCTGTTCCAACTATTCCTAGGCCTAGGGCTCCCAGCTTCTATACAATCCAATCTTCCAAGCTGACTTATTCAGTCTGGCTCCTCTTGTCTTCTGAGATTCTGAATTGTTCTGCCTGGCCTCATACTAACTTTAACAATATGTTCTAATCTTCTGGCTCCTTTTCATTCTCTGTCTCGTTCTGTCTTTACCTGTGTCTAAATTGTTCTCATTGAAACCTGACTCAGTAAAACTGTCCTGATAAAACTGCAACACACACACACACACACACTCCACCATCACCTCTGTCTAGCTCCTTCTCTCTCCTCACATTGTTCTTAAGTAGCCTCTCTTCCTCTCTATTCTTGTGAGAGTTGGCCATATTCTATTTCTGACGCATCCTGTCAAATCTTTCTCTGATTTGTCACTTTGCCCCTCAATTAGATGTCACTTTCAAACTTGGTTGTTTCTTTTTTACAAAGATAAAGAGAAAACTTTTAGGACTGTAGTCTTTCCTATGCAAGGGTCTACATCATGATCCAATCAAACATATGTCAGGATGAAGAGTAGTTAGAGCATGTTTCTTGTCCTGTTTTTCAAACAGAATAACATTTATTTATTTATTTATTTATTTATTTATTTATTTTCACATAGCATGCATGTTGTGTTAGGCATTGTAAATTATCTGGAGTTAAACACACAGGAGGATGTGTGCACACCACCTAAAAATATGCTATTTTTTTTGAGCATCAGCAGATCGATGAGGGTCCTGAATCCCATGCCTGATGGGTACTAAGGGACAACTGTATATGTGTGAGTACTAGAGAAAGACATAGAAAATAATGTCCTCTAGATCAAGCCCAGGACTGTGAGCTCCTGGCTAGTAAATGCTCTGACACTGAACTCCAGCTCCAGCCTCTCACGAGGATTATTTAAACGGAAACATAAGAAACAAAAGAAGCTAAACACTGTGTTTCAAGGACAAAGATTCAGTAAGAGACAGAGTAGCTTTCTCCCCACAGGACAATAGGCAGGGCCTTGAGGCATACCATGAGTAACTGGTAGTCTTTTCATTCCCTCTGTAAAGTAATAATTTCAATATCTTGCTGCAACTTTTTTTTAACATTAGTATTTGCGCACATGCATGGTGCACACACACACCCGCGCACACACACACTACACATATACACAAATAATATATAGTTTGAAAGGCCATTGTTTTGGATGATTGACACAATCACCTATGTGTCTTTGGAATGTGTCTAGTGGAAGTGCTAAGTAAAAGTTCCCCAAACTTGTGATTTAAGAGAAATTAAAAACAGAAGACCAATGCTTAAGCTTTGTGGTTCACAACTGTAACTTCAGTATTTGGGAAACTGAGGCAGGAGAATTATTGCACCTTTAAGTCCATCCTGGGCTACATAGGTAAGTAAGTTCTAGGGCAACCTGGTCTGCAGGGTGAAACCCTGTCCCATCCACTGTTGATGTGAGTGTAAACTATTACAGCCACTATAGAAGCCAGTGTGGAGGCTTTTCAAAAAAACTGAAAATAGAACCAGCTTATGACCTGGTTACCTTTCCTGGGCACATGCTCAAAGGACTCTAAGTCTTGCTACAGACACTTGGCTGTCCACATTGATCTCTTTCTACAATGGCAAGGAGATAGAAATCAGCCTAGATGACCATCAACAGATGAACAGAAAATGAAAATGCAGCCTATGTACACAGTGGAGGTTTATTCAGCTGTAAAGACAAATGAAATTATGAAACTTTCGGAATATGGCTGGGTTTGGAAAACGGCCGGGTTTGGAAAACATAGAAGTGATGTAACCCAGTTTCAGGAAGACACACACTGTATGTAGATCCTTACCTCCAGTTGTGAAATATGCATATCCAGAAGGAAGGACGCGGGTAAAGGGAGGAATGAGGGAAGTGACCTATAACAGTGGAAGAAGAGAGGCTTGAAGGGAAGTGTGGAGAAAAGAGAACGATGTGGAAGAGGGCCAGAGTGTACAGTGAGGAAGAGAGGGTATCGCTTAAAGAGCGGCTAGAGGGTAAGGCACAGTGGTGGGGGGCTGGGGGGGGGAGTGGACAATTCGTGGAAGAGGAGCCAGAGGGTACGGTCGGGGAGAGAGGTTAGGGATCATGAGGTGAGAAATGTACGGAATACTATCCAGAAGGAGACCTGTTGCTTTGTAAGCTAATAAAACAATAAACTTAACAAAAATACTTAAACTAAAAAGGGAAAAATAAAGGTCCGTCCTTGGTGGCTGGAAGGGTACGCAGGGAGATGCGCTGTGGGAGGAGCACCTAGTGCTGGATGCGTTTGCAGTAAAGCCTGTGCTTCTCCTTGCCCTGTGCCCTGCGTTTCAGGAAGGAGCTCATCGCCAAGCTGGACCAGGCAGAAAAGGAGAAGCTGGATGCTGCCCAGCTGGTTCGGGAATTTGAGGCTCTGACAGAGGAGAACCGGACACTGAAGATGGCCCAGTCTCAGTGTGTAGAGCAACTGGAAAAACTCAGAATCCAGTATCAGAAGAGGCAGGGCTCCTCCTAATATCAGCCGATGAAATGTGAGCGAAGTTGCTGACCGCTATGCGCTGGCTGAAAGGATTTGCATCTAAAGGAACAGAGAGTAAAATCTATTGCTTCTCTTTATTACCCATATGGCAAATGTCTAGAATGAGTTTAGTGCTGCCTAGCTTCTAGCTTGAGAGAAGGATATTTTATTTTAAGTAAGGTCATTAATGCAAAGCTATCACCAGTATATATTTTCAGAGATCAGAGTTCTTTTTCCCAAAGATATACATATATATATTTCTTAGTTAGAAAGATATGATCATACTATACAATAGAGTAGAAAATAATAAAAGTAGAATATTGACTGGCCCTACTGAAAATCATGAGCCATAAAACAAGCCAGTAGAGTGTTCACTGTAGTTTCACATCTGTGCATTTTAAAATTTTATGCCTTTTCATATTTCAAGTCCTCTCAGCTACAAACCATGGAGACTAGCTGTGCTCTGTAGAGTCAGATGTAACTGTTCAGTGGCTGATTGTCCTAAGAACAAAAGGTTGCATAGCCTAAATGCTTTCTCATGAAAATATCAGCAGGCGTGTGTCCTTGCCCAAAGCTCACTGGCTGGTGCTGATTGTATAATGAAGAATCGAGGCTGTCTGGCTTTCTTCCCTCTGTTAACACACAGTGGACACGTTTGCCTTGGCCATGTGTGTCTTTGGGATCTGGGCATGGGGAAAGTGGAAAGCTATCATTCAGACACTACATGCAGTTGAGCGTCTGTAAGACCAGTGAGAGGACATAACTAGTGTTGGGGATGTCAGGAGATAGGTTAGATCAGTAAGGCTGACAGGAATGTGTGTTTGAATGCAGATTTAGAGAGTGATCTCCCTTAGTTCTGGCTCCCACACTTTCCTGCCTGTCTTTGTTTTGTGTCTGTTTTCCATTCACGTGACTTTTTTTCATTAAACATGGATCCAAAGTTCAGCCCTGTGTCTTGCTTTCTTCTTAATCCCTTTGTGCAAGGACTTCCCCTGGTTAGAGTTTATTCTCAGTAGTATGTCCTGGAAAAGAACTGAAGTCCTTTTTTCAGGGAGAAACTTAGGATTCTCATCTAGAATTCTCTGAGCACTGAACTGATAATGAGGTGTGATGACCTTAGACAGGGATGGTGGTTCCCAACCAGGCGTGATGCTCCCCCAGGGGATATGTCACAGGGCCTAGAAACATTCTTCTTTTAAAAGAATATTTATCATTTGTGTATTTGTGTTTATACACGTGTGTGAACATACATGTATGTGTGTGCCATGGTGCCCATCCGATTTTCAGAGGACTTCCAGAGTCAGTTCTCGTTTTCTACCTTGCAGAACTTTGGGATTGAAGCCAGTCCTCAGGTTTGGCAGCAAGCCCCCGCAGAGGCATCTTGCTCATCCTTTTCTTTGGTCACCACAATTAGGATAGAGGACATTACTGGGATGGAGGCCTGAGTCCAAAAATGATACCACGTACAGGGCAGGCTTCCCTAAAACAAACCGTGTCCCATTCAATGGCACGTTAACAGGACAAAGAGTGATGTTCCCTCATGGTGATCATTGGGGATCTTGGGCACAGAATAGGAAGCCAGGGGGTGCTTCATATGTGGTGTAGAGGCTGTGAGGCCTCCCCATTATAGAGATGAAGCTTTCCTGTGGGCCTCAAAGTCTTCAACACTGTGAAACCTTTCTGTCTGACACTTCTTGTTGCTTTAATTTTTGACCCAAGGCAAAAAAAAAAAAAAATTCACGATCTTGGCTAGACACCATTACTAATTGTTTTTTTGTTTTGTTTTGTTATTTTTTAGTTGTTTGTGTTTTGGTAACCGTGAAGCTTAGAAATACTAACAGAAAAGAGATTTTATTCCAAAATTTAACCAATCCTGAGGCTAATGGAGCAGCAGGAAGAAGAATGATTCACAAGCAGTAGACACAGGGTTTGATATCTGGAGAATGGAGGAGTTATGATCTTTTGAAGAAACTAAGGACAAGAAAGCCCACACTCTAGCAGGATGAACATTGGAGAAGGTAAAACTGTTGGGATGTACCTTAGTCAATGTTCTGTTGCTGTGAAGAGACACCATCATGACAACTCTGACAAAAGAAAAGCATTTAATCGTGGCTGGCTTACAGTTCAACCCATTTGCTGTCACGGTGGGAAGTATGGTGGCACACAGGCAGTCAGACATGGTGCTGGAGAAGAGCTGAGAGTTCTACTTCCAGTTACAGTGCAGACAACAGGAAGAGAAAGACACTGGGCCTGGCTTGAGGGTGCAAAACCCCAGAGCCTACCCCCAGTGACACGCTTCCTCCAACAAGACCACACCTGCTCAACAAGGTCACACCTCCCAACCCATGTCAAGTAGTGCCACTGCCTAATGACCAAGCATTCAACTATAGGAGCCTATGAGGACCATTCCTATTCAAACTGCACAGGATGTCACTGGGATTACTGCCCAGAAACACTGTATGAATAACACCTGTAACCCTGTTAGACTCAATGAAAAGATTTACCCAGTGTTTCGAAAAATATAGATATTTGTCCCTCAGACACAAACTTTGCCCCTAGCATGTGTGTTTTCAGTCGATTCCAGTTTATTAAAACATGAAGTATTATCTATTTTATTGCAAGTCAGAGAAACCAAATGGCAGAATTTGTCACTCATTTGACAACTTCCCACAAACCTTACTTACTACTACACATCTTCTCTATTACAGATCGCTAAGAATTTGCCATTTTCACATTATAAAGCCATGGTGGAGTACTCGCCTGGCATTGACTGACTGAGACCCTGGGGTCAACGCCCAGCAACACAAAGAAGGAAAACCAGAATTAAAGCACTCCTGATATAGCAATATTGTTAATATTACAGAACGTTAAAAATCAACACAGCGGTCTTAGTATGAGTGTGACGGTACACGCCTCGGAGCTAGAATTAAAGAATAATGAAAATCTCATTACATTTTGCAGTCGCTCTACTAAAAGACCTGCTATTTGTGGGCCATTTAGTTTGTGCAGACATGAGAAGAATGTGATCGACCATGGCTAGTGGCCAAATGTATATGAACTGGCAGGGCTTGTTTCTCTAAGTCACAGAGGGCTTGGGAATATTATCCGGGTGTATTATCAGCTTGGTACAAACAAGGAGCAGATGGACTTGAAATTCAAATGCAGCTCACCCCCAGCTCCATTATACACTTAACAATTGCAGCAGCAATGGAGACTGCAAAAGCAAATGGTATAAAGAATTAAAAAAAATGACTAGTCTGGTTGTAGTGTGTTTATTGTGCCAAGGAAAGAGAAGTGTAGGAAGGGATTGAAAGAGGCTCATAGGAGTGCACGAGGTTCTTGGAGTAATAGCCATGGGAACTTACCAACAGGTGCAAGGCATGGGAAATACACAGGAAGTGGAGCTTACATCAAACAGACAGTATAAATGACTTAAACACAGAGCAAGATTCAACAGGCTCCTTTTGTGTCAGACTCTATGGGACTCTCTATGTACAGGTGTCCCCTAGTTCTTGAAGAACATTACAGGTTCAATATGCTGTCCATTGCACATCAGAGCCATCTTTGACATAATTTTAAATCAGCAGACAGAATAATGGGATTTATTGTGATATTTTCATGTAAAATAGACGACACATTCATTATATTCTACTCATATATACTACTTTCCTGCTGTGCCTCCTCATTCTTCCTGGACCCCTCTGGCCAACTTGGTCCCCTTCCTACCTACAAATAACTCTCCTTATGTTTTCAATTCATGAAACACAATTACCCCCACCCCCACATACACACAATATAGCTGTGTGTCTACATAACTAGATTGTGCCATGTTGAGAAATTATGTCTTCAGTTTTTTCTCCTCTAACTACTGTTTGTTATCCCTCTGCTTTAGTAATCTTCCTTAGAGTTCTCTGGTCTTTCATGCTACATGCATATAGATTATGTCTGCTGTATCATATGCATGATGTCATTTGCATATGTCCCGACCTAGTGACTATATTTATACTACTTTCCCCCAAACTAGAATCTCTAGATCTGAGATTGAATAACGAAGATACCCCCCCACTCCCACTCATGATGCTCTTTCTCCCCATTTCTCTTTCCTTGCCTCCCAGACCTTCTTCCTTGACCCCCTTTCCTTCTATTTATGTGATATTACCGAATGCCTGTGTACCTTCTGGCTTCTGGCACAGAACTGTGGAGGTGGTGGTGGTGGTGGTGGTGTCCTATTCCAAGAGATTCTTAGTCTAGGAGGAAAGATACAAGTTTACTTAAGTAATCACATGGGGGAGCTTACAATATTTTTTAAAAATCCCCTCAAGGTATGGCCTTCATGCCTCACTGGACAACAACAGGGGTATTAGAGCCATTACAAGGTCCCCTTCAATTACTGGAGGTCAGGCCTCTATCCCCACCTTCGCAAGATTAGAATTGCCACAACCCTTCTATACTTAGAGAAGGGAGGAGATGTCAGGGGCAGACCTGCTTACACATTGAAGGCCTAAAATCAACCATAGGCCTAAAATCAACAATAGGCCTGTCATACATGTATACTAACACCAAGTCTTGGATCTCAGTGGAAAAACATTGAAACAGATGGCTATAAGCTAATGTAACATGCATGTAACAGGCAGCTTTTGTGGAAATCTACAAGCCTAGTCATAGACTTTGTAAATAGGTAGCCTTGGCAGACAGTACCAACTTAGATAAGGTCAAGCGAGTCATAGGCAGAGTCATAGTGACTTGTCCCCTGAACCTTCACCCAGCAGATACCCGGTTCTGAAGATACCTGTATTCCCCCTGAACACCCACACTCAGTGTCATTCCCTTCCCCACATCCTGCCTTTCTGTGTTTATAAGCGCTGTGTGAATGAATTACGATTTGAGAAAAAATAAATAAAAAAAAATCCCCTCAAAAGGTGGAAACCAGTTCTTCTTCTTGATCATATGAGACTTAAAAATGTGTTTTTAATAAGTAAACAGGGCAACAGCCAGACTTGAAAACAAAACATGGAAGGTGTACTACATCTGTCTCTCTCTCTAGGGTAAGTATGCCGCTGGGCTGTAAAGAGTCAAACTGGGAGCTGAGAAGGCCACTGATGTCCTTGACAATGGCCAAGTAATGAGCCAGGCACAACCCTCAGCCCTAGGCAAGACTTCAGATGGCTGCAGGCTGCCAGAGGCTCATCAGAGACAGAACAGAACCACCCTGGTAAGCTGCTTCCAGCTCCTGGTTCTTGGGAATTCCGAGATGATAAAAGCTTGTTGCTTTGAGCCATTGAATTTTGGAGTGATTGGTTAAGCAGTAAAAGATAAGGAATATGCCAAACGGGGTAAAGAGCCAAACAGGAAAAAGATTTCGTTTATGAGTGTGTATAAAAAGGGAGTAGGAATGAGATGAGGAATCTCGGATGGTTTGGTAATAAGATAAGATCTGAGGATGAGTAAGAGCTACAGAGGCAGAGAATGCAGGTGGTGAAAATGCTCTAGACCACAAGCACACACACACACACACACACACACACACGCACACGCACACGTACACGCACACGTACACGCACACGTACACGCACGTACACACACGTGTGCACACACACAGGCCCCATTTAAAGATCTGTGGGTAAGGCCAGTGTGGCTATAAGTGAACAGGTTTATGCTGAAGTTAGAGATTAAGGTAGGAGCAAGGTTACTTTAAGAAACATATCTGTAGGAGCCACTACCCGCGAAGATGCTACGGAGTCAGCTTTCCTCCCAGATGTGGCCCCCAAGAGGCTACCCAGGCTCCAGTATGTGTGCATACAGGCAATACTAAATAAACTATATGCTTTTTTGTTTTCTTTTAAAAAAGATTTATTATGTATTTAGTATTTTGTCTGTATGCCTGCAAGCCAGAACAGGGCATCAGATCCCAGTATAGATGGTTGTGAGCCACCATGTGGTTGCTGGGAATTGAACTCAGGACCAGAGTCCTAACCCTCTTAGCCTCTGAGCCATCTCTCTAAGGCATTTTATTTCATTTTTTAAGAGAGCACATGAAGTTGCAAGGCTGTAATTCTTAGAGACTAAACAAGCCCTTAGCAGTGTTACGTTGCTTGGAAGACTAGTCTTGAGTTTGTCTCTTATTCCCATTAGCACGCTCCATGTGGAGATGCCCACAATCCTGCTGTTTATAAAAATGCTTGCCCTGTACCTGTTTTCTAATTTTAGCTTTCAAGGTCACCAAGTTCCCAGCAGGCTTTTCTCAGTTAACTAGAACATCCTTTCTTTGGCCTGCCTTTCTTATCTTTCACCTTGATTACTGTTTATTTTTGTTGGTTGAGACAGGGCCTTTTTCTTTCTCTCTGGGTAGCCTTCAATGCAAGGCAATCTCAGTGTCTCAAGTGCCAGTACCATGTGTGTGTACCACCACACCTGTGCACACCACACCCACACACCAGCACACACATGTACCAGCACACCCAGCCTTTCCCATTCCTTCTCTCTCCTGTTCTTTCCTCCCTCTTCTCTGTTCCTTTTTTCTCTTTGGTGTCAAGGGATTTAATCAGAGCCTTACTAAGCACACTATCACAGTCACACCCTAGACTCAGAGTTTGATTTTTTTTTTAAAAGATGGATTATCGCCTTATCCCAGACAGGGTTTAATTCACTGACCCAGGCTGACCTCAAACTCATAGTAATCCTCCTGCCTTACCTCCCAGATTCCAGGCTTGCACCTCCCTATACTCAGGTATCACTTTTGCTGTTGTAGGTGAGGGATGGTTGTCAGAGCAGGGAACACAGAGCATTGGAAGAATGTGGGCAAGCACACAGGTGGAGAAGAATAATGGCCGGTGCTGACCACAGGGCTCCTGGGTTGCTCTGAGCATCTCCCATTCTAACCTCTCTTTTCACCAAGTGGGAATGTTCGCTTTTCTTTTTCACAGTATATGCAAGGTTGCTCTGGGGGGACTTTAGGAGACTGTTTAATTTAGGAGACTGTTCAAATACAGCTCGGCTGGCACTCATGCCTTGGTTTTGCTGAGGTGTTGAAAACTTCTTGCTCAGGTCTCTCCTGCATGTCCCGCCCAGCAGCCCTGGCAGGTAGATAAAAGGCTGCTTTTACGAGGGCAGTTTACTGAGGCCCTGATTGTGACCATGAGGTGATCACCTGAGTCACAGGTACTGGAACACAGAGTCTCCCAGGAGCCAGACTTGCACTGGGTGCAACGGGCGAGGTGGGTCCCAAATGACATCCTGAGCATAGATGAGTGAGTCAGGGTGTCCACTGAGGAACCAAAGTTTCTGCAGCCAAGACAAGATTCCAGGATGGCAGGCGATGACCCTGTGTTTTATGTCACCAAACACTGTCTGGGCAGTGGCTGCTCTCTCGGGTCAGAGTCCTGAGAAGGGAAAGATAAAGTCTTTGGGACTAGGTACAATTGCATGTGAAATGCTCCCCCCTCCTCCGGTTTCTTAATTGCTATTCACATCCCATAAATGGAGTAAGTGCTGAACAAGCTGTCTTTCTCCATCATTCCTGTAAACACGGATATGACTCACGATCCCTGCAACCTCCAAAATGCCACAGATACTACAGTGATTTGGTTGTTTAAAAATAGCCGGAGTGGGGGAGAGTGCGGGGGTAAGGGTGAGAGTTTTCAGCTGCCTTCTTCTGTTTATTTTAGTTTTTTTTTCTTCATGTAAATCGCATCATGTCTAAGTGCTCTGAGGACATACAGCTTCACAAACATATCTAGGGGCTTTTCCTTTCTGATAAGGGATACTGAATTTCTGCTGATCCTAGATCTCAGATCCTAGGCTTGAGGCAAAGCTCATCTTCCTACCCTGACCTCTGCCTCCACCCTTTCATGAGGTCTGCAGGCAAGTATTCTTCTTTTCTATAGAGATTCTCATTCACTGCATTTAAAAACACTGTTCTCCCTCCCCTCCCCGCTCAAGGTGATACCAACAATTCAATCTAAATGTAGTATGAGGATGCTGGTGATAACACCATGATAACAATAGCTTATATTCAGCCCATGAAATGGGCAGGGTATTTGTTTCTTTCTGATTCATTCAGAAATGGGAAACAAAGGCCCTTTTTATTAGCCAGGTGTTCAAACCCCCAGGGTGTGACTTTCTGCCAATACCAGCAGTGAGTTTGAGATTTAGGATTGAGGTTGAGAGCAGGAATCTCAGCTGTATATCTGTCATATCAGGAAAGTCACGGCCCTGATAGGGACAGGACTACAGTCACCAAAGGGTCATCAAGGACAACCTCAGGGAGGGACTTGTTTAAAGAACAGGGCAGGGTGCAGAGTCAGGGAGATCAGAAGGACTGTGGAAGCCCTGGGCCTTGCTAACCACTAGGAAACTCTTCTCCTGGGCCTCCAACAGTGAACAATGGAAGAAGCTACAGGAGGGGCTGTGTCTATGGGAGAGGTTAGCTATCCCACGCTGGCTATGATCTGCCTCCGGAACGTGACCCCCGGCGGAGTCACGGCTTATCAGGGCTTTGCCCAGAGGAAAGGAGATGAGTATCTGTCTCACTCCTATCCTCTGTCTTTGCCCTGTGGTCTCCATGGGCCAAGCCCAGCTAGAAACAAGAGGACCAGAAGCCTGGTTGCGGTAACTCCACCAGCTACTCTGTCAGGCACTATGTAGGGTGGGGGAGAGGTTTGCAGAGGACATGGTGGATCTCTAGCCCAGATCAATTCCTAGAATTGGACGATCCTCAAAAGCAAGGAACCAAAACAGGATCAAGCTGCACTTGGCGATATCCAGTCTCATACCAGCACCAGTGAGCCGGAGCTAGGAAGACTGAAAGGGAAGGAGACACTGTTGCCAAAAGCAAAGCAAAACAAGCAAAAAATACAAGAAGCTCAGGCCTGTCAGTTTTGCTCCTGAGACCCGCTTAGGAGCTTTGTTAAATACTCAAGTCTGAACCAAGAAGAAAAGGCCTGCTTTTCCGTAACGACAGTAAGAGGTAGGGTCGTCTGAGAAAATAGGGGCTATTCGGTGAAAATGGAACCCCCAGGATTCATGTAGACAATGATTGGGTAATTTTTTTAGTAACATTATGTCCCCAATCTTCCCTAGGATATTTCTTTACTTCAAGATCCCTCTGTTCATTTGAAACCCAATTTTAACTAGCCAGTGTTCTGTGAGACCAAAACAGGAAAAATATACCCACATGTTAAGAGCTCTGTTTGCAGTTAAGAATAAGTTTCTGTTTGTCCTATGTCTGTCTACCTCCCAGCACATTCGGACGGGAGGTATAGGCAGTTGGATGTATCTTTGCCCCTGATTGGATGGTGACCAGAAGTACACGGGCAGGAAGTGAGTCAGAATATATGCTCGCCCCTGATTGGCCCTGATGAGAAATATAGCGTCCCTGTGGTTTTGCTTTTTTAACTCTCTGCAGAACAGGACTCATAGCCATTTTCTAGGGATCCCAAAGTGGTCCTGGCCAGATCCCATCCTCCTGGCCAGTATTTAACTAAATCTTGCTTAAAATTTGGCTCAAAATTGTGATAGTGGACTGATTCTCTACTGGGAAGATTAACAGTAGAGTTTTGTTTTTTAAATAAATGTAGGCAATCCTAATTAAAGCTGGTATGGAGAAGATTCAGCAAGCCTATCTGTCACAACAGCACAGCACTCCCATGCTGGCCCTCTGCTGGCGCATGCTCGCTGAGGGGAAAGCTCTTTGGAAGCAGGGATGGTAAGGGATTTCTCAAAGTGTGTATTTTCAACACCATTGTCTGAATGTTGATATGTATGTAGGAAGAGGAGGAGGAAGAGGAGCAGGAGGAGAAAGAGGAGAAGAGGAAAAGGAAGAGGAAAAGGAAGAGAGGAAGGAAGAGGAAGAAGAGAAGGAGAAGAGTAAAAAAAAAGCAAGCACAGTTTTATGATCAAATAAAACTGTGGCATAATAAAAGGGTTCCTACAGTGAGAGGATTTCTGGGACATTCAATATTAACATGAAGCAGAATATAAATAATATTTCTTCATTATTTAAACCCTAGGGGCTGGTGCTATAGCTCTGCAGCAAGCCAGGCACTAGGTTTCATTCCCAGCAGCAAACCATAACAAAAACGACCACAGCAAAAACCCACTGCAGCAAAAAAGGGATTCTCTGTGTTCCTATCTTTCCGTGACCTTAGGTCTCCATTGAAATACAATTTAAATTAGATGCAGTCGCTTTGCTGTCCGTCCATCATGCTAAAGTAGAATTTTGTCTCCATCTCCTAATTTTGCCTTAAGGCTGCGTGGATATGCATTAAAGATGCTTTTAAAACTCCCCACAAGAGATTCCAAAGCCATAGCCTTCCATTTAATGAGACAGTAAACTGTTTGCTTGATATGGGATAGCTTGGCTCAGCTTAATATGAGGAATCAATTCAAACCAAATCATTGTCAAAGCAGAGACAGTCGTCTGCACTTCAGAAAGAAAAGATGATAGCAATGATGATGATACCACCAGCCATCCCTGCTGGCATGATCGCTTTTTTTGTGGATATAGCATGACTTGACAGGCTGTGTGTGTACTACTGTGCTGTACAAGGATGGAATGTACTCCCTCAAGAGGCAGGACCTTTTCTCTGTACTTTGGTCACAAGTTGTGATAATTCAAATTGTCAACTTCATACAACCTAGAATCTCGGAAAAGTGTCTTATCTTTATGAGGGATTATCTAAATCAGCGGCTTGTCCCTGCATGACTCTTCTGATTACTGGAAGACACAGTCTGAAGTGGGCGGTACACTCTCTGGCTGGGGCCTTGGAGTGTGTGAGAGGAGGAGTAGTACTAAGCGTTTCTCTCTGCTCGTGACTTCGAATGTGCTGTGACTTGACTTTTTTGCATCGGTGGACTGTAAACTGGAATTCTCAGATAAAATGAACCTTTCCTTTTTTCCTTCCTTGAGTTGCTTGCTGTTAGAATGTTTTATCACAGAAATGAATCTTGAACTTCGGTATTTTTTTCTAATTTGCTGTCCAATCTATGATTCGGTTTTGTGGGCAGTGGGAGTTTTGGAAAAGGATGAGAGCTAACTGTGAAGGGTAGAAACCCATCTGAAGCCAGTGTTCTGAACGGGTGACATTTCTCTGTTCTCCTATGTAAATGAGAGATGGGAAGTCTTTGACGGATATGCAGGTTCTGCTGCATGAATTTTTCAAGGCCTGAAATACCTCTGCTTTTGTAGAGGAATGTAAGTCTTTCTTATCATCCAAAATGGAAGCACACATGATTCAGGCCAGCAAAGGAAGAAGGTAGAAGAAAGTGGGCCAACCATCTTGGCAGCTGCTGCAGGACCCTTCCAGTTACAGGGTAATGGTGGCTTGAATAGGTATGGCCCCCATAGATTCTATGGGGATGTTTTATTTAGGGTTCTAGTGCTGTGAACAGACACCATGGCCAAGGCAACTCTTATAAGGACAACATTTAACTGGGGATGGCTTACAGGTTCAGAGGTTCAGTCCATTATCATCAAGGCAGGAACATGGCAGCATCCAGGCAGGCATGCTGCAAGAGTTGCTGAGAGTTCTACATCTTCATCTGAAGGCTGCTAGCAGAATACTAGCTTCCAGGCGGCTAGGATGAGGGTCTTATAGCCCACGACCACAGTGACACACCTACTCCAACAGGGCCATATCTTCTAGTAGTGCCAATCCCTGGGCTGAGCATATACACACCATCAGAGGGGGTCACCTGTGGTGGTTTGAATATGTATGGCTCCCATAGAACCATGTGTTCGAATGCTTGGCTTAGAGTGAGTGGTATTGTTAGGAGGTGTGGGCTTTTTGGAGGAAGTATGTCACCATGGGAATGGGCTTTGAGGTCTCCAACGATCAAACTGTGCTCAGTGTGGCACACAGTGACAGTCCCCTTCTGCTGTCTGTGGATCAAGATGTAGAACTCTCAGCTCCTTTTCCAGCACCACCTGGGATGCTGCCATGCTTTCCACCATGATGATAATGGACTGAACCTCAGAAACTGTAAGCCAGCCCCAATTAAATGCTTTCCTTTATAAGAGTTGCCATGGTCATGGTGTCTCTTCACAGGAACAAAACCCTAACTAAGAATGGTTTTGATAGTTAATGTGATTTGTCAATTTCACTGAGCTACAAGGGGATCAAATGCTTAAGTAGGAGTGGGGGGGCATTCCACATTTGAAGTTCAACTCTGTCTGTCTTTCTGACTCTCTCTGTCTCTCTCTCTGTCTGTCTCTGTCTCTCTCTTTCTCTCTGTCTCTCTCTCTCCCCTCCCCTCTCTCTTCTCTCTTTCTCTCTCCCTTCTCTCCTTCCTCTCTCTCTCTCTCTCTCTCTCTCTCTCTCTCTCTCTCTCTCTCTC
>NW_021620926.1:1967406-2003329 GCF_004785775.1 Grammomys surdaster
CTCTCTCTCTCTCTCTCTCTCTCTCTCTCTCTCTCTCTCTCTCTCTCTCTCTCTCTGTGTGTGTGTGTGTGTGTGAGAGAGAGAGAGAGAGAGAAAGAGAGAATGAGAGAGAGAGACTCATGAGTCAGCTATGATACAGGTACCTTCTCTCACATAAGGAGATGGTTGAAGCTACCATCCCAGCAATCTGAACCTCTAACACAGTAGGTAGCAGCCTCAACTTCTGATCCACCATTAACATTCATTCAGACCCAGACTTCCTCAGTTTTACTATCCAGGGTATTTAAAATGCGAACATCACTACAAACATAAAATATTGTCACTGATACACTGACATAACTATCTGTAGAGTGGAGATATGTTATTTGAGCTGCCTTCAGCCTCAGATGGAATTAAGAGTGACTGCCTTTGAGCATCAAGTAATAAGGACCAAATCTTGGTCTCCTTTCATCATTGGTAGAAGTTTGTCTGAGGTGAAGAATGACAAAGGGATGACATTATTACCAGATTACTCAGTTCCTAGACTGGAGATTTGGAAGGCATTTCTCTAGATAGCAGCAGAGGATACCATTCCTTGGGTTGGAAAGCAGTCCTCTATGCTATTATAAGAAGGGGAAATAGGTATTCAAAGTCTCATGCCTGCACAAGGGCTAACTGGACACAGCTACTGCTGGTGACTTCCTACTGCTTGCTGGCTGTTCCTCCTGCCATAGGAGGAACAAGGAGACTGTGAGACCTCAGGTTGCTTTGCAGTTAGGTCATCAGACTCACTCTGAGATGGAAGGCTGAATAAGATTCCAGTGCCCAGTGCAAAACACACAAACACACACACACACACACACACACGCATGCATGCACACACACACGCAAACAACTGGATCGTATGTTTGCAACATTATTTAGCAGCTCAATACAGTGGTAGAGCATTTGGCTATTCTGACTGTCTTGACTCTCACACCCCTACAGAGTGATATCGCTCGGTGAAATGCACTTAGCACCTAGACACTTGAAATCCTTACCAAACTTATCCCTCCTTATAAGTCTTCAGTTATTCTTCCTTTTCAAAGCCTTTACTCCTGAAAAACAAACAGACAAATAAAAACAGACAAACAAGCACACAAACAAACAGACAAACAAATAGACAAACAGAAACTATCACGGACCCTGGGAGGGTCTGATGAGAAGGTCTCAGGTAGTTTTGCCTAGATTATTTTCTTTTATGTTTGAATATCAGAGCCCATGGGTATTGCCCTGACTTCTGACTCTCTCAAATACAACTCTATCCCCTAACTTACGCTGAAGTCTTAGGTATACACAGTGAATGTTTATTTGCCAATTGTTAGGGGATTGCTAAAAATTAAATTAATTTGGAATATTCCTCAGAAGCCCTTGACATTGAATATGAAATAAAAACATAACTCACAGGGACGAAAACATCTGCATTTACTGTAGGTGAACACTGGGAGAAGCCAAGATGGATGGATACATCGGAATCAAAAAGGATTTGTTGGCCAAATAAAAAATTATTCTTCTAATCAAAATGGCTTCTGATTGCTTTGCTTTCAGGGAGACTGCATTAGAGTTCTCCAGAAGGAAAATCAATAGGGTGTGTGTGTGTGTGTGTGTGTGTGTGTGTGTGTGTGTGTGTGTAATATATAGAAACACTACAATGTTTCTATATCTGTCATCTGCTTATCTAGGTATCTATCTCTATCATCAACGTGTGTGACATAGCTGAGCTTGTGAAAAGGATTCCTCATGTAGATTACAAAAGTGCTCCAGCCCTGCAGTGTGTAGAGTGAGTCATCGAGCTAGAGTCTGAGGATTACCAGGCATGTCATCCCGTTCAGGAGACTCGGGACTGAGGGGATACCTATGGGGCTTACAGAGGCAGCATGGAGGAGGACTGTCTTCACTACACTCAGAGAACAGTCAGCATTTTTGTTTTGAAACAGTCTACCCACCCTAGACATGGAACGCTGCTTTCCTCAGCCTATTTAAATACCAGAAAATAAATGTGAAAGCAGCCCCACCCCTCATAGAAACATCCAGAATACTGTTTGAACATCAAGCCGACACATGGAATTAACCACTGTAGACACTCTCTTGTTGTAAATTCTTTTGAGCACTCAATATTCCTGGCTTCACAGGTTAGAAGGAAAGTACCTTAAACCAATTAAATATAGTACAGCAAAACAAAAGTCAGCTGATTTACAAATTGAGGAACACCAGTCATAGTCATAGCAGGTTCTAAGCACACTCCCAACCATGTGAGCTCATAGCAGTTACAGGAAAACAGAAGCCTGTCATAGAAACAACTTGATTGACTCCAGCTTAGCCAATCACACAATTGGTTACAGCCTAACCAATTAATTGTTTATATCTTCATTAGTTGATTGGCAACAGGCCTCTAGAAGCCAAATGAAGTCCAGTTGCTGTGATTAGGTTCTATATTGATCAACGTGACTGGGTACTGTGTGAGCCCACAGTCCAAACTCTGTAAAATTCTGCTCAACGCATAGTAGAGAAAGCAGACACTGTTCTTTATTTGTTTAATTCTATCACTTGGCCACAACTGAGCATTAATTATATCAAAATTAATTAGAAACGAAGGTTTAACTACATGTACATTCTTGCATGGGCAGCTTTGTGGGTGCTGGCTTTGTGCTGGGCACAGGACCGTATTGCAAAAGTCAGCAAGAACAGCTGGTTCATACCAGCTGATATTACCTAGGAAGTCCAGTTAAGTGGGTTTTACCTGAGAACATCTTCCTGGATTTTTTTTTTGTCCCTCCCCTAAGAGATGTGCGTTTTTTCTCTTGTAACTGCACTTTTAGAGTGGTAACCTACAAATGGCATTGTCAACCAGCTTTACGTTGTGGTTCTGTGATGCAGGAAATACAGAACAAGAGGGGAATAATGATCAGAAGGTCAGAGAATAGCAATAGGGTCAGCTCCTGGACGACAGGAGGGGAGAGAGAAAAGAAAAACATAACCCGGGGGTACTCAGGGCAGTGAGGAGAAGAATAGAGAGAGGCAAGGTGGGGGAAAGACATCCAGTTTTATCCAGGTCTGCAACCATGAAGGTGTCAGGGCTTCATAAAGAGAGCCATCAAGCTGCTCAGTGCTCAGAGAAGGAAGATACAGTCAAGAGCAACAATTATTGTTCTTGAAGTACTTGAAGAAAACAAGAGGCAAGAACTCGAGACCTCCAAGACAGTGGTGTCCCGGGTCAGCGCCAGCTTGAACCGAGAGGAAGCTGGATGAATCATCACTGCCCGTTTGTCTTATGGTGAGCTTTCATCCCTGCCGTACACTTTGGCATTTCTCTGGTTAAATGGCCATGGGTTATTAAGTCTCAGCCTGATATTTCGCCCTGAAAGACTGGAGTTGCTGGCTTTCACCTGCACCCTCGTCGCCTTGTGTTTTAGAAGCTCACACTGTGATGGAAGCCCTCAGACCTATCTGCATTCCTGACCAAGCTGGGAGCAACTTGTTGGCAGCACTCAATCTTGTTTTATCTTAAGAACCAACCCAGTGCCTGGCAGCCAGTCAGACTTCAGCAGGTATTTCTCAACTCGAAGGAGTAAGAGGGTGAATGGGATCCCATTCCTGTGGTCCTGACAACATTGTAGTCAGCGCTGTGAGAATTTGGTGGGTGAAACAGAAGCAATGACGAAACGAGAGTCGGACACTCATTGTTCCTGGCCTCAGAGAGACCCGGAGTACGATAATATTTACAAAGGATGAAGCCACACAAGACAAGTTGCCTAATACCGTGCCACAGTGAAGGGCAACAGCAAGGCTAGATTGAGCAAATAAAAATACAGAGTGCCAAATGGAAGTTAAATTTGAGTAAGTACATACTATCTCGTGGAACATTTGAGACAGACTCATCATACACACACATTATTTACAGTTTATTAGAATTCACATTTGACTGGACTACCTATATTTTTACCATTCCTAAAGGGAAGGAGATGGGCTGTAGGACATTACTTCTGTTCTTTTATTTGTTTATTTATTTTATGGGGAAAGATGGGATAATGGCAAAAGTTGGTGACTCTCTAAAGACAGACTTGCAAAGATCCCAGGATGAAATATAAGGAAGGGTAGTTCTGGGATAAAAAATCACTGCGTGACAAGCACCCAGAACAGCAAGTTCAGAGACTGGGTGAACACAACTGTCCCTGCCCCTTTCCTGCTCTTCATGGACAGGCAGAACGGGCTCCTTCTCCCGGGGCAAATAGTTTATCCTTACTTAATTAGGCTTGAGCATTAGTCTGTCTTTGTAAACAGCCAACAGGAAAGGCCAGGAACATTTAGCAAGCTTCATAAATTGCTCAATGTTTGTGTGTGTGTGTGTGTGCTTTTAAACATTGGTATCAAGACAGCAAAGTTGAGGAAACAGTGAATTCTAATGGCTGCTTAATCAATGAAGATGTGACAGTGTGATCGAACTGAACTCCCAGGAGACTTAGCACTTGACTCCTGCCCATTTTATAGTAAATATATAATGATGAGGGCGTGTGCTCACACTGGATGCTTGTGTGGAAGTGCCCTTACGTAACATGTGCCACGCACAGTGGAAAGTATAAAGCAAATATAATGCAATAATTACAAAAGCTCACTGATGATTCAAAGGGCAGGAAATGGTTAAATAACCTTCATTGATCATTTATTATATTCCAGATGTCAACATGGTCTTACTTTGGGTTTTCACAACAATATTATAATGCCATTATATACGCATTATAAGGTAACACTATAACCCTTTTAATGCACTTCCTGTTGAGACACACAGTCTTGAATTATTTATAATACCTCAAAATAAGCAGTTATAATACCGTAATTAGTTATTTTAGAATCCAAATATGGCTTGACTGCATATCTACCTTGCTCCCAAAATGTCACTTTTTTTTTTTTGTAGTCTCAGGTAGTATCATTTATTGAGAACTGTGGCAGATATACTGGGAACAAAAAGAAGGACGTGTAAGCTTCTGTCTTGTGGACACATAGGATAGCTTTGTAGGAAGGAAATGTCCGGGGAGCATTGACTGGATTATCTCACTGTCTGATCACCTTAGTAACAGGCACTGTATGAAAGACATTTGTAAGTAAATATCAAATAGGAGAGATGGCTCAACATTTAAGAACTCGTGCTGCTCTTCTAGATGATCTGAGTCTGGTTCCCAGCGCTCATATCAGATGCCTCGTGGACCTCTGTAACACCAGCAACAAGGGCATCCATACACACAAGTCATGTACACAAGCCACACACATACACACACACACAATTTTTAAAAGTATTTTAAAGGAAATATTCACATATTAACAATCAACTAAATCATTGATAATTTATAATTTATAAAGAATTAAAATAGACATGATATCATATCCTAATTAACTAGCAAAAGATTTCCACCATCTTTGATCAAGGGTTCCACACTGAATGCCGAGACAGAATTTTGTTTTCTTCCTATTCCACATTCCCCAGAATCACTAGTTATGCCACTAAATAATGATCATTTAGAATCATCAGCTATTCATAAATTATAAGTTGGTGTCTTTCTTGGCGGAAATACCACACATTTAAAGACATATGTTTTAATTCTTGTTATAACTGACATCAGTGGGCTAATTAAGTTCTTCCTGTATAATTATTTCAGCCGTATAAAATATTCCATAACTAGAATGACATTATAGCTATAAAATGTTAAGTTGTGTAATTATATAAGATTTAAAATTAAAAACAAAGACTCAATATTTTAGCAACTTGTTCCCTAGGGAAAAGTTGCTGGATAGTTCCTTTTTCTGTGGTTTTAAAAATGCAACTGTAATGGTAATGTTTGAAACAAAATGGACTTTTATTATTTTTGCTTTCTCAATATAGAGCAAAGTCTTTGTTTTGAATACTCTTGTGTGATAGGCTGATGTTACTGGCTTCCTTTAGATGAAGTCTAGCTTCTGAATCCCCTTTCCAAGGTGGTCTCATGGCTTGCCTATTTCCCTCCAGACACTTAGAGGTGTACCTATTACTTTACTTGTGTAAGACAATGCTCTTAGCAAATGGCAGGGTATAGCTCTTTACCCCATAGCCTTAGTCACTCATCGTTGACTGACAGATTCTCTGATAGTGACTTCACAATGGCTTTGGAAGGAGGAGGATGCTTTAGCCTTGAAGAGAAAGGGAATATGTTTCTCAAGTGAACCTTGTAAGTTTGATGGTTATTTAGATCAAGGGTGTCCACACTTTTGTCATTATGATATAACGTTGTCATCTAATTGTTGGACCACATTCATATCTATCCTGGGACACACGTGGTCTGCAGGCCACAGGTTGGGTATTCCTGATATGAATATATATATAATTACACAACCAGAAAACAACAGAAATTTAATAGCACATGGGTATACCTTTAATATAATATTGGTCTGCCAGCATATTATTTACATTATAATGTGTAGGTGAAAACCCAAGTTCCTCTGTATACTTGGTTGTTTGACTTGGTCAGATCCCTAAAACAAAAGACACACCAACCAGAAAACAACAGAAGTTTAATAGCGTATGGGTATACCTTTAATATAATATTGGTCTGCCAGCATATTCGTATAATAATAATAACAAAATACCTTATGTATGCAGGGGGGTACTCAGAGAAATTCAAAGATGTGGCCTTGAACTCATGTTTAGCTGTAATCCTCCACAGAGACAGAATGGGAAGGTGAGTTATATGTTAAATTGGAACCTCTTCCACCTATAGGAAGTTACTGTGTCTTTTTGCACCATGTCTGGTTGATGCCTCTGGAAGGCCTGCTCTTTTCTAAAGGGAAACTGAAGAGCAGTGGATCTTGGGTAGAGGGGAGAGCAGAGGCTGCGGTCAGGATGTATTGTATGGAAGAAAAGAAAAAAAGAAGTTCTGTAGGTTTAGCTATCCTTTCCTGGTGCAAGAATGAAGATTTCTCACTGGCACTAAATCTGCAGTGGAGATGCTGACGAGGACGACGATGATGATGACAACGACGATGATTTTAACTGAGAACAGAACCATGCAATACGTTCTCATCACACCTTTTTGTTCTCCCAACTCTTCCCAGATCCTCCCCGCTTTTCTACCCACTCAACTACACACTCTTTCTCTCTGTCTTTAAAAAATAAACAACAACAAAAAAAGACATATTCGGCGGTGGGGGGAGGTATATTCTGGTATCCTCTAGGTCAGAGACATTCACAACAAGAAATTCCTACAATTTAAAAGTACATTCAGGGGGTCAAGGTAGCCGGGGGAAAGTCACCCAACCTCCCACCCTGGCCCGCGCGGGCACCACTAGGAGAGGCGAACATGTGATGGAGAGATGGGAAAGACGTAGTACAGTGGAGAGGCGAGAGAGAAAGCGAAGCCAAGCTGTTCCTGCACTGTGGACCGAGTCGGAACTGGAGACGCTACAGTGTTGCAGAATAGGCAGATTAAATGAACCTACACAATCTCCCAAGGCCAAGGTGATATCCCGCCCAAGCTGCTGCCAAAGGCCATATCTGGATCTGTTGTTCTACCACAGCTGGGGTCTGTGCTAATGTGCCGCCACCAAAGGCCATCTGGATGTGAATGGTCTAGGTTGCCATCTGAGGCCATGTGGATGTCTGAGGACGGTGCTACTGTTGGGGTCCAACCTGATCTGAGTGGCCTGTGCTGCACACTTGAGGCCATGGCAACATCCCAGCTCATGGTGCCCCTGGGGCTCGCGTCTGCGTCTGTGGTCCTATCACACAGGGTCTGTGTCGATTTTGAAGCCTGTGCTACCCCCAAAGGCCATGCAGATATGTCTCGGGTCTGGACTGCTGCCTGAGGCCAGGTTGATGCCCTAGAACTGTGCTGAGCGGGGCTCCACCCCTCATCTGACATGCAGTGTTGTCGATGTGGGAGACAAGCCACCCTACACTTGCTGTCCCCCATGTGACAGGAGGAACTGGCCTAGAAACATGAGTATGAGAAAGCTGGCCCCACACCACTTACCGTGAGGAGGCATAGCCATGGTAGAGATGTCCCTTCCATTCCTCCTTTCTGCTCCTCACTGCCTGCTGCAGGTGGGAGAGTTGGCCCCACTCGTCACTGGCTACAGCTTGCAGGAGAACAGGAGAGCAGCCAGTGCTTCACCTGGGCAGCATAGTAGAGCTGACCCTGGTGATGGGGGCACGGAAGAGCCAGTTCATAGGGCACGAGACCAAGAGATCTGGCCGGCCCTTGGTCTGGGTAAGGTGGATGAGCTGGCTCGATTAGTGCAGGTACAAGAGAGCTGTCAGGCTGATTAACTCACCTTCTACTCAGGGCCAGATTCAGGACCCTGAGTTGGCCCACCCCAACGTCTACCCGTTCTATTGACTGCTGGAGCACATGAAAAGACTGGTCTTGAAGATCCAAAGCTATAGGATCTCCATGACACAGGGCAGCAACAGGATAATAGAAAGGCGTTCTGGTGAGGTTCTGTTATTGGTAGTGTAATAGAAGCCAGAGAGGCCTTGAACCAGACCAAGGACACATTGCACTGAGCATTTCCAAGTAAAGCTGCTTGTGCAAAAGTGTGAATACTGTGTGACACACTGTGACATACCACAGCTTCCACGATGAGGTTTTCGTTATTTTTTAATATCTATTTATTTGTATTTTTGTTTTCTTTTGAGGGAAGTTGTAAGGGCAGAGGGTGGATTTGAAGAGACAGGGAGGCGAGTGGGGTTGGGGTACATGATGTGAAATTCACAAAGAATCAATAAAAAATAAAAGAAAAATACATTCAGGAATGTGAAGTTCAATTAATTTTAGATAATCGTAAATATTCCTTCAACAGCATGGCATTAGCCATAATTTGATACAAAAGATGAATATTCCACTTTCTATAATGCAGCAATATAAAATATAGTACTAAGAAAAATAAAGTCATTTTATTCAAAATTAATTGAGAGCAACCATGGCCCAGGAACATGGATCCCAACTGCCCTGAGTGACATACTGCACTGTGGAAGATGTTATATGAGCCTGCACAGAAAAACAGAAGTAATAACTGAGTATGCTTCCCAAGTACACTGGCAGATCATCAGGGCTACAGCAAGGTGGGCGAGTTCGCTCTGTATGTGTCAGAGGGCAAAACATGCCTAGCTTTGTGGTGGCTAACAGGAGGGATGTCCGCTGCTAAGCTCTGTGACAACTGCCTGAGAAGCTTATCTAGCTAGTAGTTACAGCAACAGCAGTGAAATACAAACTCGAAGGTAACTGACCACTGTAGGGCACACTGTGGCCTAAGATGATGATAAAACATGGTCTACAAATGTCAGTCCTCCAGTACCGTAATAGTCTACAGTTATGGTCAACAGCCTGTTATTCCTTAATACAGACAGAGCTGCTTCATTGAACTCAGCTTGTCTGTGGGCCATGAGGTCAGTTGTAAGCCGTCTGAGTGGTCTGGCCGCGGTTCACAATGACTGGAAACGTCTTTGTAATTCATACACACACCTCCATAGTTTGAACAATGACAAAAGGCACAATAGTAATAACCTGAGTCTCTTGGGTCCCTCATAGGTGCCCAGACTGCAGTAGGTGTTTCACACAAAAATATAGTTTTCCCTGTACCCACACACCCTGTTAATGAAACAGCAAGTTATGATGTCCTTACTCTCTGCACTTCTTTCAATAGCTTATGTTGTTTCTTTTTCTTTTTTTTAATTGGATATTTTATTTATTTACATTTAAGATGCCATCCCCTTTCCCCATTTTCCCTCCCTAGAAACCCCCTATCCCATCCCCCCTCCTTTTTGATTTTATACCATTTTAATTACATGCAAGTATTAAGGTCAGGAAATCTATCCAATATTGGAAATAACAGTCTTCATTTGGAAGGCTGGTTCTGGACATTTTCAGAGATATATTTGGAAGTTAGTGGCAGTTCTCTATGTTTTTCTTTTTTAAAATGATTTTATTTATTTACTATTCAGCCACTGGCTTCAAGTCCCCCTTCTCACAGTTCCTCATCCCATTCCTCCTCAACCTTGCCTCCAAGAGGATGCTCCCCCTCCACCAGGCCTCCCCCTTTCCTGGGGCCTCAAGTCTCTTAAGGATTAGGTACATCTCCCGCTGAGGCCAGACCAGGGAGTCCTCTGCTCTATATGTGCCGGGGGTGGGGGTGGGGCTCAGACCAGCTTGTGTATGCTGCTGAGTTGGTGGCTCTGTCTGAGAGCTCCCAGGGATCCAGGTTAGTTGAGACTGTTGGTCTACCAATTTGGTCACTCTCCCCTTTAGCTTCTTCAATCCTCCTCCTAATTCAACCATAGGGGTCTCCGACTTCAGTCCAATAGTTGGGTGTTTAAGTATCTGGTTCTGTCTCAGTCAGCTGCCATGACATGAAGACAGCCATGCCAGACTCCCATCTGTAAGCACATCATAGCATTGGTAACAGTGTCAGGCCATGTCATCCCCATAAGATGATTCCAAGTTGGGCTGGTCATTGAACCACCTTTCCTTCAGTCTCTTCTCCATTTTTATCCCTGCACTTATTTTAGACAGGAACACTTCTGGGTCAGAAATTTTGACTGTGAGTTGGTAACCCTGTCTCTCCACTTGAGGTCCTGTCTATCTACTGAAGGTGGACTCTTCAAGTTCCCTCTCCCAGTTGTTGGGCATTTTGGCCAAGGTTACCCCTATTGAGTCCTGAGAATCTCTCACCTCCCAGGTCTCTGGTACTTTCTAGAGGGTCCCCACATCTCTCATTCCCTGAGGCTGCATATTTCCATTCATGCTGCTGGCTCTCTGGGCTTCTCCCCTATCCCCCAGCCCCCCACTACCATATCTGATCCTGTTCCCCTTTTCCATCCTCCTCCCCTCTCCCACCCAGGCTCCTCCCTCCCTCTGCCTCCTGTGATTATTTCCTTCCCCCTTCTAAGTGGGATTGAAAGAGCCTCACTTGGGTCTTTTTGCTTGTTAAACTTCTTACAGTCTATGGGTTGTATCCTAGGTATTCTGTACTTTTGGTTAATATCTGCTTATCAATAAGTACATACCACGTATGTGCTGTTGGGTCTGGGTTACCTCACTCAGGATGATATTTTCTAGTTCCATCCATTTGCCTGTAAAATTCATGATGTCTTCATTCTTAATAGCTGAATAGTATTCCATTCTGTAAATGATCCACATTTTCTGTATCCATTCTTCAGTTGAGGGACATCTGGGTTATTTCCAGCTTCTGGCTATTACAAATAAGGCTGCTATGAGCATGGTGGAGCACATGTCCTTGTGGTATGGTGGGGCATCTTTTGGGTATATGCCTAGGAGTGGTATTGCTGGGTCTTCAGGTAGAAATATTTCTAATATCTGGAGGACCACCAGATTGATTTCCAGAATGGTTGTACCAGCTTGCAATCTCACCAGCAATGGAGGCGTGTTCCTCTTTCTCCACATCCTCGGCAGCATCTGCTGTCACCTGAATTTTTGATCTTAGCCATTTTGATTGGTGTGATGTGCAACCTCAAGGTTGTTTTGATTTGCATTTCCCTGATGACTAAGGACTTTGAACATTTCTTTAAATGCTTCTCCCTCATTCGAGATTCTTCTGTTGTGAATGCTCTGTTTAACTCCGTACCCCACTTTTAATTGAGTTGTTTCATCTTTTGGAAGTTAACCTCTTGAGTTCTTTATATATTTTGCATATTAGCCCTCTATTGGATGTTCAGTTAGTGAAGATTTTCCCCTCAATCTATAGTCTGCTGACTTGTCCTATTAACTATTCCCTTTGACTTACAGAAGGTTTTCAGTTTCATGAAGTCCCATTCATCAATTGTTGATTTTAGAGCCTGAACCACTGGGTTTTGTTCAGGATATTTCTCCCTGGGCCAATGAATTCCAGGCTCTTTCCCACTTCTATTCAAATCAGTGTATCTGGTTGAGGTCCTTGATCCACTAGGACTTGAGCTTTGTGCAAGGTGATAAATAGAGGTCTATTTTCATTTTTCTACATACAGACCACCTGTTAGACCAGCACCATTTATTGAAGATGCTTTTTCCTCCCCACTGTATGTTTTTGGCTTCTTTGTCAAAGATCAGTTTTCTATAGCTCTGTCGGTTTATTTCTGGGTCTTCAATTCTATTCCATTCGTGGACCTGTCTGGCTCTGTATCAATACCATGCAATTTTTTTTTTATCACTATTGCTCTGTAATGCAGCTTGAGGTCAGGGATGATGATTCCCCCAGAAGTTCTTGTATTTTTGTGAATTGTTTTTGCTATCCTGGGTTTTTTGATTTTCCCATATGAAGTTGAGAATTGCTCTTTCCGTGTCTGTGAAGAATTGTGTTGGAATTTTGATGGGGATTGCATTGAATTTGTAGGTTGCTTTTGATAGGATGGTCATTTTCACTGTTAATCCTACCAATCCATGAGCATATGAGATCTTTTCATCTTCTGAGGTCTTCTTTGATTTCTTCAGAGACTTGAAGTTCTTGTCATACAGATCTTTCACTGGTTTGGTCAGTTACACCAACATATTTTGTATTATTTGTGACTACTGTAAAGGGTGTTGTTTCCCTAACTTCTTTCTGAGCCAGTTTATCATTTGTATAAAGGAAGGTTACTGATTTGTTTGAGTTAGTTTTATATCCCACCACTTTGCTGAAGTTGTTTATTAGCTGTAGAAGTTCTCTGGTAGAATTTTGGGGGTCACTTATGTATATTGTCATATCACCCACAAATAGTGATATCTTAATTTCTTCTTTTCCAATTTGCATCCCTCTGATCACCTTTTGTTGTCTTATTGCTCTAGCTAGAACTTTGAGTAGTATATCGAATAGATAAGAAGTAGGCATCCTTGTCTTGTTTCTGATTTTAGTGGGATTTCTTCAAGTTTCTCTCCATTTAATTTGATATTGGCTGTTGATTTGCAGTATATTGTTTTTATTATGTTTAGGTAAGGGTATTGAATTCCTGTTCTTTCCAATACTTTTAACATGAAGGGTTATTGGATTTTGTCAAAAATTTTTTCAGCATCTAATGAGATGATCATGTGATTTTTCCTTTGAGTTTGTTCATATAGTGTATTATGTTAATGGATTTTTGTATATTAAACCATCCCTGCATCCCTGTGATGAAGCCTACTTGATTGTGGTGAATGATTGTTTTGATGTGTTCTTGGATTCAGTTTGTGAAAATTTTATTGAGTATTTTTGTATCTATATTCATAACAAGAGCAGGTAAACTATATAAACAGTCCCATAACCCCTAAGAAAATCAAAGCAATCATTAAAAAATCCTTCTAACCAAAAAAAGCCCAGGGCTAGCTGATTTTAGTGAAGAATTCTACCAGACCTTCAAAGAACAGCTGTTCATAAGTTCACTAAAATCAGCTGGCCCTGGGCTTTTTTTTTTTTTTTTTTTTTGCTCAGCTTGCTTTCTTATAGAACCCAAGACTACCAGCCCAGGGATGGCACCACCCACAATTGGCCCTCACACCCTTGATCACTAATTGAGAAAAATGCCTTACAGCTGTATCTCCTGGAGGCATTTCCTCAAGGGAGGCTCCTTTCTCTGTCATAACTTCAGCTTGTGTCAAGTTAACACACATAACCAGCCAGTACAGTTTATTTATCTTGTTGATTTTCTCAAAGAGTCAGCTTTTGGTTTTCTAATTGGTTGATTTCTACCCTGAGTTTGACTATGTCCTGCTGTCTTCTCGTCTTGGGTGTGTTTGCTTCTTTTTGTTGGAGAGCTTTCAGGTGTGCTGTTAAGTTGCTAGTGTAGAATCTCTCCAATTTCTTTACAAGGGCACTATGTGCTATGGATTTTCCTGTTAGCACTGCTTTCATTGTGACTCAGAAGTTTGGGTATGCTGTGTCTTTCTTGTTATTGAATTCTAGAAAGTCTTTAATTTTTTCTTTATTTCTTCCCTTTCCAAGTTATCATTGAGTAGAGATTTGTTTTGTTTCCATGAGTATGTGGGCTTTCTGTTGTGTTTGTTGTTATTGAAGTGCAGCTTTAGTTCATGGTGATCCATTAGAATGCATGGAGTTATTTCAATCTTCTTGTATCTGTTAAGGCTTGATTTATGACTGGTTATATGGTCAGTTATGGAGAAAGTACCATGAAGTGCTGAGAAGAAGGTATATTCTTTTGTTTGGGGGTAAAATGTTCTGTATATATCTGTTAAATCTGTTTGGTTTGTAACCTCTATTAGTTTCACTGTGCCTCTGTTTAGTTTCTGTTTCAATGACCTGTCCATTGGTGAAATTGGGGTGTTGGAAATCTCCCATTATAATTGTGCGAGGTTCAATTTGTGTTTTGAGCTTTAGTAAAGTTTCTTTTATGAATGTGTGTGTCATTGCATTTGGGAGACATAAATGTTCAGGATTCAGACTTCCTCTTGGTGGATATTTTTTTATTAGCATAAAGTGTCTGTCCCCATCTCTTTTGATAACTTTTGGTAAAGTTGACTTTATTGGATATTAGAATGACTACTCCAGCTTCTTTCTTGGAACCATTTGCTTGGAAAACTTTTTTCCAGCCTTTTCTTCTAAGGTAGTGTCTGTCTTTGTCACTGAGGTGTGTTCCTTGTATGCAGCAAAATGATGGACCCTGCTTGCATATCCAGGCTGTTAGTCTATGGCTTTTTATTGAGGAATTGAGTATATTGATGTTGAGAGACATTAAAGACTGGTGAATGTTGGTTTCTGTTATTTTTGTTGTTGGAGGTGGTATTATGTGTGGGTGATTCTCTTCTCTTGGGTTCGTTGTGAGATGATTAATTTCTTGTGTGTTCTTTTCTGTAGATACCCTTCTTGTGTTGGAGTATTCCTTCTAGAATCCTCTGTAGGGCTAGATTGGTAGTCAGATATTGTTTTAATTTGTTTTTTTCCTCTAATATCTTGGTTTCTATATCAAGAGTTTTGCTGGGTATAGTAGCCTGGGCTGGCATTTGTGTTCTTTTAGGGACTGTATGACATCTGTCCAGGATCTTGTGGCTTTTAGAGTCTTAGTTGAAAGTATAATTCTGATAGGTCTGCCTTTGTATGTTACTTGACATTTTTCCCTTACCACTTTTAATATTCTTTCTTTGTTCCGTGCATTTTGTGTTTTGATTATTGTGTGATGGGAGGGTTTTTTTCTGGACCAATCTATTTGGTGTTCTGTAGGCTTCTTGGACATTTATGGACATCTCTTTCTTTAGGTTGGGGGAAGTCTATGATTATGTTAAAGATGTTTTCTGGTCTTTGAGCTGAGAATCTTCACATTCTTCTATTCCTATTATTCTTAGGTTTGGTCTTTTTATTGTGTCCTGGATTTCCTGGATGTTTTAGGTTAGAAGTTTTTTACACTTCATATTTTCTTTGACTGTTGTGTCAATATCCTGTATGGTATCTCATCTGTCTGACATTCTGTCTTCTATTTCTTGAACTTTGATGGTGGTACTTGCATTTGTAGCTCCTGATCTCTTTCCTAGGTTTTCCATCTACAGGGTTGCTCCATTTGTGATTTCTTTATTGTTTCTACTTCCATTTTTAGGTCTTGGACTGCTTTGTTCAATTCCTTCACCTGTTTGATTGTGATTTCCTGTATTTCTTTAAGGGATTTATTTGTTTCCTCTTTAAGGGCCTCTACCTGTTGGCCTTTGTTTTCCTGTATTTCTTTAAGTGAATTAATTATATCCTCCTTAAAATTTTCTATTATCTTCATGTGATTGTAGGTCAGCATCATGCTTTTCAGATCTGTTGGGGTGTCCACAGCTTGTTGTGGTAGGAGAAATGGGTTCTGATGGTGCCAAAATACATTGGCTTCTGTTGCTTGCCTCTCACCGTCTGAGTTATCTCTTGTATTAACTGGCCTGGGTGTCTCTATTGGGAGCCTGCCTCCTGTGTCCCTAAAAATATGGAACATTTCAGGAATTTGTGTGTCATCCTTGCACAGGGCCATAGGAATCTTTTCTGTATGGTTCCAAGTTTAGTATATGTGCTTCCAAAGCGATCACTCCATAAAGAGCTTTTAAGGAAGCAAATTTTACTGAATGAGCATGGCTCTGTGAAGTAAAAAGCCATTCTGTTTTGGCTCTGGTTTCCTCAACAGCTTGGATTCTTTTTGAATTATGAATGGATTAATATAATTGCTGATGCTTAATCTCTTATGATTTGAAAGCCTCATGGGGAATAAAAAGCTCCATTATTCCTCTCCCCATGAGCAGAGGGACCCACAGAACACTTTAGCGGTTCGCTTCTAGATAGACTTAGTATCTTCTAGCTGTTAAGAAAGAAAAATCACAGGATGTCATGGGATGAAACTGCAAATCAAACCTTGCTTGGGATAGGAGGTGGTTCTTGCGTTTACTAGGTTGCAGAAATAATCAAGGATAGTGTTCTTTTTACACTCCTTCGCTCCACTCTTTTGTCTGCTCTCTTTGCCTGTTTCCTGAGCTTCGAAGTTCATTTAGTTCCTGGCTTCACAAAGAAGAATTTGTTGAGCTTGGCCCTTTTTGTGTAATTGTATACACAACAGACAACTAGTTTTAGGATGTGCAGAACTTATCTCAGAGATGGCTCTTGTACCTGCTGGGTTAAAAGATTTGATACTTTCTTAAGGGTTGTGGCTGGCACGTCTGTAACAAAGGCAAAATAAGAGACAAGCTTGTGAGGTTTACATAGTATGAGTTTTAGACTCAGTAAAGACTGCTCTGTGTGTGTGTGTGTGTGTGTAAATTCAATGGAGAATGGACTGATGTAGGAAAAGCATGTGACCTAGGGGTAACAGGCCCACTATGGAGACTCATCAAGACCTGCCTATTGGAATTCTTGGCCACTATGCGGTATCCCTTTCCACTGGGCATATGGCAGGCCCCATTTGGAGTAGAGGCCTTACCTGGTTAGCCAGAGCTTTTCTTTATGTCTAGCTTTTACAGAGAGCATGGAAGCAGCTACCATGCTATATTGAACTCTGTGCCTTGCCCTGATGCAAGCGGATTCTGGTTTGCACCACCCATCATGGGACAGAGGACTTCTTGTTTTTTTATGATTTGCTTCAGGGAAGAAATGGGAAGGTGGGAGGTCAGAGACGTCTTGGTTCTGAGGCTGCTCGGAGGGCTTCTAACATCCTTTAGTTGGAAGCTCTTAGCGTGGCAAAGCACTTCGAGGAGCTTTGCTGAGCACTGAATCTGTGAGGGTTACAAACTCTCACTGTCTTGCTCTGCAGTTTTAGTTCCTTGCCTGACATGGCTGCAAGAAGAAAGCAAAAGACTTTCCACAGCACCGAGGGAGGCCATCCTCTAAACAAGTGCTTCCCCAGCCTGTCTGAGCTTTCTCCACCCTAGCCGTGGAGAGGGCTAGAATAAGGAAGTGGTGTGAGTCATTTGATGTTGTCACACCTCAGGAAAGTCCCTGTTCCATCCTTCCTCTTGTGCTGGGGTGGCACTTTCTCAGTCTGGGTCACAGGAGCTAAGTTTTATTTTATTTTATTTTTTTTTTGTCTACACCCCCATAGCTTTTCTGTAGGTATCCATTTGTTTAAAAATAGAAACAATAGAGTTAAGGACAGACCCCCAAAACCCCTTGGCTGAGTAAGACAAAGCTGGTTCTTCTCACAAGCTGGTTGCTCGGAAATGGACATGCTATTTCTGGTTTTCTGTGTATGCATCATTTACAGTTGTCTTCTAGTTCATTCTCTGTTGCTGTGATAAACATTATTATGACTGCCACTCCCCTCCCCCCCCCCAAAAAAAACCTCACTTAAGCAAGGAAAGAGTTCAATTGGCTTACATTTCCAGGTCATAGTTCATGGTTGAAGGAAGTCATGAAAGAAGCTCAAGCAGGAAGTAAGGCAGAAACCATGGAGAAATGCTGCTAACTGTCGTCTCCTCAGCCAGCTTACTCCCATAGCCCAGGTCCACCTCCTGCTATCACCTAAATGGGCTAAGCCCACCTATATGAATGAACAATCACAAAAATGCCCCGCCCCCATTCCACAGGCCAATCTGATTGGGGCAAGTTTTCAAATGAGATTCCCTCCTCTCAGGTGACAGTGGGCCATGTCGAGTTGACAATAAAACCTGACCAGCACACCAGCCTACTTAATCATGTGCTTGTGTCCGAGTGCCCAGGGGACGCACGGGGTGTTGTCTGTGTGAGAAAGATACACTAAGTTTTCCTGTTCAGTTTTTAGGGACATGTTTATTACCACCCTCTGAGGGTCTAAGGATGATGCGAGGTGTCCTTTTAGCCAACAGAACGGTCTCCTGGAAGAGAGGATCCTTAGCACAGTGATTGCTCTGGTGAAGCGGGGTGCTTTCAGCTCCCCGACGTAATCATCTCTCTCTTAGGGATAACAAAGTGTGCAAAACGAGGAAGGGTTGATTTCTGGGGTGAACCAGGTGAAGGCGTTCTAGTTGATAGTTTGTTCTCCTATCATTTTGACTATATTACCACACCTCCTTCAAACACCAGTGGTTTCTGAGAAGAAATCATGCGTTCATCTTAATTTTAAATATTTATTTATTTACTTAAATTATTTTGTATATATGTCTGTATGTGGCTAGGTGAGTGCAGTATCTCTAGGGGCCAGAAGAGGGCAGAAGACCTCCTGGAACTGGAGTTATGTGCCTTGTAAACTGCTTGACATGGGTGCTGGGAATGAAACTCTGGTCATCCGGAAAAGCAGTCTGTGTCCTTAACTGCCAAGCTGTCTCTTTAGCCAGAAGCTGTAGTTGTATTGAGAAGTTTTACATGTCATGAGTCACCACCTTTACACGACTTGAAGACTGCCTTCTAGTACTCTGATTGCAATGCATCTCACTTAAAAACCTCTTGGTTTTACTTATTCTACTCTAATTTATTGAGATTCATAAATGTGTAGGTTGGTCTATTTCACCATATTTGGAAAAATTTGGACCACTATCTTCTTCTTCAAGATGTTTCATCCTTTTTGAGACAAGGTCTTTTATATAGTGGACTATGGCCTCAAACTTAGAATGTCCACTCTACTCCACACCACCCCCCAATTCCTGAGTTTTGAAACTATAGGTATGTGCAACCATACTTGGCTTGGCTTATTTCCTGTCATCATCATCATTAAAATTCACCTTCTCTTTTCTGGAACTATCATAATGTATAGGTCTCTGAGTCCTTCTTGGCTTTCCTATTTTGTTCTTTCTGATACACAATAATCTCAATTGAATTATTTTCAGATTCATTGATTCCCCTTCCAGTAGTTCATATTTTTATTAATCTAATCATCTGACTTAAATTTTTATTTGATTTATTGTATTTATTTGTATTTGATATTTTTATTTGATTTATTGTATTTTATGAGTATTTTGCCTGGTGTATGTATTTGCTCTCTCTGTGTGTGTGCATGTATGTGTATCCTGCAGAAGTCAGAAGAGGGGCTGGAACACCTGGATGGTTGTGAGTCCCCATGTACATGGACCAGCTTCCTACTAGTATTAAGCAGACACACTGTCTGGGTCAGATGCCATGTTAATTACTTGCCACTGGTGCTTGATTTGTTATTTATCTGTTGGAGACAGGGTCTTGACACGTTGCCTAGCCTGTTCTCCATGAGTTCCCATGTCAGCATCTGGGGTAGTTAGAACTAGAAGCCACTGTACCTGGCTTCCCACTGAAGCCATTGATTTTTTTTTTTTTTTAATTCTGAGAATGGGGCCATTGGCACAGAAAATGTTATGAGTTATCAAAACAAAGACAAGCCCTGAAACTGGAGATTTTCAACATATATCTGCATAGGTAAATTTTTATCCACTATGGGACTTTGGGGAAGTTTCATATCTACTCTTTCTTCCCCAGTAGCTGTTGGCCATCTGTCCTCATAACTATTTTGATGTTAGTTAACCAACTTGACACAAATTAGAGTCACCTGGGAAGAAGAAGCATCATTTGCCAGATTGCCCTATGGACATGTCTGCAGGAGCATATCCTGGTTGCTAATTGATATAGGAGGATCCTGCCCACTGTGGGTAGCACCATCCCTACTTAAGTGGTTCTGGGATGCACAAGAAAGGTAGCTAAGAAAGCCAGAGGAAGGAAGCCAGTAAGCAAGCATTCCTCTGTGGACTCTGATTCAGTTCCTGTTTCAGTTCCTAGATTCTTGCCTCAAGCTCCTGTCCTAGCTTTTCTTGGTGATGAACTGTAATCTGTAAGCTGAAATAAGCACCTTTCTCCTAAAATTGTTTTTGGTCATTTTTTTTTATCACAGCAACAAAAATAAACAATGAGCCGGGGAGTTAGAGGGAGGAGAAGAGTTTGTGTCAAGTAAAAATGCCGCAAAGCATTCTTCTTACCAAGATTCAGTCTTTTTTTTTTTTTTTTTTTAAATAAAGACACAGACAGTGCAATATTGGAATACTCTAATTTTTGGTTCAGACAAAGATGATTTTGATAACTGCAGATTCCATGGTTTTTATGGAAAAGCATGTGACTAGTGTTTCTTATTCTGACATTCAAGAATTACATCTCCATTTAAGGAGAATATAGAATGTCAGAAGATCATTTTTTAAAATAAGAAATAAAGTCATAATACAAAACCTTAGGAATATTTAATGAGTTCATGTCGATGATTTTATTTAAGAAATTCTTGAGAAGCTCTTGTAAATTTCGTAGCTTATAGAATTGTTTATAGGTCAAAAGACAGATAAAGATACACATACACACAAGCAGTGATAATGATGACATATTGTGGGATTTTAATGGCCTAGGGTTATGGACGAAGAGTCGAAGGAGCTTCAACCCTGGATACCTCAAACAACAGGAGTTGGCTACCTTCTCAACCCAACCTGGCAACCTAAAGCTGGGTTCCCTATCATCAACCCTAGCAAGAATTTTTTACCCTGACAGTAATCAGGCTTCACTCCTTGTCTGACCTTATAAGGTCCCGACCCCACCCCCTACAATCCCTGAATATGTAGATGAAGCATCTACCAATACTTCTGCCCTGGCCAACAGTGTAGAGACACACAAACCTTGCCCCAGAGACGCTGGCCACCTCCCCAGGGGCATAAATACTTCCTTCTCCTTACCAATAAACAAACCAGCTCGCTGAAACTGTTCTTAGATGCTTGAACACTCAACACTGGCCTGGCAGAGATCCTGCGCAGCACTCACGGTGTACAATTAAACTTCCCTCCCTCCAGCCCAGCTCTGCGCAGTGCGTATGTGCTTGGCTACCCCCAGGGAGAAGCGGACTCATGATGGCAACATACAACAGTTTTGTAAACAGATGTATATTTGGTAGCACTTAAAGCCAAATAAACAATTGTAGTTTTATAAGATTTAAAGAAAAATGGAACATTTCTCCCTCAGGTTGCTTTGGGGCATGAAGCTTGGCTGGTGGGGTCCCTTGGTTATGTCACATGGTGAATGACAAGGTAGAATCACAAGGCAGAAGTCATGTAGGGGGGCTATTTAGAAAACAGAGCTCGGTCCAGCTTGTTCCCGGGCAGCCACTATGTTCCCATTGCTCCTCAGCTCTGACTGGGACTCTGGCTAGCTAGATGTGCAGGCCCTGGCATCCATGAGACGTCAGCGTGGGGGATGGCTCTGCCAATCTACCATGCGGCATCCACAAAGCTTGGCTGAACCCCAAACAATATCTGCCATCCTTGAAGTACCTAGTAGAATGAAGACTCTTAAAGCTTAATGATTACCTAAAGGATTTATATATTTAAAATGCTCAATTAACAATATGCCCACACAATTAGAGTTGTTACCCAATATCTAACCTTTTGATATTAGTTGCTAACCAGGACAGCTTTCAACCCATCCGTGGTTCTCTGTGGCTGCTAGCCTCCTTTCTCCTCCCCTTCTTCTTTTTCTCCCCTCCCCTTCCTCTTTTTCTCCCTTTCCCTTCCTCTCTTCTTCTCCCAGCTCCACCTCCTCTTCTACTGCCTAATCACGGAGCTCCACTGAGAATACAATGTAGCAGAATAAATATCCTGCTACAAGTCATGAGAGAGATAAGCAACCAGTATGCAGGGAGAGGCCAGTCGTGTTCTTTATGCTTACTGCCCTTTGGGGAACAACCAGTGTCCCAGAAGAACTATTAGTCTCTTTTGCAGGCAGTACTGGCAATGGCCTAAATACTTCCCTTGGGACCATGCTTCCTAAATCTATTGTCTCTCATACTACCACAGACAGGGCCAACCATCCCGACAGACACATAGACTCTTGAGTGCAGAATAAGACATTTGCTCTACACCCAAACTTAGCACTCTCTGGTCTGATTGAACCGTGATTGGTAGGATACTATTCCCCAACGACCATCCTATCCTACTTCCCAGAACTTGAGAAAATCACATCACACAGAAAAAAGAGACAGTGCAGATGGGATCAAGTTAACAACCCTGAGATAGGGACCTCTACAGATGATCTGGGGTCCATATAGGATGGGAGCAGATGCATAAACATAATTAAAAATGAAAATATTTCCTGTACTATAAGACTCTCAGAGTGTTTAACACAAATATACATTAGGAATCTTTAAGAGAGTGACTTATGTGGCCAACAGCTCATGGTTGGGTAGTTTTCACTGGCTCTGGAGGTGAACCTGTTAAAAGGCAGTATCAAACTGCCCACTAAATGTGTATCTATGCAGCCATAGATTAGTATAGCTCTCAGATCCCATCAAGAAGGTGTGTGTGTGTGTGTGCGCGTGTACATGTGAACCACAATGTGTCTGTAGAAGTCAAAGGACCACTTATGGGAGCTGGTTTTCTCTCTGTCACCATGTGAGTCTCAGAGATGGAACTCAGGTCTTCAGGCTTGACTGAAAGTTTTACCTGCTGAGCCATCTCACTAGCCCAGGGCCTGTTTTTAAGTCAACATTTTCAAATTTATTTGGGCACAGAACATCTTTATTACTGAAATATCTTATTTCATCCAGTCTAGGAAAAGCAAATACAGACTGGAGATGATCTTCTGAATTTGATAAAGGGATATATTAAATGGGAAGGTGGTGTGACGTTGGGTTCCTGGAGTCTCTTCAGGCATGTAGTCATAGAGTAGTTAAGACTGCCCAAAGTATTCCACAGACTCCTGTTTTATCCACTTAAATTATACCCACACAAAATATGTGAGGGCTAGTTGTATAGAGCATCAATATACATGTAAATTATTTAATGACTGTGGTAACTGAGGTGATATGGGGGCATTGTTACCCAAAATGTGGGCCAGAGAACAGCAGCACTGATGTCCCTCAGAGGTGTGTGTGAAGGCTCTGATTCAGGCTTGTGTTATCAACAGCCATACCATGGCAGAATGCAGCCTCTGTCAGATCCAAGTTTAGACAGCTCTATGCACTGTGCCATTCCCCTTCCTGATGGGTCTTCCTGCCACTTCTTGTTTCCCACCTGAACTTCCTCAAAATTCCTCTCTTCCTGGAAATTTAAAATTGTTACCATGTATTTCTAGTCCAACCATCATTCCTCTTTCCCTGAATAATGGTATGATATGTGGTTTATTTTACACCATTCTTGGAAGACCATAGTAAACGTAAGGGAAGAATTTTAAGTTCCTTAAATTATTCAAGAGAGCACGTCAATTAGTTTTTGAAAGTTGGGTTTTCTAAGCCTTTCATCAATTATAAGAAGGGGCTGGACGGGTAGTAACTGGACTTGAGGCTACTCTGCTGGGTTCTTTTTTCTACCAGTTTTCTCCACCCTAGTCCCTTCTGTCCCCTAGTGCTAGGTAGGAGATAAAGAAGGTTAGAGAGAAAGAGAACATCAATGTCATTAGACTACTTCCTGCTGATGAGGGGCGTTGAGTTCCTTGGGACAAGTCTGATCTTTCTCACGAGGGTATCTCCAACTAGCCATCAGCAACCAGCAACCAGCAACCAGCAACCAGCAACCAGCAACCAGCAACCAGCAACCAGCAACCAGCAACCAGCAACCAGCAACCAGCAACCAGCAACCAGCAACCAGCAACCAGCAACCAACCAGGAGCAGCAGCAGCTTCCGGAGCCCTGCCCCTCCACCTCCCCACCCCCCCGGGAGCCCTGGCATTTATACCCTCTCAAGAGTCCTCAGAATTCCAAACATAAACTATCTTGAGCTAGAAATACTATGCTCCTGCCAGAGGATGAGATGAATGATAGTCAGCTGGTGTGGACAATCTGAAGCAGACCCATATCCCATCTGGGATTAAAACAAAAACATATTTCCATCCGCTTTCTGTGTTTTTAAATCAACCAAAATTATCATTACAGGGATATATTGAGAATCACTTTCTGTTTCATAAAGTTTCCTAGTAGTTAAAAAAATGTACATCCTGTAAATATAAAAATAACATCCTTATTGTATTAGTTGAACTTCAGAAGTCTGGTTGTCAGAATCATATAGTTGTAAGGCACAATAAATACAAAAGGCACATACACCAGTGTTGCTCTTTTTTAAAAAGATTTATTTATTTTATGTATATGATGAGTATACTGTAATTGTCTTAAGACACACCAGAAGAGGTGTGATCCCCTTGTAGATGGTTGTAAGCTACCATGTGGTTGCTGGAAAGTGAATTCGGGACCTCTGGAAGAACAGTCAGGGCTCTTAATCTCTAAGCCATCTCTCTAGCCCACACACTAAAGTTTCTTACAAGGTTGTTTCCTTATTGGCCACTGTGACCCAGGATGGGATGAAGGACTTACTTCTCTGTGGTGGCCTTGATGCTTGTAAAAATACCTTGTCCTTTTGGTATCCTTGTGGTTCATTGAAATGACAGAGTATAGTTTAAGTACAGATTTTTCCCATTATAGAAGACTAAATGACATTTTCTAACTAGACATCAGATCAGATATCTTAGATATCGAGAAATCTTCGCTAGAAAATGAAAATGGTTTTGTATGTGTATGTATGTGTATGTGTGTGTGTGTGTCCCTACCCCAAGAAGCTAGAGGAAAACTTAAATTCTGAATTCTGACAAGATTTCTTTAGCTTGTTCTGTGGTAGGAGAGAAGGCAGTACACAGTATGTGAAATCTCAGATTGTCAAGTCTTGATTTTTCTTGTCTAAAGGAAATATTGAGTCTCTTATCAGCCTCTAAAATGACAGAATTCCCCAAATATTCCTGATTGTTCCTTCCTCACTCATGTTCATGGTCAGATCTGCATATAAAATAATGTGGCCCTGATGCCTTAAAGTGTGAATCACAGAAAAGGGGAAGTGGGAAAAACAGCCATGGGAAAAGACTCTGAGACACAGAAGAGCAATGTGTTCAGCAGAAGGAACCAGGGAAGCTTCTCAGAAATGGCTAGGGAATGACATCACCAAGCTCAGCATCTGAATCCCCCAGTGGAGATCTGAATGGCCTGCCAGCATTCTGGAGCTGATTCAGGCTTCCAGGAAGAGGTTCTGCAACTCTGTATTTTTGTTTGTCTGCTGTCCATAAAAGACTGTTTAAAAATAAAATATCAAGAGAACTCAGCCTGTCCCTGAAATGAGAGTTGTGCAAGGTGACCCATTCCTATAATTCTAGTTCTTAGGAAACTGGGCAGGAATATCATTGCAAGTTCCGGAGATCCTGTCTCGAACCACCAAAAGCCAACTCAACAAAAGATCAAACACTCAAACAAACAAAAACCCCAAAATAAACTAATGAATAAAACAAAGAATAATATTTTACTTTTTCAAGCCTCTGATACTTGTATCTATGATAACGAAAAGTCTATGTGTCTGCTGTCCAGTATGGTGGTTACTTCCAACCACATGGTTTAATGTTTACAAATGTTAATTAACTTTAAGTAGTGACATCCAGCCAGTGGCTGAAGTAATAACCAGATTCATCCTCTTTCCATTGTGTGTGTTAAGATCTACAGCAATATTTTTATTTGTTAATATCATTTTCTAGTTCATTATAAATGCCTCGTGTCTTAAATGAGAGTGGATTTTCACTGTCATTCCTTAGATACATTGTCATGGAGAGAAGAAGCCCATTAGATGATGTTCTATAAGTCACTGAAAGGCTTCCTGCAAAGTCCCAAGTGCTTCACACATGGAGTCTGTTGGGAGGCCTTAACTGTACACACTGAAGGGACTGAGTGAGATACATGGTTGGAGCAGCACTTTGGAAGCTGAAGGTGGAGGATCACAAGTTCAAGGTCAACTTCGTGGACTACACAGCAAGTTCTAATTCAGCCTAGGCTAGTGCCTCTAGCTTCAGAATCAAAAGTAAAACAAAAAAGGAAATCCACCAAGCACAGTGGACAGTGGTGGGAGGGGATCATTGCTGTGCAGAAGATCTGCCATGTTCTGTTTCCCTCCTTTCTTGTTCATAATTCTGTTCAAAAGTGTTACCGGACCCTTTGGTTTAATTTGCGATACATAAAAGGATAAAATATTTTACTATCTTTAGGTCTCTGTTTAAATTTTGAGATACAAACAATTAAGTATAAAATAAATCTGAGATCCAGATAAAGCCACCCAAGCTGTGGCTTACATCTTGGGTATGAATTTCTTTCTGTGTCCCGCTTGGGAGGGGCCCTCAGGGACCCCTTTCTTTGTCTTCTGAGTGTTTCTAGCCCCTCTGGAGACATTTCCCACATTCTGCACTTTTTACAGAGTGGTCTGTGTAAACACCTCCCACACAACCTCACTGGATTTGAGTATCAGAGATCCTCTGGTTGTGCTGTCTGCTTTGTAATCATATGTGAGGGAGCACCTCTCAACATCTCTTCTCTACAGGATCCACGATGGCTGCCTTTGACAGTGTTCATTGGTCCCAGAGTACACTCAATACCTGGCTTCAAATGGAGAGAGGGCTCAAGTATAGGCCCCCTCTTCATTCTGCTGAGGAGGAAGCCTAAGACAGCCTCGGAGTAGAGTTTTCATGTAAACAGAATCATTTGCTCTTGCTAGCATGTATAAAAGACACGTAATCCTGGAATTTTATTCACAAGCTGTAAGCCTAGATTGAACAGGTTTTGAGCTGTTCTAACTCACATCCCAACCGTACGTCCCTTGTTACTTGCTGTTTCTCCTGGCCACATGCTAGTGGTTCATCTCTTCTCATGGCTGTGTCCTCCTCTCTTGGTTTTCTCCCTGGTCTCTCCGGAGACTCAATCCTCAAGCCCACCTATCTCTCTTTACTGCCCAATCACAGGCTTTAGCCTTTTACTGACCAACTAAGTTGGGGAGCAAGGTTTACATAGCATCACTTAGTGTACTTGAGGATCTCCTATGGGGGGGGGTAGTCAGACTTAGAGGAGGGGCAGTATTTAGCATTTGCATACATAGCAACAAGACACCAATCCCAGTGTTTCCCAGGTAAGAATGAGGCGGCTATCATTTGTCTCCATGAGTTTCTTCCTGAGGAGTGAACCTCAAGTCCAGTCAGAGAGTTATTGGCTAGTCCTAAACATCTATACCACTGCTACAGCAGCAGGCACATCTTGCTAGCTTGCTGTAACTCACAGCTCCACATGCAGGTAAGACTGTTGATGACTTTTCTCTTCCAGCCCCAGGAAAGCTGTTGGCAAGAGGCAAAAAGCTTTCAGCTCAGTTCAAGTTTGATAGCTCCATGACCTGTGACCAAGGCATGATGATTTCAGCAATAGTCTTACTATCTAGGTATGATAGGCAACAAGGACGGAGGACAATCGCCTGTGCTGCTTTGGGAGCATCTGGGCCCTCCTTGACCACCAACTCATCAAAAGTCATCCCATACACAGCACTAGCCTTATTTGCTTAATGAACCTATATGCATATTTACATCCACATATTAATACTACCTTCGGCTTAAGTCAGAGAGTCTTCTTCTTATTGTAGAGAGTAGTGGTTAATGTCGATTCAGAACGGATTGAAGTGCAGAGAATAAGGGATGACGGAATGTTTGGTCCTAAGTGGGTTCGTTTGTATCACTCCTTCCAAGGATCAGGAGGTATTGTGGAAGAGGAAAAGAAAGAATTCAGAAAGAATGCAAGCACCAAAGGATTGTGGAGCTAGAATGCAAAGACATTGTTTTGACGGTATGGCGATTGCACCTATGAACTCACTGCAGTTGTTATTACCGTCACAGGCCCTCCTGAAGACTGAGCCTGTGGACCTCTAATCATGGAAGGGGGAAGGCTTGTGTAGTGAGAAGTTTGGTTTCTTTAAAAACTCAGTTATGTACGTGAATATGTTTTTGTTTTAATCCCAGGTGTGGGATATGGGGATGCTTTGGAGTGTCCACAGCCGCTAGGATTATCTCATGCTCTAGGAAGGGCATGATTTTTTTGAATCCTGGGGACCCTGGAGAGGGTATAAATGGGAGAGCTCTGGAGGGCCTGTGGAGGCAGTTGCCTGCTCTTGCCTGCTGCTGGTGGTCCCTGTTGCTGCGCTTGCCATTGGTGGATTGCTTTGCTAGATTGCTGATTGGAGATATTCTGACAACAAAGATTGGACTTACCCCAAGGAACTCGATGTGTCTAATCAGCAGGAAGTAGTCTAAAGAGGCCTACACCCCATTTCCCCTCTAACCTTCTTTCTCTCCCACTTGGTGGTGGAGGAGTTGAGCTGCAGAAGGGTTGTAGATACAAGAACCCAGTAAAGTAGGGTGAAAAGCATGACTACAGGCCCGGGAGGCCCATAGACCTCAGACAGTTAATGTGTCGAGGGGAAGGGAGTGCACTGTCTTCCATTGGTGTATCTACTGATAAGTTGCCCAAGTTCCAACAACTAACCTCCCAGCCATGCTCACACCAGCAGCCTTAATTAAGGAGAGTGGATCACACTAGCACAGAAGAAATGAAAGTCGGAAAGGGGTTTAGAAAAAAGTTGTTTCAGTGGAGGGGAGATGGGGGGTTCGAGAGGTCCATGAGACATGAAAATGACTGAACCTTACCAAATATATGCAGAAACCTGTCAAACACTAAGAAATCATTTAAAAAATGGGAAAGCAGAAAGTGGAATATAGAAAATTGACCCTTGGTACACCATTTACACTTTTTCTTTTTTCTTTTGGTAATGTTCCCTATCCCTTATTTATCCAGCCATCTGTGTTGCTCAAAACTAACTTAACACACACACACACACACACACACACACACAACTTAGGAAAACAATACTGTTCTTTCTCCTTCCTACATGGACCCTCATGCTCTTTCTATAACACGTAGCCCACTCAGATCTTCTATCTTGGTGTCTTATGCCTTGGAGCCTTTCTGAGCCCTGACAGAATTTGTATTTCCTCCCTGTCCCTCTACTCAATATACAGGACAAATACCCACAACTGTTCTCAGTGAAGGGAAATACATCCAAAGGCAGCCACTCTCACATCCCACACGCAGACGCCTGACAGGCAGCCCCTGAGGGAAAGGACTGACTGAATCCACAGGAGTGCCTCTACTTACCGAAACTTGAGACTTTGTGGCTTTGTAGCGGCTTGCTTCCGGCTTGGGGGTCTTGTTCCTTCACACTGTGCAAACAAGTTTACCACTTCCCAATTCTTCCAGGCGGCAGATATCTAGTGAATCAATTTTGAAGGTTCATTAAATAAACTAACACAATAGAAAACATTTCATTCTTTGGTTACGTAGGCGACAGTGTCCAGATTTTTACAATTAATTAAAAACCTTAACTTTTTATACATATTACCCTCCCCACAATGAGCGGTGTTTCATGGAGATGGGAGTTTCACTTTACACAAGCTAAGGTGTTTCCTTCTTTCTTACCTCCTCATTAGCCTTTCAGAACCACACCTGCCTGAAGAATCAAGCTGTGCAAACCACTCAGCCTCTGAGACTCTCCCAGCTCCTCACAGCCCAAGGCACCCATGATCCCTGTCTGGATTCTTTTTTTTTTTTTTTTTTTAAAGATTTTATTTATTATATATATATATATGACAAGTACACTGTAGCTGTCTTCAGACACACCAGAAGAGGGTATCAGATCCCATTACAGATGGTTGTGAGCCACCATGTGGTTGCTGGGAATTGAACTCAGGACCTCTGGAAGAACAAGCAGTGCTCTTAACCGCTGAGCCATCTCTCCAGCCCCCCTGTCTGGATTCTTACAACAGAAAGATAGTGGACTCCTATTGCTGATGGTTGTCAAAACAGGCCTGTAAATTCTCCTAGGCTCCTCTCAGTGCTTCGATGGGATAACTCCTACTCATTTAAAAATACTTTATTGAGGTGTGATTGGCATACAGAAAATCCACACAATGTGTCCATCCAATGTGCTGAGTGTGGAGATAAGTACATGACTATGAAACCCTCGTCCTGATCAATGCTGCCAATCTATCACTGGGAAAGTTTCCTCCTCTCTCCTGACTTTTATCTCCACAGAAATCACTGATGTGAAATCTAAGCAACTTTTTATATTTATATTATATTATATAAAATAAAAAGGTTATGTATCTTTCTTTGATTAATTCCCTCTGGCCTTGTTTCTCCAGAATGTCTTTTCTAGCTTCAAAAAAGTTCTCTGGATTTGCTTTTCTAGTCTTAATGTGTACATTTCCTTCATTAGTATAGAGACTATAAACATAGGCCTCTGAGAGAGGGCTTTCCAGGACCAAACTATAACCCTTCTGTGTATGGACTGGACCAAGCTAGTCCACTGTGTGTTCATTCTACTTCCTTATGTATAAAGGGAATATTCAGAATATCTTGGGTACTTTATCAGACTCATGGACAAATTAAACAGGTTAATTTAATATGCCTGGCATATGGTAGATACTATATGTGATTGCTGATGTTATTTCAATATAAATCAAACACTTTTCTTCTTAGTGGGCTAAGACAAATAGAATAAAATAAATTTGACTTTCTTTGTATCTTTATAAATATGTTTTGTTATTTAAAACTGTCATAAAAATAGGAACAGAAGAACTATTAAATTATATTATTCTTAATATAAATGACTAAATTTTACACACACACACACACACACACACACACACCCTCTATCTTCCTTTATTCATTATTTGACATGTTTCAAACACTTACTATACATCCTGCAAAGTGAGTCCCTATAGACACATGAAATAGAATCTGTAGGGAGGAGCTCAAGATAATGGACAAAATGTAAACAAATTATAGTTATAGGTCTTCTGACTGAAAAGTGAACGGTATCCAGCACTGACTGAAGAGTGGGTGGTACCCAGCAGAGGTGCCAGAGAGAAAGGGATAAAGTATTACTTGAAGAAAGGTTAGGAAAGTTTCACAGAGGAGAAGACACTTGTGATGAGAACTCTGCAAGATTAGCCAGGCTCGCCGGGCATCTAGGATGTTCCAAGTACACTACAATGTCTTTGAGGGAGAGCATGACAGTATATAGAGTGTTCCCTAGTCTCCTGCCCTGCTCACCCTCAGGCCATAGTCTCCTTCTGGTCACATTCCTTACAAGTAAGTGTCTGACACCACATAGGTGAGCATGTGAAGGCATGACACAGAAGTCTGGGGGTACATCTAGGGGTACGTCTGGGGTTCTAGCAAAGGAATGGCACAGAATGCAAAGGAAACTATAAAAATCAGCTTGATGTTCAAGATAAACCCAGCACCTGGGATGTAGCCAAAGGGAGTAATGGGGGTCAGAAAAGGAGAAACTTGTCTCAACTTAAATTGTGTTCTAAAGCCTTATGGGAAAACGATGAAAAAGATGGCTTCCAAAAGAAGAGTGCTTGTAAACTAGAAGACATATAGGAACCTTAAAATTCTTGTAATCTTTCCTCCCACCACCCCACACACTTGTAGGAAGGAGCTATAGGAGCAAGGATTCCACCTAGACCTGGACCACATGGACTTGAGAGAAGACGGCCCTGACTGACACAGACCTTGCTGTCAAGAAATTCTGGCAAAACAGGCCTTGACTCAGGAGAATTCAGATGAACATAAATCTATGAGTAGTGGGCATTTTCTCTCACAGGCAAAGCCACTGTTCCAGTTTTATGAAGCATCTAATTCTTGTCCACTAACGTGTCCATCTCCTTGTTGACCTTGGAGATCCAAAGGGAATAGCATGTTCTTTTAAGCACTATTATTTAGATAAACAGCTGATACTAATTACAACATGCCACTTACAATGCACCGGGGTGGTGGGGTTTAATTTGCTTTCTCTCAATGAGGAAGGTCCCTCTTGGGAGTAAGCTACTCGTTCTTCATCGAACTTCAAATCTTTATGCTACCAGAACACTGTTGAGATTACTCCTGTTCTGCCCTAAAACACTGCCACTCCAATTATAGGAACACTTGAGTTCTGCCAAGCACAAACAAGTCTAGGTGTGGAATGAGGTCAAAATTAATAAAACACTTTTGCACAAGTATAGCACAAAAATTGGCGGGCCAGAGCCCTGGGATGATTGTTGTGTGCCATCTGATTTATGAATGAAATGTTGTTGGAATGGTGCCACACACCCATACTTTACCCATTGTCTACATGCTCCTGTCCTGCTAAAACAGCAAGTCATCATTAGAGAGATCAGATGGTAGGCTGCAGACTTAGCTCATTTGGTAGAGGGCTCACGTGGCATTCATGAGGTCATAGGTTCAATCCCCAGCATACCGTAAACTAAGCAGGTGGTGATGTGATGGTGAAGACAAGAGGATCAGAAGGCCAAGGTCATCCTTGAATATCTACTGAATTCTAGGCCAGCCTGTCTGGCCTGGAGATGCTATCTAAAAATAAAAGTTAAAAGAGACAAATCTCCAGCACAGAATAAAAAGAGTCTCTCTCTCTCTGGCCCCTGATTAGTCTTTGTACTCTCACCTGCCAAATGCAACAAAGAATATAGATCAATCTTACTTATTTCTCTTTATTCTATGAGCTTCCCTGAACACCTCTAAGTGGTGGAACTTTGGTGAGAGGTAAGGAAATTTAGGATCTGGCTCTTGTCAATAATATCAGAAAGGCTGAGAAACAATTAAAATGGATAATTTTAGGATGCACCCTCTAGTACTGAGAACATTCACACTGACACCAGGAAGGCAAAGCTGGAGAACCTTCCAGAAGCTAGAAAAGACATTCTGGAGAAACAAGGCCAGAGGGAATTAATCAAAGAAAGATGCATAACCTTTTCATTTTATATAATATAAATATAAAAAGTTGCTTAGATTTCACATCAATGATTTCTGTGGAGATAAAAGTCAGGAGAGAGGAGGAAACTTTCCCAGTGATAGATTGGCAGCATTGATCAGGACGAGGGTTTCATAGTCATGTACTTATCTCCACACTCAGCACATTGGATGGACACATTGTGTGGATTTTCTGTATGCCAATCACACCTCAATAAAGTATTTTTAAATGAGTAGGAGTTATCCCATCGAAGCACTGAGAGGAGCCTACCGGCCCGTTTTGACAACCATCAGCAATAGGAGTCTACCAGCTTTCTGTTGTAAGAATCCAGACTGGGAATCAGACTGGGTGCCTTGGGCTGTGAGGAGCTGGGAGAGTCTCAGAGGCTGAGTGGTTTGCACAGCTTGATTCTTCAGGCAGATGTGGTTCAGAAAGGCTAATGAGGAGGTAGGGGTTCATGTTTGTTTTGTTTTGTTTAAGTGTATATTTCTGAGTCCACAGTGAGTAGTTATTTATTAATGACTTGCAAAGCCTTTTTTTAAAAAAATATCTGGCTATGTGGGAAGATTAACAGCTTCATCCAGTAAAACATCTCGATATTTAAGAGGTCGATGTGAAAGCTATTTCAGAATTGAATCTAGACCTTGGTGTTGGTGTTGAAGTCCCTGCCTTCCATTTCCTCCCCGTCGTTGTTTAAGATAACACACAAGGACCAAGACGATGAACGGCCTTTGCCTTGTTTTTTTGGAACATGAGTTAGAAGTTTGACCACCAGGTAGTTAGTGTTATAACCCTTTACTCTGCAATCCAAGAGGGGAAAAAAACCTACCAGTGTTCTAGATATATGAATACCAAATCACATGGCTTTCATGCAGACCCATCGTGATTGACCAGGACGAAAGAACTAAGTACTAGAGATTGCTGTGGTGGCAGTTAATAATCCCAGCACTCAGGTGACAGGGACAGGAGGGTCTAAGTTTGACGCCATCTTGGGCAACATGGCAAAAATATGTCTTATAAAATTGGCAAGGGGTGGGGAGCATCCCAGAGGGAACAAGCATTCATCTGTTTGCTCAGCCATGCTGACTCTCCCACTGAGTTTGGCTGGTTCTCACAATGCCAGTGCTGCGCCAGGAGGTGCTTGCTCAGCCATTCCTGCATCGCTAGGATGAGCTCACCTCTTATCTACCTCATTAGTGGGAACTCGTGGGAGGCTGATAACCAACTCTGGGCCCCAGAGAAGGTGAAAGGGTCTCAAACAAATTCAAACAGGAAAAAATGGGAGTCAAATTTTGGAGCAGTGGAGGTCTCTTACTTAGGATCATTAAAAATGGACTGCAGAGAGATAAGCAATGTGGGCAGTTGCTAAATATACCGAGCATGCTCGGGGCTGAGTTCTTCAGGACTATGTGCAGCTGGATAAACAATGGCTATTTCTGTAGGACTCGGAGCGTGTGGTACTTTGGGTCTGTTGATGCGCTTCCTATTTAAAGACTGCTGAAGGGTTATTCTATCCAAAGTCCGGAATAGATGTTTCTCCTCAAGCGAAAATTATTTTTAAACATTTGAGTGGATTTGGGGTAAAATTTATCAATCACAAAGGTTATCTTTGCTGTGGCATTAAGAGCCCCAAGAGCCAGGCTGACATCAGAAGAAAATGGCCATGACTGATAGAGCTACAAGACATGTTGGTTTCCTGATCCTCTTAAAAAGTACGTGTGTGTTCGTGTGTGCGCGCGCGCGGGCATGTGTGTTCCTGTGCGTGGTTAAGAGTAGGTGTATGTGTGCCCTGGTTCTGAGGACAATCCTGGATTCTGGTTCCCACCTTCCACCATGTTTGAGACAGAATCTCCTGCTCATGAGTGTGTACACCAGGCTGGCTGGCACACAGGCTTCCCGGGATTCTCCTGTCTCTGGCTCTGACCTCACTGTAAGAACACCAGTGTTACCTACTCATTTCAGCTCTATGTGAGTTCTGTGGGCTTGAGTTCAGCTCCTTATGTATTTTGCAGTAAATGCTTTATCTACCAGGCTGGCTGGCTGTCCCTTCCTTTCTGAATTAACTGTTTGATGACGGTGAGTTAAAAGAAAACGGATGGTTTGTTGAGATGAGACTGCTTGCAAGGTATCCTGTAGAATATTTCAGGAAAATGTTGGGTTTGTTTATTTGCTTGTTTTTGTTTGTTTTTTTGTTTTTGTTTTTTGGCCTAAGCTCTTATATTTAGATCAGTGTTCAAATACGCATTAGACATCATGAAGCTTATTAAAACAGTTAGTATTTAGTTGACATTTGACAGTGCTCCATAAGTTGTCTGTCCTAGCTACATATAGAACAGGGGAACATTTTTCATACTGAAAATAAAACAGACTGAACTGTGCTGTGAGCATATGTTTGATCCAGCGTCAGGGGACAGATTTGTAGTTTCAGGAATTAATCTGCTTTGTAAAAGACACCCTAGCTGCTTGTCACCTCCTGGTGCTGTCGTGCTGCCCAAGTTACTTTCCGTCTTGATTGTTTGTGTTCTGGAGGAGCACTCCACCCTTAAGAGCGGATGTTATCTTTTCTGTCTATGGAGAAAACTTGGAATCCAAATGTCCACAAACATAGGGTCCTCAGCACAAGGATTGTCTTATCTGCTACTCTCTGTGCCGAGAGTGTCAGAGGTCACAATTCTTTTAGCTCATAGGATGTCTGTCAATGACCAAGAAGGGAATCAAACCCAAGGCTTCCTGTGCGTGCTATAGCAGTGTTCTGCCAGTGAGCTCCAGCACCACATCCTTCCCTTCCCTTCCCTTCCCTTCCCTTCCCTTCCCTTCCCTTCCCTTCCCTTCCCTTCCCTTCCCTTCCCTTCCCTTCCCTTCCCTTCCCTTCCCTTCCCTTCCCTTCCCTTCCCTTCCCTTCCCTTTCCTCCCCTCCC
>NW_021620926.1:2003429-2118429 GCF_004785775.1 Grammomys surdaster
CCCTTTCCTCCCCTCCCCTCCTTTTTCTCCCCTCCCCTCCTCCCTCCTCCCCTCCCCTCCTCTCTCCTCCCTTCTTTCTTCCCTCCCTTCCCTTCCCCTACCCTCCCCTCCCCTTCCCTCCCCTCCCCTCCCCTCCCCTGTATTACAGCCTTAGTAAACTGTAATTGGCAGCAGTGTGTGGTCTGCTGTCTGTTTTTAGGTAAGTTCTGTACATCCTGTTTGATTTTACGTTTCTCCTGCCCATTTAATCAAGCATTGTCTACTCCTGCTGGGAAGCTAACACAGTGAAATTGAGAAGTCTTAAAAGGTGCTAAGGGCCTGGGCTTTGTAAATAGATTTGAACACCGTGAGGCCGGCTGTGCTCTCTTGTAATCATGCAAGGTCTATTTTTGCTTTTGACTTATACTGGTGGAGTTAAATAGCCTTGACAGACACCAGATGGCCCTTAAACGTACAATATTTATTATCAGGCTGTCTGCAGAAGCTTGCTGAGCCTCTTTTGATATCATTACTTTGTATATCATCAAGATTTACATCACTTTTGCTCTGTAACCTTAATCCCCGTGTTCACTGTCTCGTTATATTTCAGTGCTGGCTACTAAACCTCTTTCCTATCACTCTTCCAATGACGAGTCCTGTATTTTTTATTCCTTCTTACGTCTTATCAGGTAGTTTCTTCAATAAAGGTTTATAAGGCTGAATTCCCCTTATTCATATTCAAGGGTGAATCTTGAATACAAATTTACTTTGCTGTATCTTGGATGGCTGTTACAGCTTTCCTTAAAGAACAACATAGATCATTGTCTAACTGAAATATGTGAGCTATGTATGCAATCAAAAAATTCAGGTAGTCACATAAAAATAATCTTTGGAAACAGGTGAAATTAATTTATCTGATTTAAATCCATTTAATATTCCAACAGGGAATCAGTGTAAACTTTTATTGAGATTTCTACTTTCGCTTTTACTTTTTGGAATGTGGTGTATATACACACGTGTGTAGGTGCATACATGAAGGTATGTGGGCAAGTTGGTACATGTGTGGGTGTGCTCAGAGACCAGAGCTAGGCAAACACTTGCCTACTGAGCCAGCCCCAATGCCGTACAGTGTTTTTTATGTTAACCGTTTGGTTTATCTTGTCTGACTTATGCAGATGCCATATTGTTCTATTACTCAAAGCTGTTCGAAAAAAATTTCCTCTTTCTTGTTTACCTTCTTCCCCCTCCCTCCCAGCTTGTCTCCTTTAAGATTTATGTAATAGTTGCTTTTCCTATTTTCCACAGTTTCTTTTTACTGTTAAGTCTCTTATTTTTAAGTCTCATGGGCTATCGTTGGTGGCTATGGGTTTTTGATTTTCCAGCCAGCAGCGACTTTCTGTTTGTTTTTATGGGATGTTTTCAAGACAGGGTCTCATATAGCCCACAAGAAACTCAAACCATGTAAGGAGCTGAGGGCGACCTTAAACCCCTCAGCCTCCTGGTCCTACTTTCCAAGTGCTGTAACTGCAGGTGTGAAAAGCCTTCCTGCGTAGTCTCTGCTGTCTTTTTCTTTTCCTTGTGTGTGTGGCGTGTGCGTGTGTGTGCACCTGTATGTGTGGATGCCCATGCCTGTTTGCGTGTGAGCAAGACAAAGACTTTATGTTTTATTTGAGACAGAGTCTCTTCTTGGACATGATGCTCACCGATAGGCAAATCTAGCTGAGTGGCAGATGGTCAGATCATCCAATCGTTCCTCTTCCCCGCCCTGGGCTGGGATCCAGGTGTACGCTGCCATCCCAGACCTTTTACATAATGAGAGTGCTGGAGATCTGAACTCAGAGATAAATGCTTGTTCAGCCAGCACTTTACCTACTGATTCATCTCTCAGGCCTGTGTACCCTTCCTGATCCCATGGGGCTTTAGGAGGTCCTCTATGAGAGAAACAGCAGAGTCCTGGGCTTGATCCCCAGTCTACCTAGAACCTTGGTCATCTGTAAGTTTCCTGACTTGATTACGGAACAGATAAAAGCACTTAAGCAGCATCCAGATAGGACCTCTCATCATCAATCAGAACTGGACCTCACTCAGTGTTTCTCCTCACTGTGGTTTGCTACCTACCCATTCCCACCATGAATTCCTAGTTCTGCACGTTGCTCAGTGTCCTGTAACTCCTGAGGGAGGGAAAGTGTGTGCACCCACAAGCATGGGGTGGGAGTATGGGATGGGGTTCAGCTCTGCTTTCATTTTGGGGTTCTCCTTAGTGGATTCTTCTCCCTAGTTGAGGCATGGTCCATCTCTAGACTTTCATCGCCATTGACACTGGATTCACAAGCATCCTGAGAACTTCCATAGTTGCATCTCCTAGTTTCTTTGTGTGTGTGCGTGTGTGTGTGTGTATAAGGAGCAAGGACTAGTCCTGAAACTTTGCACAGAAGAACGACTAGGTCTCACCCCTAAGCCTACAGAAACTTCACTTTCCATGACCCAAGCAGGCATTATCCACTAACCATCATGCCTGTGGATCTCTTTTTAAACACAATTTATTTTATGTGTTTTATCTGGATGTATATATGTGCACCATATGAGTACAGTGCCTGCTGGAGCCAGAGGAAGGTACTGGATTTCCTGGCACTGGAGGTATGGACAGTTGTGAGCCACCAAGCAGATGGTGGGTACTGAGCTCGCTCTAACCACTGGGCCATCTCTTCATCCCCACTTGTAGCATCGTACCATATGCTTTACAGTGAACTCCTTTCACACTTCCTACAGGATGTCCCCATGCTTCTAGCAGAGGGAGAAGATGTATTTCCTAGAAATATGGGAAATTTCTAGGGCATGAGATTCCTGCATTCTCCCAACTCTCTCGAATATGATTTGGGGATGCAAAAACCACAACCCAAGCCTGTGGCTTCTTCAGTTTCTGTTGTCGCTCTGGCTGGTTCTTCCTTTGCTTTTTTTTTTTTAACAGTGAAATCTCTATGCAGTTCTTCTTTTTCTCCTTTTCATAGATGTGTCTCAACTGTACCAAGGAACTCCTGACAGTCTTTATTATTGTGTTGTCCTAGATGAAGCTTAACATTCTGAAAAAGAGACAGGAGTATGTGATGCTGATGGTACAGATGATGTGTCAGTATCTGGATACACCACGAAGGGTATAAGTCAATTGTTTATTACTCTGGAAGGGAATCTCTCCAGGCAGAGTTCTTTGCTCTTGGACTTAAACAGAAAAATTTAACAAGTGATGTAAACAAAAATGTAAAAGCTACTTTTGATCAGGCTTAAAATCTGAACAATCTAACATACTGGAGGTTAAAGATTAAAACATGAACAATCTAACAAGCTGCAGGTTAAACATTAAAAGGGTCTAAATTAGCATCAACCTGGGGAGTTGAATTATCCTTTTACAGGGGTCACCTAAGATCCCAGAAAACACAGACATTTACCTTCATAACAGTAAAAAAAATATTGTTGCAAGTAGCAATGAGAAGAGTTTTATAAGGTTGGGGCTCACCACAATGTGAGGCACTATATTAAAGGGTTGCAGCATTAGGAAGGCTGGGACCCACTGCTCTAAACCATCTCACCAGGGCAGGCTCCTGGGTATGAAATTCCTTGAAGTACGTTGATTTCCATCACCTTCTAAAGAATAATGCTCAATAGTAAGAGACAATGTCCCTCAGAGCTTCCACTGAAGCTTTTGAGGAAACAGAGATCAACATGATTAGATCAGTTAACTATACATCTGCTGCTCCCCACAAAAAGCCACCACAGTTTTATATAGCAAACATTTGCCAGAAGACTTGAGTTCTGACATCTAGATACCTTGTTATATGACTCTTTGTAGCTATAATTTCTAGCTCAGTGCATTTCATGGGACAGATTCTTCGTTATTGTTGATCAAATAGCGGCTATAATGATCAGAACATAAAAGACGTCGCCACTAAAGGGGAAGTTTCAAATATAGAGCAGTAGGGATAAAGAAGAGTCAATAGGGAGTTAACCATGTTCTGTTGGGTCTGATGGCAGGGGCGGGGGTGGCGAGGCAGAGAAGATGAACAAGATGGAGGATAAATATTTGGGCTCAGACAGTTTCAACCTGTCTCAAAAGATGAATTCTGATAGATGTCAGAAGGAGACAGCTTTGCACTCAACATGAAGGAGAACTTTCTATAATCAACAGAGATGGTGATGTGAATTGCTGAATGGCCATCCACAAGACGCAACGTAGAGGGAATTCCTTGCCCATGTACACGTGGGTGGCAATTTTCACGGACAAGCAGTCTAACTCAAAGACCAAGTTAAAATATTTATTGGAGGGGATGGAGAGATCTCAATGGTTAAGAGCATGTACTCCTGTTGCCAAGGACCTGAGTTCAGTTGTCGGCACCTGTATGTGGAAGTTCTCTTCACCATTGGGTGATCTAACACCTTTTTATGGCCTCCATGGGCACCTACACTCTTGTTCATATACCCTCCAATAAGTATGCAATTAAAAGTAGTTAATACATTTTTGAAGAAAGAGAACTTATGGGATGTGTGTATTTTTCCATCCCTGACAATATTGCCCTAAAAGATCTTCAGTCAACTTGGCTAAGCGACACTTTTAAAAAATAAATTTGTTTTATTGCATTCATCTTGTCACAAGGTAGGGATTACTAGATATTTGCTTCATGAATGCCCAATATTTTGTCGGATTTGGGCATTTCTCTTTCTGTTTATAAGCCCTTCAATATTTTTGTCTGAATCTAAGAAGTAATTCTATAGCATTTTCTCATAATAGGATCGCGATGGTGATTGGCAAAGGCTTTAAGATATGACTATTTCTACGTATTTCACAGGTTCTGTTCCATATTTAGGTGAACACTGAGGATTAAAGTTCTTTAAATGTTAGCTTTTCATTTTATTGTGTCCCAAGTATTTCAGTAATAAAAGGTTTAGTAAGTTCAAGTACAGCCAATGATGTGCTCTCAAATAATTCAATGTAATTCTTCAGTTTGCCAACAGCACAAGTCAGCAGTCTTCTACACTGTGTGCTTTCGAGGAGGTCGCTAACATATTTTTGTCCTTGTTTTTCTGGATCCTGGATTTCCTGCTTATAACCTATGTCTCTGGCTTTGCTATATTGCCTCAATATTATTCTCATCTTAATGTGGCACCACCCAGTAACATCCATCTGTAGGGTTTACTGCCACCATGCTGTGTCTGCCTCTATGCTTGTATTTTCTATAGAAAATTCTACATTTCTCACAGCCATCCCAGCCTACCAGTCCCAGCTCTTGTCATAGCTGTCCACTTGGATGGGTTTGACAAAGCCTTGGGATCTTCTTTGCTGTGGTAGGCAGAATGTGGCGTCTCTCAGCTGCTGGAGTGTCCAGCATGGTTTGTCATCTCTCATCATCCTTAGGAGTCTGACTTCTTAGGCTCCCTAAGTCCCTGGGCTTAGGGTACTGGAGTTTGTTTCCTTGCTATTCTGGGGACCTGAAGAGTCTAAGATAGACATGTCCACAAGCTGATTTCTATCTGGGCTTACTTTCTCTGGCTTATCAATGGCTGCCTGTGTTCTAATCTCTTTATGAGGCTATTGGTGGGATTGGATTGGGGCCCATCTAATAATTTTATTCTAATCTAATTACCTGCTAAAGCTTTGTTTTCAAACACTGTAACATTCTGAGGAGGGCAATCAGTGGAGATTTCTGTGGGGGGAGGTTTGAGACTTAAACATTCACCCTTGAGGAAAGGTGGGAGAATAAAGTTTAGTCTGCCACATGTATGTACGGGAGAGCTTTAGAAGAAAACCCCAAGCCCGAGGAGTTTTACATTTATCTGCTTTCTTATTTTTCCATGAGGCAATCAAGAGGAACCCAGGTGGTTTTAAAGCATCGCTTTTGAGGGGGTTTTATAACTGCTTCTCGAGCAGCAGGGAAATGAAACTGGCCAACATGGTTTTTCTGACTCTTGCTCTTCCCACGTTTCTGAGGGAGGATGATTCATGGACCAGATAGGACTCATGGGTTGTATGTGGGCTATGCTGCCTCTATGTGACCTGTAACACATGTGGGATCCGAAGTTGGCTATCAAGCCACTCTTCCGATAAATACAGCATTTCTAGTCTCAAACCAACCTGAACACCAGTGTTTTCTCAATATGCTATACACTATAGTATGAAGTCACGTAGGAATCCATTTAATTTTGTGTGTGTGCTGGTGTGTATTCATGGGTGGGGGGTACACCTGTGTGCCTGTGAAGGCACTGTTGTTCAGGTGCTACCTTTCTGCTTTCCTTGAGGCAAGATCACACTGGGCTGGGGCTGCCAAGTAGCTCCGGATACCTAGAATACCTGTCTTTACCTCCCTACCACTAGAACTACAAACATGTACCATCAAGGCTAGCCTTCTCTTGGTGGCTTTGGGGGATCCAGCTCAGTACCTCACGCATCAGCATTTACAGACAGAGGCTCTGTCCTGCTTGCTGTTTTCCCTCTTGGATTGTAATTCCTTTAAGAGGCAGGTTTATGGTTTGGAGCGAGAGCTGCAGGTGGGGACTGGGAAGGTGGAGAAAATTACCGTGAATTTGCTTCTAACACAGGTGCAAGCTTGTGGACTCTTGTATCTGCTTTCTTTGCTTTGGGCTTCAAAAAGACAAAAAAACACACCAGTAGGCCCAGGAAGGTGAACAAGAGAAATGTTTCCTAGCAGGTGCTGAAGAACCCACCTCCCTCACCACCGCCATTCCCAACCCCTCTACACTCCTAAGCTTATTTTATGAAATCCAGATGCAACAAGGTTGCTGGAGTAAAGCCCACCTTCCACCAGGAGCTCACAAGACTTACATGGTGAAGCTGAGTTGCCTTCCTGACGGTAAATGTGTTGAGCTTGTGTGTTGGTTGGATTTTGCTGAGCGTGTTTGGGGGAGGAAATGAAAGCAGGGTGAGCAGCCAGCTTGAGAGAGAGAGAGCTCGAGACATTTCCATTTTCTGTGTATTTCTAAGGCATTGTGTCACCCCAGCATTTTAGAACAACTCTCAGCCTCCCTGGCCATGTGTTAAGTGAGGCCTTTATCTCCCCCTTTTCCACAGGAAAACTTAATTTAGCTGCACTCACCACTGCTAAGTTCTCTGTTTTTATTATTTGTCAGTGTTTGTATTAGGCACCTCCCTCTTCTTCCTTCCTCTGGGGCCCCTTCCGCTCCACACCCCTGCTTTCCCTACCCAGCCCCCGTGGGCTGTGATGTATCCTACTTACATTTACAAAACGTTTTTGGGGGAGGACCTCTCTAGGGGTAGTGATGGCTAACCATAGGAACTTGCAATGGCTTGCATATTACAAGGATGAATTTGGAGACAGCACACAGTTTATCACTTGCCTCTCGGACCAACACACACACACACACACACACACACACACACACACACACACGTAGATAGTCTCTATATAATGGTATACCATGCATTCTGGGAACTCTGAGGAGTCAGTGTCTTTGGCTTCTCAGTTGATGATGATGTCACCTGTTTCAGATTCTTGAGTTTTTCCTTTTGGAGTCACAGCTTCTATATCTGCTGACCTGAGCCTGCAAACCATATATATATGGAGAGAGAGAGAAAGAGAGAGAGAGAGAGAGAGAGAGAGAGAGAGAGAGAGAGAGAGAGAGAGAGAGAGAGAGAGAGAGAGGAAAGGCAAGTATAGAAAGAGATTAATAAATCTCTCTCACCACAGTCAGTGATTTAGCCCCAACCCTATGCCCACCATATTCTTGCTGGCTGTGTGGCCTTGGGTCACTTGTTTTGTCTCTTTCTGTTAAAGAAGAGCATTGGCCAGCCAGGAGCACCAGTGTGCTTTCCAGCATGTGGCTGTCCAGTGGTCAGACATTCTTGCTGAGCAATCACCAATGGTCTTGTCCCCGTTGGGCTGTGCTTGCCAGGAAGTTCTTTTGACTCATCCTTTTCTCAGACTGAGATCCAGAGTATGATTTATCCCTGCCAGCTGGTCTAGCCAAGAGTGAATCCTCTTTTTACAAATCTTCTAGAAGAACCATTGCCTCCAGAGATGGGGGACTTTTGTCTGATTTTGCAATGCAGTGCATTTGCTGGCTGTCCAGGAGAGACGGCCACCCCTCAGCTTACTGAGGGATGGGGCTTGAGGTCTGCTTCCCACCACAACTGTCCTTTCTGAATTCATCAGAAGCAATTGAGGAACAAATCTGCACCGGTGCTCAGCCCTGCTCCCACTGCCTGGAGGCCCAGCTTCTCAGACCTCACTCAGCTCTCTGGGAATGTCCAGGTGGATAGGACCTTGGCTGTTCTAGGCTTCTCTACATATTTTTTTTAAGCACTTTTAATTGATTTGAAAAACATGCAAACTTTGAGTTTTTAAAGTTTCTTTAATTACAGCCCAAGGCCATTGGCTCAGAAGTAGAGCTGTCAAAGAACCCGTAAATAAACACACTGAGAGGAAAAGGTGGGGCCGTGAAGGCAGTTACAGAACTCAGAGCCAAAGAACCACTCTGTGTTCGGTGCCTTTCGGGGATGTGTGTGAGTGTGTGAGTGTGTGTGTGTGTGTGTGTATGTGTGTGTGTGTGTGTGTGTGTGTGGTGTGTTCATTCATTGGATTCCTAGAATGGAGGAAAAGCTAATTCACCATAAGAACATTTAGAATAAATCTAAGAAATAGATTGTGGTGGAGGGAATACAACATTATGCTGGTTTCCATTCATTGAAGGAGAATCCTTTTCTAGGTGACTCCTACACACTTGGAGCAGGTAGCCTTTCATATAACTGTAGCTTATCGTATAGAATCTCAGCTTTTCTAGGACAGCAAGATCTTTTTTCCCCCTAATAATTTCTGATCAGAAGGCTAGAGCCTTGAACCATTCTTATCTAAATTTGTTTACCTTTTCTTAAGTCATAAAATCTAAATTTCTTGAAGAACGGATGTCTTTGGTGATGGAATGTATCAGTCAGTCATAGCTGTGGTAACAGTAGCACACAGTCCGCAGAGTCCCAAGACACGTCAACAAATTTTCTATTCCAGTTTGCATGAGATGTGGTGATCACTGGCTATGGTAGTGTTGTTCTGAGTGTCTTCTCCTGCAAGAAACCATCACATTGGTAGCACACATTAGGAAATGCTGTGTGTGTGTGTGTGTGTGTGTGTGTGTGTGTGTGTGTGTGTGGTAGAGAAACAAGAAAACAAAACAAAAGACAAAACAAAGAGTTGGCTGAAAAGTGTGAAACTTCAAAATGTTTGTGTGGAACAGAGTCTCTGTCATCTTGGCTTGACTTTAACTCAGAACTGCCCTATCATCACGTCTGACCATGTGGCAGGCAGAGAAATATAGCCCACCTTTGGAAAGAAACTATGAGTCTCCCAGAAATGGGCTGTGGTGTATACTGGGAAAAAGTCAACATGGAGGAATGATGATACCATCCATCAGTCAGGCTACTGTGTTAGACAAGTACCTTCATGAGGAAGGTGCGGCTCTGGATGGCAGCCTCTGGACCATAAATCTGCCTTTCCTGTCTTTGGGTGCTTGTTATTCAGAGAAGCCAGGGGAGAATAAGTCTTGGGTTTTCATGTTTGGGAAGGGCTGTTGGCAGAGTCTCCTCTAGGAGATAAAGTCTGTCTAGGTACTAATTCCCTGAGATCCCCTTAGGCCTACCTTTCACCAGCTCCCCCTTTCTGTAAGTTCTTCTCAGGTGTCCTCGTCCATCTTGTGATTGCTTTAGGTGGCATTGACATCTAAATGCCTGCATGTTCTTCGAATTGCTTCTGAGGTAGTGATTTGCAGATGCACAATTGCTGTGGTTCGGAGCCTGGCCAGAAGACACAATCATAGGCACAAGCAGAGACCTGGGCTTCTTGGCCCCAACATAGGTGCAGGAAGTAGAAGACAGAAAGCCAGACATAAGAATAAACACACTGATTCAGAGCCTCCTCAGTTAGGATTTGCTACCCATGGATTTTCCTTTAAAGCTATCTTGCTGTTTATCAATGAATCCTTTTAAAAAGATTTATTTTATTACTTTAAATTATGTGTACGCCTGTAGGTGTGTGCATGTGAGTGCAGGTGTTTGCCAAGGCTAGAGATATCAGATTCCCTGGAGCTGGACTTACAGGGAGTCATGAGTTCCCCAGTGGGGATGTCAGTAAACAAACTCAGGTTTCTACAAGAGCAACATGAAGTTTTAACCACTGAGCCATCTTTTCTGCTCTTCAGTGAACCATATATATATGTATACGTATACGTATATGTATAAGTATACGTATATGTATATATGTATGTATGTATATATGTATGTATATATGTATGTATGCATATATATATATATATATATATATATATATATATATATAAATTATGAAGCTTGAGCAATAAAATTATTTCTCTTGACTTCAACATGTTGTGAGGTATAGAGATGGAAGGTTGTTTTCTGCAGTGACAATGAGCTCCCATAACAACCTAAAAATAGAGGGCAAGTCGGATTTGAGTGTTGAGGAATCAGAGAAGATCCTTCTTTTTCCAGAAGTTAAGGCAACTTTAAACACATATTTAAAAAGAAAAAAAAAGTTTCTAATGAAACAAAACCAATCCTCCTATAGTTACTTGGTTTTGTTGGCTCTTTTGTAAGATAATAAACAAGTTTTGTGATGCATATACTATGGGCAATACTTTATCCCCCCCACCACTGTGTTTGCCAGAATTTAAGTCTGTGATTGATTTCTCACTGACAGAGGCTGCATGGAGCATCCCCTTAAGCCCCGCCCTTCCCACATCAGCTCCATATTCACCATTTTTCTTGTCTGAGCCTCTGCTCGATTTCAGATTTGAAAGCCTTTGAGATCCTATCTGCTTTCTGTACCCCCTTTCCACAGTTTGCACAATGCTTTGGGGTGAGTGATCAGATAATGAGTAAAATACCCAGTCTTATTCAGAAACAAATGCAGGGCAGCCGGTGGAGAGGAATGGTCGCACCAAGGGTCTTGTGCTTCTGTCCTGACAGCCCCCAATTCCCTGGGGAGAGTCCTGTAACACCTGTACCTGGACTAGGACTCTGGCTTTTGCTGATCTCTTCATATTCAAGCAGTAACCATGCCATGTTCCCCTACTTGATTCTTGGCGGTAGGAACCTACTGTTTTCAGAAACAACTAAAATACCGAGCAGAATGATGGACAGAAATGAAGATGAGCCTGGAGCTCACACTCACAAAAAACGAAGCGGCAGCTACTGTTGATGACATTATCCCTTGGGCCAGGCTCTGTGCTTGGGTTTCTATAGATGCTGTCCATTGTGAAGTGTGGACACCCGGTCTACAGAGAGCTGTGTAATTCTGCTCATCTGGCCAGCCGGGAAGCTTGGATGACAATGGCTCCTTGATTCCATAGCCGCCCCCACACTTGAGAAGCAGTTATTACTGTGTAAAACGATTCAGTTTCGACAAAGAAAAGATTGATCTGGCTTAAGTTTCTCTTAAGAGATAGTGGACTGCTTTATAGGTGTGGTTAGATTGGCCTTCTTCAGTCAAGCTGATGGACTTTCTGCCCATGCAAGACCTCTTCCACCATCCACACATACCATTATTTTAAAGTGAACTCCTCTTCCCCTTCCTCGTTTGCAGCTTCTGTCCCCTCTCCTCTCTTATCCCGCCTCAACCTGGGCTTTTCCGAAAAGTGTGTCAGGCAAGTGGAGGCACTGCCTGTAATTGCAGAGCAGTTGTTTATTGGTTTCTTAGACTCCTAGGGCTTGGCTGGTCTGTCTCATCTTAATTCTCAGTATTTCTTAGTTTTCCGCTGTCTCTATGAATCACTTGTGCCTCCTAATTCTTCACTTCAACAACAAAAAGAGTCATCTTTTACAACCTAACTGTGCATTGACGATGCTGTGTGTCAGATGAGGATGCTCCTCTGGGAGAGTCTAGCTCACATATGCAATCATGCTCTGCATGTGCTCATTGCTGCTCTCATGCTATTTTCAAAACCGTGGATGCCAAGCTCTATCTAAGGAAGAAAGAAGTTTAAGTGTATTCATCAGTGACATCTGAAATTATGAGTCGTGGCTCTTGGTCAAAATGCACTGTGTTTCCTTAGATGTACAGACAACAGTGGCTTTTTAGGATAATTTTTGAGGTGTTTACAATTTTCTGAGGTGTCTTTGTTAAGCTGACATCTTTGATAGTTCTCAGATAAGTTGCACGGACTGGGAGAGTCTCCTTATGTAACCTATCCTTGAGCAAGAGACCCAGGGAATGTCCTACTCAGATGAATTACCAGATTGTTTGGCTAGCCAGGTCAAGTTAATCCTCTTCTCATGAATGACAGCACTCATATAAAAACATTTATCCAGCTCTTTTTTACATGCCAGACACATTTCTAAGTGCCGGGAGTGCCAAGGAATGAACAATTCTGACGTGTACTTTTGCCCTTGGGGGACTTAACATGCTGACACTAGGTATCAAAACAACCTGCTTGAGAGCTTGGTGATTCCTAAAAGTTAAATAGTTCGGAACTATCAAGTATAGCTTTCATGTATGAATTTTTCAAAAGAGCTTAGGCCATCTCACCCTGTAAACAATGGCATTTATTGACAGTTTCATTGTGTTTTTCTTTAAATATCTGCAAACTCATGCAAGAGGACACACTTTCTTCAAAACAATGCTGGTAACAATTTGACATAATATGGGCAACATGCTTTCAAATGAAGTGGACCAGCTCTAGACTTATCAGGGTATTAACAAACCTAGAGTAAATGTCTATCTCACATACATTTCTGTTGGTTGTGATAAAATACACTGACAAGAGCTTCTTAAGGAGGCAAAGGTTTCTTGTGGCTTACCTTCCAAGGAACAGACCATCACGGTGACACAGTCAAGTCAGCAAGATCTTGCAACAGTTGTTCACATCATTAGGAAGAAGAGAACAGTGAATCCTTATACTCAGTGAATCTTTTCCTTTTCGTACAGTCCAGGATTCCAACCCAAGGAACATGTAACCCACAGTGGGATGGTCTTCTTGCCTTGGTCAACTATCCAACCTCATCTTTCACAGGCATGCCCAGAGGCCCATCACTCTGGTGACTCTAGATCTCAGGTCGACAACTGAGATTGACCATCCTACCCCCTAATTCCTATATAACATTATTGACTATCCAAAACGTTGGCACATGGAGGACATGGGATAGTCATTATACTTTAATCCTCTTTTGGGAAGAAATACAGATTATGTGGCTTGAGAATACAACTCACACAGAAGTGAAGTGAGTTTGTTCTGTGCTTCCCAGTTTTGTGGAATAGCTTATATTTTAGCTTTACCCACTGCAATGAGGGATGTTTTAAAAAATCTTTTCTTTATTCTTTGGACATCAAAAAAAGAACCTAAGCCTGGGTGTTATTCACAAAAGGTGGGATCGATACAAATGTTGCTACCGAGCAAGGCTTCTCAAGCTTTTCCTGTGTGCAATCCTTCTTCAGCAGAAACAGTTTATGGAAATCCAAAGATGCAGACATATTTTAAAAAGCTATATAAATCAAACATTTTCTGACAATAAATCATACATTTATTTCAAAACCCTTCCTTGATATATGCATAACTTTGGTGAATTACCACTTCCTAGATGTGTTTATTTTTACACAAAGAACTAAATCTTGGCAAAATATTTGGCACTGCAGGGTGTGGAGCATCTTTATCATTTAACGAACTGATCGCAGTTTTGGTTCTATGATGATCACTGCTGAGAACAGTGCTTTGCATAAATCCATCCATAGGAAAAATGGCAGAAGTGTAGTTAGTACCATTCCAGAGGTTATTAGAAAGCCTGTCCCAGTGTCCAACATTCAATTCATCCAAGATTCATTTAATGACTTTTTCATGAAACTCAAGTCAGCAACTCCAATAGAATTTTTTTTTTAATCCCAAGCATTCTAACACAATGAAATGTGATGATAAGCTGATTGTAGCCTTGGTGATGAGGAATAAGAGGAAAATGTGAGCGTTTGTTTTCGATAATTAAAACTTTGTGTGTACAGAAAAGACGCTGAAGTTCTTAATACACAGTTGTCTGTGACCTGAGCAGAGGTGTTCTGAGTGACATTTGTTGCCACTGTGTAGAGCGACCGCATTTGCAAAGGAAAGGATGCTTGCGTGCTGTGAACCCAGGCTTTGGCAAAGTCGTGAGAATCCGGAGGAAGTCATACAATGCAAGGAAGGCCAGTGCCACAGAAAGGCTAGGGTTCTCTCCACACTTAATTCTAAGTTTGCTTTGGTTATTACTACACTTTGCACATCGCAGAGGGTTCTGTTTTGATTTACACTAAATTTCAGGCTAGAGAACTGAAACGATTCCTTTCCTAGTCACATGATTAAAATAGCAATGGTGTGTTTATACTTCCCAAGGGTAGATGGGAAATGCATAAAACAAAACCTCCAAGCAGTTAAGTTTCAGATCTGCTGACAGCTGTGGTCCTTTTTCCTGTCCACGTGCCCAAGTGCTCATCCCAGCCAGCAAGTCCTCCGACCTTCACAAGAGAGACAGGAAACCATGACGGAGCTGGGCAAGCCCAGACCCCACATGCGGCTCTCATCTCTGCCAGCAAGTCCTCAGACCTTCACCAGAGAGACAGGAAACCATGACGGAACTGGGCAAGCCCAGACCCCACATGCGCCTCTTTCTCTGTAATTTTGGATCCTCTTGGAAACTGGACCATCCGCTCTAATTACCTATGCTGAGAATCCTGTGCACATCAGGCTGCATTTCTCAACAGCCTACCTGCGCCATGCCCCTGGAAACAGCTCAGACCTGCTCAACAGGGGCATTAACACTGGCAGTTAAGGGGGTGAACCCGTTTTAACCATAGGTTCCTGTAAACAAACGGAAGATCCAGTCTTAAGCTCGTAGACCTGAGTATGCCATCGCTGCACAGCCTCTGCCCTTTGCAAGTCTACAAAGCAGCTAAACACTTTCACCCCCCGGCAGATCTTCGTCAGATAACTTTGAGGGAACCTCTAGGCTTTTCCCCATCTCTGCAACGTCACCCACCAAAACCACAATCCCTCCAACCACCATAATGTCAGAGCAAACCCGAGCATTTGGTGCCATTCCCAGCTGTTTCTCAGTGCTGTTTACCAAACTAGAAGAACAGAAGTAAGCTCACAGCGTCGTTAGGGGTTGCTAAGTTGGGGGTGTATGATTACTACTGTCACAACAAATTGCATAGGTGAGGAGGTGGACGTGTTCTAGATCAGAAGGCCAAGACTAAAATCAATTGGCCAATATTCCATTCACACAGAATTGGCCCATAGATCCTTTGCCCTGTTGTACTACAGAGTCAGTTACATTTTAAAAACAAAAGCAAATGTATGCGTGTATGTGTGTAATATATTATCTAATAATATATGATATAATAAATGTATATATATACAAATTATATAACACATATATGTTTTATTTTGAGCCTATACTTTTAACCTGTCTCACAGATATTAATTTATAAACACTTTTTGAAGAAAATATAGCTACTTTTAAAGGTAGTAAGTTATCTCATCTGAGTAGTTCCATCAAGTAAAGATAGAATCGAGTAACTTTGACACAATTTTGAGTACATCCCATGGATGTATTTAAAATTCATCTTTTCTAACTAGTTAAAATTTCTCTTTTTTGTCTGTCTCCTTTCCCTTCCCTGTGTGTGTGTGTGAGTGAGTGAGAGAGAGAGAGAGAGAGAGAGAGAGAGAGAGAGAGAGAGAATGTAATCTAAGCTGGTCCAGAACTCACCACTGTGTAACTCTGAGGCCAAGGCTGGTTTCAAACTACAGATCGATCATCTTTAGCGTTCAGAGTGCTGGTTTGTAGGCATGTGCCATGGTCCTGGCTTTTATTTGATGCTTCTTGACAATTGTGGGGTTAAAGACTCATGAAAATAATCCACAGGGCATACTTTTAGATATGTTAATATATGTATTAAGAACCAACTGTGTATAGACTATTACTAGCTAAAAGTTATCTATTCACTAAATAACTGGAGTTATGAGAGAAAAAATAGTTCTATAGACTTGGTGAAGAGGATTATCATCAGTAAGCTAAACTGTCCAGATAAATGACAATGAGAGAAGAGAGATGGACAGTCAAAAGCCAGGCTGCAAATATCTACTTGAACCTGCATTTATATAAGCAGATGTACAGTACTGCTCAATGGGATTATGGGCATGACCATTTGGTACTTGCAACTGAGGCCAAGTGAGGCCGTGTCTTGCTGAAGGATTCTGAAGTAGAACAGAGCAGGTGTTCTGATTGATCCAGAATCAGGTTTGAAAGGTTCAGAAGATTTAGGTTCTTTTACAGGAAAAAGAGAGTAACCCTTCACTTGCCAGACCTAGAAACTGTATGAGGAAAGCGAACTGGAGGCTGACCACTCCTTGGTCTTTGATATATGTGTTTGGTGAATATGCTCACATGTATGTGTGCATGTGTGTGCATGTCTGTGGGCAGGTCTGAGGTTGATCTGTGGAGCTCTTTCCACTGAATTCATTGAGGCAAGGTTTCATAATTGAACCCAGAGCTCACTGATATGTCTAGTCTAGCTACCAAGCTTACTCTGAGGAACTCCTTGTTTCTGCCTGCAGCAATCTTTGATTACACCAAGCCACCAAGCCTGCCTGGCATTTATGTGGGTGTGGGGGATCCAAGCTCCACTTCTTAAGGTTGAAGCTTGAGTGACAAGTAGTTTAATCACTTCTCAGGAATCCCTGGGTTTTCTTTTTTTCATTGAGGCATAACACAGGAATTTATAGCCATATGCACACTTTATATTTAAAGACAAACCTTAAATTGGTTATCCAAAATGAAAAAATGGGAAAAAAATGGGAAACAATCCTTTTGCTGTCCTATAGATGTCTTCATGAAAACTCCTTAAACTTCAAAATCCTAGTGAAAAGGAAGATGAAGACACAGCAACAAAGCCCAATGTGACCTCTGCTAAAAACACTGGCTTCCCTACTCCTCCGGAGTAGACAGATGGTGCTCTAGGCTCCTGGCTGAATCCTACATTTGTAAATTACTCAAGAGTAAGAATGATCTTTCCCCAGCCGGGCAGTGGTGGTGCACGCCTTTAATCCCAGCACTTGGGAGGCAGAGGCAGGCGGATTTCTGAGTTCGAGGCCAGCCTGGTCTACAGAGTGAGTTCCAGGACAGCCAGGGCTACACAGAGAAACCCTGTCTTGAAAAAAAAACAAAAAAACAAAAAAAAAACCAAACAAACAAACAAAAAAAGAATTACTTTTCCCTTTGGCTATGTAGTGATTCCTGTCAGGAACAAGAGATGTTCAGCAAAAGGCAGAATACACATCGCTACATGGTAATCCTTCTCTTGTAGAACTTTGTCTTTTATTCAGAGGATCATTCAGAGGATTTTAGGTAAGTTTTGCTCTTTGTTAGCAGACAATTACCCACTCAGTATATCCTACATTTTAATTTATTTACGATTAGCTACCACAATGTGGACTATTCACAAAGGAAGGGCTCATTTCTCTGTCTCCATTAAGTTCCCAGCATATTTATTTTGGATAATTTCATTTCTTCTTCCAAGAAGAACATTGGGTAATATTCCTTTAAAAGCCAGACAAGGGTTTTGACGATTCTTTTAGTCACCAATCAGAAAGAGAATTCATTACAAGGTTTTGTTTTGTGCAGAGCCATGTGGGCGGGAGAAAGCACTACCTCAAACAAACATTTCTTTCCCTTTCCTCTTCCTGATTTTAGAAACCCAGGGTTCCCTCCCAAGTTTAGAAGTCATGTGATTTCTGTTCATCTCTCTTGTCCCTATCAGAAGGCTGCATACATGGATATTTCTGCCCACAATATCCAGCCCGAGGGAGGACTAACATTTTTATCTTCAGGTTTAAAGCTAACACCTCCAGCTTTCAAATAGTTCCTAGAATCAGGTTCTTTGCTGAAGAAAAAAAGGAAATCAGAATTCGTTTTTAAACAGTGCTAATGCATAGGTTTTCTAGAATACTCAGTGATGGCTGACATTCTTTGCAGTTTTTTTTTTAATGTCCCTAATGACAGTTGCATACCTTTTTATGTTTGGTATTATCAAGTATTTTTAAACCTTAAACCTTCAAAATTCATTCCAGACATACTTGAGTGTTTTCTTCAAGGTTAGGACTCCATATAACAAAATAGTGTCTGTTCTTAAGGTTTAAAATCTCCCTTAGGAAGCTTTCTAAAGTGCCAACAACCCCAACCCCACAGTCTCTTCTGTTATCTGATATTTCTTTTAAGAATCATTTTATAATTTTGAGATGTGTGCATATTATCGTGCCTTAAACATCATTTGTGTTTTCCATAGTATTATTACATCTCTGGTAAACAATGTTAAAAATTTTTGTGCCAAACAGTCTTTTAAATTACATTTGATATTTTAATATTGAGTGATATGAAACGTCCTTTGGTATACTCAGAATTCTGATCAACCTCCCCACCCTCCCTTCATTCCCTAAGGATAACCACTTTAAAAAATCTCTGCTACCCTTCCAGAAAATTCGACCATGTTATTATATTGTATACTGTATATGTTCTTATACAATATACACTATAACATTTACTATATGTTGTATTTCCTTGTACATATCCACTCTTGCTGTGAATCATGTGAATTTCCTTTATAGATGTCATACCATACCCCAGCACCCTCTTCATCACACTGGTCCATAAACATGGACAACAAACGTTTTAATGGCCCAGGAGCACGTTCTTTTGTATTCTGGTTCCATACTGTGAGTTAGGGGCCAAGAGTCACTGAAGGAAGGCACCTAGATGCAGATAGTCTGCAAAGGCAAAGAGCGTTTATTTTGCAGACATTACCAGCATTTGGGAGCTGGGGTCAACTATTAATCAAAATGTCAATGAACCGAGGGGCTCACAGGCCCCCTTTTATGCAGAATGAGGGGAATTTCCCAGGGTCAGGTAACCTCTAATATGATGATACCCTCTAATATGAAGATGATATAATTGATAGATAGGCAGTGACATTAGCACAATTATGATTGGTTACTATGTTAGTTTCGTTATGATCCGTGAAACCTTGAAGAGTTTCGGAGACCAGCTCAGTTCTGTCCTTGTGATCTCCTCCAGCCAGGTGTCCGGGAGCTGACTCAGCTCCACTTATCCTCCCTAAGTCATGATTGATCGTCACTGATCAACGACCCATTCATAGTCCATTGCTTTCTCTGAGGAGCCCAGTTTGCTTCCAGAGAATTGAAAATTGTTATTCCCCAGGTTTTTTGTTTCTTAGTGGACCTCTCACCGTGAACGCGTAAGTTACTTCTGTAACTTACAGTCACTAAGGTCTGCTGACTCTTTGATGCTTTGGTATGAATGAGAACTGCTACTTACTCTTCTGGGACTGAGAGTTTCCAAAGCCACTCTGCTTCCGGTCCTCCCCTTCTCCAGCTCACCTGTGTCTGGCAGGCAATTGGCATCAGGACCACATCCACGGCTACCCTTCTAGCAGCTGTCAATTGCGTTTACCAAATGGGAACAGATGCAGGAAATCGAAAGGAGAAACGCAGAGAATAAATACATTTACTCACCGGCTGACTTCACGCCTGCGCGTTAAAAGCTCCCTTCTTCCTGTAAGCTCCCTCTCTTGCCTGTCTAGTACTAGATCTCTGTATTTTGAACTCTTCTAGCTTATCTATTCTGTTCTCTGCCTTTGCACATTGCTGGTCAGCCAAACTGTGCTCAACACACTGGTTGAGTTTGTCATCGTGTCTTGTGTGGGCTCTGAACTGATATTTCCTCCTGACTTGTCCCACGCTACAATGCTTAGTTTGGTGCTTGGAGCTTGTGCTGTGATTCAGCAATACCTCCCCTGCATCCATAATACACTGATTTCCTGTGACACTGCCGGGATATCTGAGCAAACTACAACCTGGATAAGACCTGGATTGTAACCAAAATGATGATGATGTGTGTGCGTGTGCCTGTGCATGTGTGTGTGTGTGTGTGTGTGTGTGTGTGTGTCTGTGATGTTTGTGTGCTTGAGTGAATTTCATAGATAATAGCTGGAGTTTAGAGGTCAAAGATTATACACTTATTTGAAAAAAAAGTTTGCACATGTCTATGTTGTGGCATGCTTGTATAGTATGTATGTATCTATGTATGTAGCCACATGTATATGTATGGGTGTGTGTGCACACATGCTTTAATAGTATTATAAATTTAATTTTTAACCATTATAAAGCTTAAGTGGTAATGTTAGAGGTTTGGATGTTCTGTAGAGAGACACTTATTCAATTCTTAATGTAGAGAATTCAGCGATGTGTTAACAGCTGCATAATATTCCATCGGGTGAAGGTGTTACAGATTGTGTTTCCATGTGTGTGCTGGTTTCTGAACACCTTCTGCATAGATTACATATAAAAGATTTTTTTTTTTTTGGCTGAATGATAATCACAGTGAACACATACATTTTTGTCTTCAGCCTTTTAAACACATTCAAAGTTAGTAGGCCATTCTTTAGCAATTGCAATTACTTTATGAAGCATTATTATGCTAATTTTCTAGAGGCAAAGAAAGGTTAAATAACTTGTGGGTTTCCCCTTCCCTGGTCTGGGATCCTGGATCACGGGGAAAGTGAGCAGAGCACACACGTCCATTCCTCCTCTTCCCTGGCTGTGCTCACAGGATAAGCAGCTGTCGTAAGCTCCTGATGCCTTGGCTTCCACCAGGATGGGCTGTAACTGTGACCTAAAAGAAACCTTCCTCATGTGGCTTTCGTCTGAGAATCATTTTATCACAGCAACAGGAGAGTAAACTAGGGCAAATGGTAAGTAGTTATGGGAGGGAAATTCTAATTACCCTGATTTGATCATTATCCATTGTATCTAAGCTTGGATTATCTCACTGTGCCCCGCATAAATATAGCTGTTATGTGTCAAATTATTGAAAATGACAAGAAAAGAAACCTACCTCATATTCTCCTCAAAGAACAACAAATTCACTGCTGCCCATTGGGGAATACTCATTTTTCCATCCCTAGCTCCAGGCAACCACGATCTGCTTCCTATGTCTAGAGCTTGGCTTTTACTAGAAATTTCACATAAATGACACCACATAATATGCAGTCACTCGTATGTAACTTCGTTGCACTTGCACAGTCTTTTTGATGGCTGTCTATATTTTCTCATGTGTCAGTAATTCATTTCCCCACATCACTAAGGAGTATTCTGTCCGATGAACCTACCAAGTTTTGTTCATGACTTGCAATTTGGAGAACATTTGGCTTATTTCCAGCTCAGGGTAATGTCTTAGTTACTATTCTGTTGCTGTGCTAAAACAGACAGGAGCAACATGAGGAAGGAGGGGGTTTGTCTTGGTTCACAGTCCTACAGAGCAGTCCATCATGGTGCTGAGGTCGAGGGGGCAGGAGCTGGAAGCAACTGGTCACACTACATCACAGTCAGGAAGAAGAGGGATTTGAATGCCCGGCTCATGTTCTTCTCTTTAGACTCCAGGTCCCATCCTGGGGAACGGTGCTGGCCACAGTGGGTGGGCCATCCTATCTCAATTAGCCCAATCAAGATAATCCTCCACGGGTGTGTCTAGAGCCTATCTTCTAGATGAGTCTGGATCCCATCAAGTTTACAACTGAGTTTGACCACCTTGGGCTATCACAAAGCACAGAAGTAGTCATTCCTTTCTGGTAAATTCTTATAGTGGAGTTCCTGTGCCTAGGTGTAACTTCTTTTTTTTTTAAATTGAATGTTTTATCTACATTTCATATGTTATCCCCTTACCCCATTACCCCCCCACCCACCCAGGAACCCCCTATCCCATCTAGGTGTAACGTCTTAAAAAGAACCGTGAAAGTATTTAACATGTCTGCTAGCATGTTTGAGCTTCTCTTTGTTTCATATTCTTCACGAGTCTTTAAGCCATGGGTTCTGGTCCCCAAAGCCGTGACTACTCCCTATCTTTCTCTCTCAACTCTGTCCTCATCCCATCAGGTGCATGAACCATACTGGTACCAGTAAAGTTGACCACTTGATCCCTCAGAAGGATGGGTGTGTAGTAACGAATTCATGTTTTCTTGTGTATCAGTTTCTTTTTCTGTTGTGGTGATAAAATACTATATCCAGAAGCAACTTAAGAAAGAAAAGGGTTATTTTAGTTGTTTACAGTTCCAGAGTTATAGAGTGTGACATGTTATATGTATATGTGTAGTGCTTTCAATGAGAATGGCTCCCATAGGCTCGTATGTTTGAATGCTTAGTCTATAGATAGTGGAACCCTTTGGGAAGGATTAGGAGGTGTGGCCTTGTTGGAGGAGGTGTGTTGCTGGGGAGGGTTTTGTGATGTTTCAAAAGTCCATGCCTGTCTCAGTTTCTTCCCTCCCCTTCTCTCCCCCCCCTTAGTAGCTTAATAGCTTCACATTAGAATATAGATCTCTCAGCTGCTGCTCCAGAACCATGCCTGCATACTTCCCTCCATGATAATCATGTACTAACACTCTGAAAAGGTAAGTAAGCCATTAAATAAATGTTTTTTTCCCTTTATAAGTTGCCCTGGTCATGGTGTTTCCTTACAGATATAGAACAGTAACTAAGGTGGGCCAGAAGACATGGGGGAGGGGTAGGAGCTGGGTGATCACATTTTCATCTTCACATAAGAGGCAGAAAGAAAAAAAGGAAGAGTCTATATCCCCTCAAAGACCACCCCAAGTGACATACTTCCTCCAGCAAAGCTCTGCCAACTGGGGACCAAGTACTCAAACAGATGAGCCTATGGAGACAAGTCTTACATGTGGATTGTTTCTTGCATGGTAGTTCTTCCCCATACATGGTTGAAATTACCACAGGCCCTTGTCCCTCTGATTTTCTTATGGTTGTGATTCCAACATTATGGGACAGTTTTCAAGTCACCACACTTGAAAGTCCAGATATCTAATTTGCAGTGCTTGTCTATCTGGAAGAAGGCTGTACTGCTTATTCTCTGGGTTACAGACAACAGTGGAAGCTAGCATGGCACATGCTGTTTGGCCTGGGTGCAAACATTTCTAATAGGGTGCATTTCTAATAGGTGCAAACTCATCCAATCGAAGCTTGCGGTCTGCAAACTTCCTTGAAACATCAATGCTTTGTTGTCTTTGGCTCCAGCGTCTGTGATGTGCTAGTCCTTGGGTTAGGAGTGATGGCTTCTTTAAGAAACTGTTCACCTGTGTCCAGCAGGAAAGAGGGGTTCTGATGCCAAGCAGCTCATCGGTTCTCAGTGTCTGTGGATTGTTGTCAAAGCCAGAGCTGGTATAATCCACAGTCATCTCTCTAGGGAAAAGGTGAGTGTGGTTGACTGGAGCTGTCAGCTGCAGAGAGAATGTGCAGTCACCTTTCCTGCCCACTCTGGTTATGGAGGACAGGACAGAATGGCTTTAAGACAAACTATTTGGGGGAACCAATTATTATTCCCTAAGCAGCATCTGACTTAGAAGAAGGACTTTTAGGCCATAGATTAAAAAAAATGAGGCTTACATTAGCTCATTATGTGACCTTTAGTGAGGCATTTATTTTCCTAAATCTCACTAGAAAGCATATCATACTAGATTTATGAGATAAACATAAAAATTTTGACAAATTAGTTGTACGTGTTAATGGGCATAGTATGCTATTTCAACCCTTGCATACAGAGTACATCAACTACATTAGGGTCATTGATATTTTCTTCTGTTCATCATTGCCCTCTGTGTGTTTGTGTGTGTGTGTACACTTGAGCACATGTGTGCAAGTGTAGGTGACACGTAGAGTCAAAAACAACTCTGAAGATGGCTCTTGCTTCCATCTTGCTTGAGCTCGGAGCCTGTCTTTGGTTGTTTACTGCTGTGTCTTCCAGGATGCTGGCCGACAAGCTCACAGCGATTCTTCTCTCTGACTTTTCTGTAGAGTGTAGGATACGTGCACTACTGTGCCAGGTTCTATGTGAGTTCCTGGAATCCTCATTCCTAGAGAGAAAAAGCTTTATCCAGTGAGTTGAACCATCTTTCCAATCCTCCTGATTTTCTTGAAGCACATGATGAGTTCTGGTGAACTGTGGCTCTCTGTCCATCTGTGGTATATAACATGAGAATGTATTCCTCTTGAACTGTGTCTTGGTATCCAGGATTCCACTTCTCTTGTCTTTCTGCCCCTTTCTAGCTTCCAGGAATTAATATTTTACATTAAGATAGACTTTTAAGCTTTCATATATGAGAGGAAACTTGTCGTCTTGGTCTTTCCCAGCATGTATGTTTGATGGGATTATATGACAGTACACTTTGTAGAGATTTGCTAATAAAAATCCTTACTAGAAGTATTCATCTTTTCTTAACACCCCAAAGATACTAACTTCAAAACCTTCTTCTGTGTCACATGTTTGAAAGACATTAGCATCTTAAGCTAAAAGACAAGCAGATGCCTCAGGGTTAGTTTTGAGTCATATCTTTTTCTGGCTTTGGCCTTCATGTAAATGTCCAGACCATCTGGTTCATTCTTGCAGATGGCAAACTGTTGCAAATGGTCCCTTGGAGCTTCTCCATCAAACTCTTATTTAAATAACTTCTTCTGTAACTACATTGTATTTACCTTTCCTTTACTCTTTGATATCTGTTTTTAGGGTCAGGAATCCTGCAATAAGTTTGACTTGTTGAGGTTGTCAGGGTGTAAGGAAACTCCAGGAACATGGAGAAGCCATGTGGAAACACTCTGGTCAAAAGCTGAGCCACCGAATCATCCCACAACTGGCGGCAGGTACATTAGTCAAAGATAAAAAGCCTCCACATAATCCCAGCTTCTGCGTTTCTGGTCTTCCTAACTAGTACCCCAGATACAGTGGAGCAGAGGATCATCCCGATGTGCTGGTTTTTATTCTCAGCGCACAGATATAGCCATGTTGAAGGCTGTTTTTTGACGCCAGTACATTCTGGGGCGTCCAGTCAGCAATGCCTCATCCAAGGGGTGTGCAGAGCCTCCCTCCTTCTTCTGCCACCGCTGTCTTCTCCTTAGTCATCTGTCCCACAGATCCTCAACTCTCCATGAAACGAACAGGGAAAGTGTTCAAGATCAGAAGGCACGAAGACCACCCAGCGCTGCTTCCCAAAGCTCCTAACTGTGTACCTATTATCCATGAAGTTGTGGAAATTTTTTATTTTTTCCATGTCACCATGGTGAACTACCCAATACAATTAACTTCTAAAGAGAAAATTTTTAATCTATTTTTTTCTCTTTGAGATAAAAATCTTACTATATATCCCTAGCTGCCCTGCAACCTACTAGGTTGCTCAGACAGGTCTTGGATTTGTGAGTGGTCCTATTACCTCTGCCTCCCCAGTTCCATACATGGCTGAAAATGTTTTTTTCTTTTAAAATCACAGTTCTGGATGTTCCCATTACTTTGGGTCTCTCCTTTGGAGGACTTTGTTGCAGAGAAAAAGGCTGTCTCATGAACCAAAAGACAGAGAAAAGGAAATACCACCAGCCCGTGTTCTCCTCTAAGATATGCCTTCAATGACAGGAAGGCCCCGCCCCCTTGAGGCATCAGTTCCTATAGGCCCCACCACATCCTAACACCACCGGTCACATCAGATCTTTGGGGGAGATTTGCTGACCATAACAGTAGCTTTGCTGTGTCACCTCAAACTGCAAACGTTACAGCCACAGCACATGATAAACGTTTAGTTAAGACAGGAAAGGCAGCCAGGCATGATGGTACACAGCTCCAACTTCAGCACTGAGATGCTAAAGTAGAAAGGTCACGAGTTCGAGGATAGCCAAGGCCACATATTGAGTTAGTGGCCTACCTAGTGAGACCTTTTCTCAAAGTGCCCTCCTATCAAACTGTATGGAAAAAACATTAAAGTTGTATATGTCGGGATAGTAAGGAAACATGAAATCTCTACATATGAGGGGTTTGGTATCTTCAAAGTTCCAAGCATCTGCTGAGAATCTTGAAATATATCTCTCAAAGAAACAATAACCATTGTACATCACTTTTTCTGTTTTTTTTCTTTATTTTTCTTTCCTTTTTTCTTTTGGCAATGAGAAGGGCGGTGCATAGTACAAATCAGTGAGTTTTAATGCCAACTATAGTTTTTGAGCTTGACAATCCATCAGAATCATCTTCCGTTGAAACTTACGGCTGTAATTTATAAAGTGATGCGGTGTCCTGGGCACTCTACTAGACTCTTTATGTCTGTTGTTTAAGTCTCAGAACAAACATATAAAACAAGGTCTATTATCTACAGCTATAAAGACACCTGATTGGCTGGAGCACTGAATAACTTGCCCAATTAGAAAGCCTGGGACCACAGGATTTCAGTTTAATTATAGAAACCGTTGTTATTGAATTGTACCAACTGCTTCTTTGTTCAAGAATGTGTTCCTAATGAATTTTCCTTTGAATGCTTTGTTATTTTGGTTATAAAGTGAATAAGTGAGTCAAAGTTTTGGGGATTTTCCTTAGGAAATGACCTTCATAAAATGTTTCCCCTTTTGTCTTTTTTTTTTTTTCATCTTTTTCTTCTAAATGGCTGTTGGTGCTCACAATGTCCTTAGAAAAGTGTGAGAAAGAAAATGTCACTCTTAGTTTCAAGGACTTTGGACTTACAGACTTCGGAATGTGACATAATAGGAAGAGTGTGGACTTTGGAGCCAGATGGAGCATTTAAATCTGCCTTTGATATTCAAGAGCTCAGCTCTTTAGGGACTTTCTAAACAATGACCTTAACTGTAACAGAAAAATCACCCCCTGTCCTTCATGGATGTAGTAACTCAAACAATAAGATAACAGAAAGACCTTTGTCTTAGAGCCTTATCCACAGGACATGTCCCATGAGTGGTAGTCCTTCCCCTTGGCTCCCCTCTGCAGTCACGGTTTTCTAACCTACCCATGAGGCACTGCGGTCAACTTGAGTGAGAGCCAAGTGGGGTAGACGGGAAGAACCAGTCCTTAACATGGCTAGTGTGGCCATTTACCCATCAGAAGACACGGTGCGGTGATATTCACAAATGTGCAAGCTCTGCTTCATCATCATCAGGCTTTAGTTTTTGAAATACATTTGGAAGCCAGCTGCTACAAGCCCTTTGAGAACCTACTACACAAAGTTGACCTCTGACCTCTATACTCATGCTGCTACGAATACACCTCCTCCACACAGACACACACACACACACACACACACACACACACACTCCTTTAAAAATTAAAAAAATGTATACACATTGCAAAAGCCGGGGAAGAAAAGAGGCATGGAAACCAGGGAACAAGCCTAGGATTAAGGAGTTCTGCTGAGCAGGCACCCACCCTGACATGCTGGCATGTGCCCGGGAAGGTGAGCACTTTCTCTTGCACAGGAGGAGGAAGGTAGGTGCAGCTTCCTGGCACACGCTCATCTGGGACTGCAGACTCCAGTTACTGGAGGCCAGGCCTATGTGATCCTGCCTGCTACAGACTCTCCTAGCCACATCTCGTTATTGAATTCGAGCAAATTGCACAATCCTTTCTTGCTTGTCTTTGTTGGGATTTCCTTCTCTTTATCTTCAGCAGGAAAATCTTATCCCCTGGGATTTCCTCTGTGACTTAAACAAAACAAAACAAAAGAAAACAAAAAAATAGCCACGAGAATTTAATGAATTCTGAAGACCTGTTTATGATTGAGCCTTTCATTCTTTCCCCACCCCCGCTCCCCTACCCCCCACCTCCTAATCCCCCACCCCGCACATCACCAAGACAGAGTCTCTCTATGTAGCCATGGCTGTTCTGGAATTTGCTCTGTGGCTTAGACTGGCCTCGAACTCTTGGAGATATCCCACCCTGCCTCGTAAGTGCTGGGATTAAAGGTTTGTGCCATCATTGCCCAGCTTCTATTTTTATTCTTAAATACATTTAAACTAGTTTTTTCCCCTTCTTCTGGGCATTTTGAATAATTTAAAAGAAATTTGCAGTTTTGTATATGTCTTCTTCCTAAATCTCTCCAAAATAATTATGAAGGTAATACATAATACATATTTCAGCATGCAGGTAGTACCTGCCCACTGGTACTTTTGTACACTGTACATTTGTGACCTAGGAAAGTCATTGGATGTTTGCTGCTCCCATCACCCAGAACGAGACTGTTCTAGAATACACAGCAGGCTGGGTTATTCAAAAGGGACAGAGATTTACTTCTTACAAATGTGGAGGCTAAGATTCAAACTCAAGGCTCTGGTATCTGGGGAGGGAGCTCTTGCTGTTTCCTCCTCAGAAGGTGCAAGGTAAGGAGGCTGAGAGGAGGAAAAAAAGAAGAAAAGTGTGTTTGTATGTGTGTGTGTGTGATTGTGCATGTAAGTGTGTGTGAGTGTATGTGTGTGTGTATATATAAGTGTGTGTGAGAGTGTTTATATAAGTGTGTGTGTATGTATGAGTATAAGCGTGTGTAACTGTGTGTAAATGTATGTATGAGCGTGAGTGTGTGTATGTATGTATATGTGTGTGAGTGTATGTGTGTGTCTGTATTTGAGTATGAGTGGCACATATATGTGTATGAGTGTTATATATGTGAGTATGTGTGTGAGTGTGTGTATATGTATGTGTGTGTATGTGTATGAGAGAAAGAGAAACACACAGAGAGGCAGAGACGCAGAGAGACAAACTCAGAAAGCTTTTCACCATAAATTATAGGGTATAGCTATGAGTAGCATTATTTGAGGAAATCAAATAAAAGTACTCTCAGGATCTTTGGGCTCAACGATTCTAAGAAGCCAGGTAGGCTCTGAGAAGCCCAGTCTCCAAGTCAAGAGCTCCAGTGTAAATTAGAGTTACTTAAACAAGTTAAAGCCAGGATCCAATAACTAAGATTCTAAAGTGTCAGAGGTCAGTAACGGACAGGGACACCTAGGTGAAGACATAAATGATATCGGAAGTCTGTAAGCCTAATCTTTAAAATGTACATTTTGTTATTTTGGAAAAGTACCAATACCCAAGTAGCATCTAGGCCCTGCTGTGTTTTCTTTGGCATTGCCGCCTCTGTCTATAGAAAACAGCTACCGGGAAGGCAGTGTCTGAGCAATAGTAGCTACAGGAATGGACAAGTCCAATACCACCCTTGCCCAGAGGTGGTGCACCCTGAGTCAGAGGGCCTTGGTTGGGGTTCCACTGCAAGTCAAAAATTTTAAAATCTTTAAAAATTTAACACATACTACATTTATAATATCAAGTCCACCGACTAAGAAAATTCCAGTTCATACCACATTACAATTTATGCCAGATAGCTTCATATTCCATAGGGGTTTACACTATATACGGTGATTTAGGTGGGAACTTGTTCTTAGAATGTATGATACAATTGTCAGAGTTCCATACCAGGCAGTTAAACAGATCCCCATCCTTACGATGCCAAGAAACAAAAAAGAAACTCCCCATTATAATCCCATCTAGGATGCATGAACGACTTCTTCGTTATGTCCCAACTGAGTGCTGACTCATGGGTCAGCAGGCGGGTCAAGGTAAATGAGAAAGAGCGAACGCTGGATGCTTCGCTGGGCTAGTTATAACTATCACACAGATTCCTCAAAAGACGATGAGAAACAGCTGATGCTGACTTCATTACCATGTGGAAACAGACTCAGAGAATTCAGGTATTCATCATAAATGCTGTGGTGGGTATCAGAACTGGCATTGAACTCATATGGATCCAGGCTTCATAACCTACTGTTTATTTCTGTACTGCCACAGATACCAGTCAGAACTTAGCACTGGGAGAAGAGTTTAGAAGTTGTTCTTGTGTTCATCTTCTGGCTAGCAGGCGCGGATGATGTGCTGGGGTTTGTATGGAATATGTTTTACTTTTAGAACACATGTGAGAGAGCCAGCAAAGACATCAGAATGAAAATGGAGTCACTTCCATCCACCTATTAGAAAGGTAGAAGACTCGAAGGTTTTGAAGGATCGTTTCTTAGGACTATTTGCCTGATGGTGCCATCACAAAAGCCTGGTAGGATCACCAGCTTTGTCTAGAGTCTAGTACAACCACATTCTGTACTTCTGTAAGGACATCTGTCCCCAAACTGTGCATTCAGTCTCTGTTTCACTCTACCCTAGATGCTAACCACCATGGCCAAGAAGCACTGCTTCAAAATACCCAATGCAATACTCTTCATGTTTGTCTTTAAAAACTTCCCCTTGCCCTGATTGCTTTAAGTACTGTATCATATGGCTTTCTACTACAGTGATCTACTGTTTCCAAAGTAAATACCAACATTCCTTTGAAGAATTCTCTGATTAAGGCTGACCTATCTTATATAGTTTATACATCTATAGCATATGTAACCTCTTCAACAAAAGACAGATATGCATTTTAAAAATAAAACATTATTTATCAAAAATTCCCCTAATTTTTTTAATTTATATAGAAGCAGAAATTTGTTCACTAAATATTCATTGACCATAACATTTAACACATCACATGCAAACAGAAACAAACGCATATACATCTATTCAAGAGTTAACTAAAAAAAAAATTGTGTAAAATATTCTTTTAGTAAATGAGCTCTTAGTAAACCTCATGAATGTAAATCTTAGACATTTTTATTGAAACTATTTAAAAGTCTCAAGTAGGATTCTAGGCCAAGAGGACTTTGGAACTGCCAGAAGGAGCCTTAACACCGCCACAGGATGCCTGGTACTTGCTTTCAAAGGTTACGTGTTGACTGTTTAGGCCTTGCTATTGTCTGCAAGCTCTCGGGTGTTTCTAGTTGGAATCAGGCTGGAGCATCACTGACCCAAAGAATAAGCAACACCTACAGTGTGGCGAGTCGTTGCTGAAAGGGCTGCATTCCACAGGTTCAAAGCCAACCCCTTACCTGCTGGATCCTCTAGAAAGTTCTTTCTTTGAGCTCTTTCTTCAGATGCTCTCTCTTTGCGTTGGTGCTATCATTTCTAAAGACCGAAGCTGCTAAAGGCTTCTGCATTCTCACTCCTTAGCCCATCTCAGACCAGCACCCATGGTTTCCGTCCTCCAGAAACAGAGCTGATAATATACACGGATCTATAAGGTATGGATAATAGACAATGTTCATGCATATAAGACTTCCCTGGTGGCTTCGGGGACCATTAGCAACACTGCTATGTTTACTACCTCACCTCTGAGGAGTTGATAAGATGATATTGCTGAATGGTATTCAGAGACGAGCACGCCCAATAGCTCTTAAATTAATTGTTATTGGAGAAACCGATTGGAAATGTCAACACGAGATCAAAGACAGGGCAAAGTTACTTTGCACAGTGGTGGAGCTAGCTGAGCCAGAGCCCTGACTATTGTTCTGCCTACCTTCCCCTCAGAATCTGGGTAGGGTTACACAGATGCCCAGTATCTCTGAGAAGTCTGGAAACCATCCATTTGCCTGTAGGCTTGATTCGTTCCACACACAGCAGCAGATATGGCTCATACCTTAAGAAGCTTCTAGACTTTATCAACAATACATCTATTTATGCTAAACAAAACAAAACAAAACAAAACAAAAAAAACCTTCAGAGCCTTTGAGTTTCCAGGCATCCTATGTACTATGTACCTTTTTGTACATAACTCTGTCACAGGCAGGAACTCGGGCTTCACCCAGTACTCTGAGGACAGACATTCTTATCCCCATGTGATGGTACATTAGGACACAGGAGCATGAGAAATTTGTATTCCTTCTAAGTGTAGTCTAACTGCTGAGTGCCATGTACGATCCCATACTCCTAACCAATGACGCCCAACGTGTAAGTGGAATGTATCTCTTAACCCACAAAGCAGACGCATACCATGACTCTGTGCATATACATTATTTAACCAATAAATCTTTACTAGCAATGGCTCATCAAGGTACAAACACTGGAAATGCAGAGGCAAAGAAGACAGAAAAGCTCCATGTCCTCCCGGATGCAGTAAAGACACAGACAGTATCCTATCACCAAGTAAAGTAACAAGATAGTTCAGATGGGCAGACACTCTCTGCTATAGGAATATATGACAGGATAAAGCTATGGGAGGGATGGGGGGAAGGTATGCCCTACATTATACTGGTCCCTAAAACCTCACTGTTCACAGACAGCCTCTGCAGCCCCACAGCATGTTATTTATTGCAAAAACAGACTCTGAGGAACCGTTCTAGACAGACTCCACAGTCACACTGTGTATTTTAGCACACTCTGGAGATTCAAGCACACATCAAAAATAAAGAAACAGAGAGCAACTTCCTGTTGCTGGCAACCAAGACTCATTCCTTCTCTTCCCTAAGCCCTTGCACTATACACACTAAATGCATGTGCATGATGGGAAACTGTGAACTTTGAATTTTGAAATATATTATTTCAATACAAATATGATATAGCCAGTATAAATTCAACAATATTCAATACATATTGTTTCAATAGAACTGTGCTGTGATCTAAATAAAGCTTTGACACTCTTGTTGAAATCTTAATTCCTGTATAAAAGTCAAAAGTTCGGTCAACAGTAACCTTTAACACTTGATTAGGGCTCTTTGTATGTGATTGACGGGTTAGCTTAGAAAGTGGTCTGCTATAAAAGCCGTGTGGCTTGTGTCTCTTTTGAGTTCCCTACCTCGCACTGTGTGATCCTCCCAAGTCAGCTCTGAACTTTGACAGTCGGATGGCCATCACAACATGTGAGTCCTTGACCTTTGGCCAGAATTCTGACTCCAAATAGAAGTCTTTTGTGTATAACTTACATAATCTGTGGTGTTGTGTCGTTAGTAACAGAAGATGGACTAATGGTGTATTTACAGAAACATCGTCACTTAAAGACAGTGTTTTGCACTGTGCTAGTGATATAATCATGGATTAGGGTTGCTGATCCAATGTGAAGTATTCATAGCTCTAACTGAAAATGTCATAAAAGGTGCTGCAAGTAAAATTTATTTAGCCATTTCAAAATAAGGAATTTAATGCTTTGACTCCAACAGAGGGAATAAAAATACTGTATAGAAAGAACTTTAATTTGCTACAAATATATGCTACATAAAAATATGACTGTAATGTAAATTTTCTCTAAAGTACAAAGTCCATCATAAGCACCATGTAAACACCTAATTAAATGACTGTGCTTGCATTCTGAAGAGCAGATTCATACTTGTCCACATCACCTCAAAAAAAGCAACCCAATTTTACTTACGTGCACAAAACAGTTTTTTTCAGAGGAGAGTTTTCCTTTAACAAATAGTATTCAAATTTATCTTAGAATTTTAAAAACCTACTACATCAAGCACTTCATTAGAGATTTGTGGCATTTTTCTTACTAAAAACATTCACAGAATTAGAAACTACTCAACATTTCTCTTCCTTACACTTCCCAGGCTTCTCTCTTTTGTTCTTTGAGGTCTTATATAGAAAGCACAGACTCAAGATAGGAACAAAGAGAAGGACCCAGGTACTGCTATGGTATGACCTTGCATGTCCTTCAAAGGCTTAGTTCTCAGGAGGACAACCTTAGGAGACTATTGAAGCTTCAGGAAGGAAGGCTATGGACTGCTATGGACCGCAAAGGGATGATGGGATTCTGCTCTCTCTTTGCCTTTTGATTTCTCCCCCTGAGAGGGTTATTTTGTTCCTCCATTCTTGTACTACATTGAGATGCATCATTAAAGGGGCTCCAGGGCTTCTAAAGCTATGAGGCTAAAGAAATTGTAGTCAAAACAAGTTGACCATCTTATGTTGCTATAGTTGAGTAACCCACTCTAAATTCCTGGTGGTGGCACTGACTCTCTTTGCTACTCTTCCCAATGTTCTAGATTCTTGAATGGAAGACAGACAGACAGACACACACACACACACAGAGCCTTATATTTAATATGCCTTAGTCAGCTCAATGGCTGGGCCACTCCCAAACTTCCACACGGCTACTGTCTCCCTTCCTGTACTCCTGAATCATTACTTATTAAAATCTACATTCCATCTGTGCTACCTTAGACCCGTTGGGGAGACCCTTTGGGGCTCTTCCCTGGCTCTTATGTGATTATATGCTTTCTCTCCTGCAGCTCTCAAGCCTGATCCTCCTGTTTCCATGGCATGGTGGTTCTCCCTCTTCCTCTTTCTCCTGTGTTCCTTGCCTAGGAACCTCAAGTTCTGCCTCTGTGTCCCTGCATAGCCATTGGCTGCTGCAACTTTACCAATTAGAGCCAACTGGGAACAGGGACCTGCAGTGTCTTACATGTAGATGTGTGAATTCCTATGTAATTTGGGAACCCAATTAACATAATATAAGCAATAAACTAAATCCACAACATTTTTACATATATATGTTGTAACGGCAACCCACCAGTGCAGACATTAAGTCATCTGATGACTGGCTCAACAGTCATCAGACCAGGCGATTGTCTTCCTTAGCGTTTCTATTGCTGTGATAAAATATACTGACCAAAAGCTAGTTAGAGACAAAAGGATTTCTTTCATCTTATAGCTTATGATCTATCATCCATGGAAATCATGGCAGGGACTGAACCAGAGGCAATGGAAAGAATTCTGTTTTCTGGCTTGATTAGTCTGTTTTCTTATACCATCCAGGTCTACCTGACCATGGATGATAGCATCCCCATGGAGCTGGGCCTACTCACATCAGTCCTTCACCAAGAAGATGTCTATAGGTAAAGTGGCAACCAATGACTGGTCCAACTTTAGAGCTATGCCATGAGAGGGAGCTCACCCCTGACACTGCCTGTAGTGCCAGCACCCAGAGGCTGAAGATCCTAGAGACCTAGGATAGAACCAAACACAACTGGGAGTAAAAGTCAATGAAATGGTTCTCAATTATATTCTGCTATACCCGTAGACAGGAGCCTAGGATCATTGTAATCTGGGAGGCTTCATCCAGTAACTGATAGGAGCAGATGCAGAAACTCTCAGCAAAACATGAGGTGGAGCTCAGGGATCCCATGGAGGATGGGGAAGGATTGTAGGAGTCAGGGCAGCGAATGTCGAGGACACCACAAGAACACAGCCCACAGAATCAACTGAGTAGGGCTCATAGGGGATCACAGAGACTAAAGTGACAATCAGGGAACCTGTATGGATCAAAACTAGGTCTTTGCATATATGTTATGGTTGTGTAGCTTGGTGTTCTTGTGGGACTCCTAACAGAGGGAGGATGATTATCTCTCTTTTGTTTGCTTTTGGGACCCTTTTCCTCTTACTGCCTTGATATAAGGGTTTGTGCCTCGTCTTATTTGTTTTGCCATGTTTGGTTTATATCTCTGGGAGGTCTGCTTTTTTCTGAAGGGAAAGAGAGGAGAAGTAGAGTTGGGGGAGAGAGGACTTTGGGTGGGGGGAGGGACTGAGAGGAGTAGAGGAAGGAGAAATTGAGGTCAGGATGTAAATATATGGGAGAAGAATTAAAAAAGAGAAAGAACATCTACATAGTAGGCATTTTCTCTATTGAGATCTCTTCTTCCCAAATGAGTCTAAATTATCTATTTAATGTCTAGCTTGTGTCAAGTTGATATAAAACTCACCAGTATGGTAATCAGCTCATCCTAGTTTCCCAGAGACTTTCTCTGTTTAAACACTTAAAGTGAACACTTAGGGTTATTTGAGGGATGTTGGAGCCTTATCAGGAGCTATCATAATATCTGTATATCTTGGAATTCTTGTCAATTTTCCTTAGATATGACTTTCCTTTTAATTTAGATTTTATTTTCCAGGAAATAATGATATTTTTTTATATGCTTAAGAATAGTAAAGCTAGAGTAGTTTTTAACTGAAAAGAAAGAAGGAGAAAGCCTTAACACTCAGTCAGTTCCTTCACATCACCAGTGGGGACATACGTAGGTGGGAAAGCAGATTAGCATTGTTTTTTTTAAATGATGAATGTGCATATACTGGGTGTTCTAGTTATGTAGCTGTTGATCTGACAGATACAAAGCAACACAATGGAAAAGGGGTTTCTTTGCCATACAATTCTAAATTGCAGCCCATCGTTTTGGGAAAAATCAAGGCAGAAACTCTGTCAACATCCACAGTTAAGAACAAAATGATGGTAAATGTATCTTTGCTACTTGCTCTGTGATTAGACACTCCCTACCTAGGGAATGTTGCCACCCACAACGGGCTGGCTCTTCCTACATTAATTAACAATGCTGCACAGTCAACCTAATCAAGGTAATTCCATATTAAGGGTCTCTTTCTTTGTGATTCTCGATTGTGTCAATTTGACAGTTACTACCCAGCATATCAGGTGACCTATAAATTCTACTCTTAAGAATATAAAAACAAATAAAACAATCCTTATACATGTTAAGAGAGTTTATAGCACAATTCAGTAACAGCTAAAACCTGGAAAGAAATCAAATGCCCATTAAGAGGAACGTGATATAAAAAACATTTAGTAATCACACAATGGAATAGTAACTACTTTTAATTAAGTACTGTAAGAGTCACAAATAGATGCATCTTACTAAGAACCAAGTGCCAAAGGATTGCCTATAATACTACCTTTTGAATAAAGATAAAACTAAACAAACATGGTGTATACTGCATATAATATTTTGGTACCTAATGATAATGTAGACATTCTAGTGTCATTATACGTCACTTATTAGTTGGTGCTGTTAGCAGTGTAAAAAGCCTAGTATGTACAACAGTATAGAGTATTCAAAATGGGCAATCATGTATAGGGTATACTACTTGAGAATGGTCATACATTACTATGTTACTGGCTTTTATGTGTAGCATAGTACTCTTATTTATATTTTTCCTATTTTTATAGTTGGTAATTCTACTTAGAGAAAAAGAAATGCTTCCTGTAAAACCACATTCCCTGCCTGTAGCAGACCTGCCTGTCTGCGTACATTGTATCTCTCGATGATATCAAGAGGCCACACCAAGTAATAACCCTTCACCACCTAGGTTTGAGTGAGTACTATTTATTGTACTCACACAATGACAAAATCACCTAGCACCTCACTTCTTAGAACATATCGTCATTGTGATGTGGTAAGAGAATGTGTGTATATTTTAGAAACACAGAGACAAACATTTTAGAAAAAAAATATTGTTGGATTGAATAATAATAGTGTGTTAAGCTGATTATTATCAGCTGTGGCACTTCTTGTGCATTTAATTTCAATTTAGGTTGATGGTTAACCAACCTCCAAGCTTACCCCAATGAACCCAAGTCATCCTGTTTATGCCTTCCCCCAGTACCTTCCCACTTTGCTCAGGGTGGAGTTACATAACCCATGGGATGTTACACTGTAACTTTTGACCATAGGTTTTTTACACAGAGCTCTATAGCTTCTGCCTTCCTCTGTCTTACACCTTCACTTTCAGGAGTAGAAGTCCGTACATTATCATATGCATGCTGCAGTGGCCGTGGAGTAACCTGGAGTAGTGTCTTAGGCGATCTTTTCTTGCTGTGAAAAAAACGCCACAACCTAGACAACTCTTATGAAGGAACATATTTAACTGGTGCTTGCTAACAGTTTCGAGGTCTAGTCCACTGTCATCATGGCGGTATGGGCTCAGATGTGTGGCTGGAGAGTAGCTGAGAGTTCTACATCTGAGCTACAGAGGCAGGAGGGACAAGAAGAGGGAGAGGGAGGAGGCCGAGGGAGAGGGAGGTGGCAGAGGGAGAGGAGAAGGAGCGAGAGGAGAGGAGGGAGAGGGAGAGGGAGATGAGGAGGAGAAAGGGGGGAGAGAGGGGTGGAGGGAGGGAAGGAGAGAGAGAGAGAGAGAGAGAGAGAGAGAGAGAGAGAGAGAGAGAGAGGAGAGAGAAGGGAGAGAGAGGGAGAGAGAGGGAGAGAAGGAGGGAAGAGGGAGAAGGGGGAGAGCCTGGGCTTGGTTTGAGCCCAAATCCCACCCCCAGTGACAGATTTCTTCCAACAAGGCCACACCTCTCCTAACAAGGCCACACCAGTTAAGTAGTGTCCCGCCCTAACAACCACCCCCCCACCCCCCACCCCCTGCCCCGCACTGACCCAGCATATATGAGCCTAGATGGGCCACTCTTACTCAAACTAGTCAAAGTACACTGTGGAAGGGGAATCTGAAACTTCCTGCTAGCAAAGAGCAGAATGCAAACTGGGAAAGCCATCTGGGAAAGGACCCTGAGTCTTCATGTCTTTATTATTTTTCTTTTAAGTGGTGCTAAGGTTTTATAATCATCTTCAATTTTTCCTTATTGAGTTTAAAATAATGAAAATGTTTACCTATGGCTTAATTATTGGCGTGCATCAAGTGTCTCTTCTCTATTTACATTTCATGTGAGATGTAGCCTGAAACATTGTATCATTTCTTGGCAGTCTGGGGAGAGTTCCAGTCAGGAGATGAATTTTTGATCTGTAGTGGCAAAAAAAGCGTTGAGGAGCTGGTTTTGGCTATAATGCCTTCAGGGTTAGAAGGTAGCAAAGCAGACAGGCAATTTTCTCTCTGTGTGTTTGGCCTTTGTGGAGTTTCTTGAAAAAATATTTTCATAGCTTTTTTCATATTTGGCAAACTTTTTAACCATTTATTTCTTTAAATAGTTTTCCTTCTCATCTCCTTGGCAACTCCAATGACTTGTCTGGTGGGCTGCTCCCATTTGCCTCACGAGAAAGTGACGATCTTGTCATTGTTCCAGCTTTTAAAATCAACTTCATTTTGGATCATTTCCACTGCTGCAGTGCCACATCAATCCTTTCTTCCCTAGTGTCTAGTGTGCTGTTAATTTCCTCCAATATTTTAAGCAGTTTGTTGCGAATGGACAGATTTGACACTCCATGAATAAATATTCTTGAATCTCACTGAGATAGTTAAGAAGGTCCTTTAATTCTTTTGAGCCTTTGAGCCTCACTGAGTAGGACCAGGGCAATCTCTCAGAGCTGACTTTGTCCAAATTCTAAATCAACATCCTTCTGACTGCTCTACAGTCTACACTATCAGAAGAGTTTCCTCTGTGGCAAGGAGATGCTTCAACTATTTCCAGCTTTGTGGAGCTCGTAGGATTTGTTTCCTCTGCCTTTTTTATTAAATTTATGCATCTGCCAGCATTTTCTCCAAATGCATGAGCAGACCGACACTAAAGAGCTAGGCTGCAGAACTCTGTGTAGATTCTCTCCCTTCTGCCTCTTTCTTCTATCCCCTTTTCTCTTTCTCTCCCTACTCCCTCCCAATTACCTGCTCCCTTATTTTGTTTTATGTGAATCCTAGCTATCTTGGTTTTCGTCCTAGACCGTTAGCTCTAACTTCTTCACCTCAACCCCTTGGTTCTGCCTGGGAATTCTATGTACTAGACAGTGAATGCTCACAACACGTATCCCTTGTGGATTTCTTCTTTCAGGGGACACTGTCCCATGTCCCTAGACTCCAAGATGTAAAAGACTCTATTATAATTTTGCGTTCTTTTTAAAAGTGTTTGCCTGTTTGTTTGTGGTAAAGCAGGAAGTCTTATTCCTGTCGTGCCATCTTGGGCAGAAGTAAAGATCTAGGTATTTCTGCAGCGCCTTTTTCACTTTTAAAATTGGCCAGAGTGATTTGTCTCATCTTTTACTCCCTGACACATTTGCCTGGTAAATCTTGCATAATTCTAGTTATGAACAGGCAGGAAACAAGCCGCACCTGTGTGACTTTCTTCCCTGGGGAGTGAAAGGAAACATACCTGGCATTTCTAGAACCCCCTATCATTGAATTCTATCTGTGTGACGGATACGATTTCTTCCAAGGCGATACATAATTCCACATCTGCTTTTGCTTTTTAAATGCCTTTTGCAGCTACTCCCAATACTATCTGATTGAAATGAAGAATTTACCTGGATGAATATTCCAGATCAGTGGGCAAGACACAGACATTCACATTAGTCAGAGCTGGAACTGAGTCTTGGCTCAACGACTAAGTAAACATAATATTCCTTGAGCTCTTACCACCCAAGCAATGCATTGTGGGATTTTACCCAGGTGGTTTCATTTGATTCTCATAATGACATTATTTAATGTGGAATTAGTATTATTAGTGTTCAATAGATAAATCTGCCTCAGGAGTCAGATGCCTAATTTTAACCCTGATATTGCCCCTTTCTAGATTTGTATTACTAGGGACATTCTTTAGCTTCTCTAAACCTTGAATTTTTTTCCCCTCTGGACTGGAAATGGTAATATCTTCCTCTCTGGACACATGAGAACCATAAAAGACAAAAATACACCAAGTGCCCAGCTATTGGTACAGATAAGGCCTCAATAAAAGCTAACCAGTGGGCTGGGGCGATAGCTCAGGTGTTTAGAGTGTTTGCACTGTGTGTGTGAAGCTCTGGGTTTGATTCTCAGTCCTGAATAAATCCTGGTGGCACACATCCCATTATCCTAGCAGTTGATGGGAGGCAGAGGCAGAAGAACCCAGTGTACAAGATCATACTTGCTATATAGTGATCTGAGGCAGGGATATATGACACCCTGTCTCAAAAGAAAAAAAAAAGTGGCTAGTGGATTTATTTTTTCTACAAAGCATTGAGAATAAAGAGGATGTCCCAATAGAGACATTTTGGGGTGTGTTAAAGGGGTATGAGGATGCACCCTGCTCCCTGTCCCCCACTGAATGACAGTGCAGAGCTGTTGTTGATCAGTGGTACAATTACTAATCTTGGGAGTGGATGAGTAACTTTGTTTGAAGCCACGGCCCGCATGGGCTGCTCTTGACCAGTGTTGAAGTGTAGAGGACTCTCTAGCAACCCCATTCATGGAGCCATGGATGTTCTATTGGTTCTGACTTAGGCTCATGGATTGTCTGCTGGTGTTGATAAAGCTTCATTAGACTGCCTAGTTCTCATCTCCTGGACTGAGGTTAGACCTGCCACAAAGTCTTTCTACTTCATTTCATATAGACGTTCCCTCTGACCATCCTTGAGTGTGGCATCTCACCTTGGTGTTTGCCTTTTGAAGAACCTGAGTTAATAATACCCTGTGTTCTTGTTCAGTTTACTTTGGTGACTACTGATCATAAGTGCAAATAGTTTTCCTGTTTCTAACTGTAGAGAAATGATGATCGTCTCTGTTCCCCATGGATGCTGCTCTGAACTCCACAAGTTCCTGTTGGCTACGCCCAACATCCCCTTTTACTTTCTCATCTTTGGGATTGTGAATGAATACCAACCAGGAGGATGCTCAATGAAGTAGGTGTAAAATATCTTTGCAGTCTCTCAAGTGTTGACAGCCGTGCAAAAACACCTTTGTGCCGTTGTTACATATCATCATGACTTCTCATCATGAAGCAGTGCTAGACACACACATGGTTTGATGATTGTGAAGTAATGCACGGAGACCACCTACATCTGTACCGAGTATTCAGTATGCAACTGCTTATCGAGGCAGCTCAAAATGTAAGGCAATTCTTGACAATTAAGAACAAATGGAAGTTACTTAGATTGAAGTGTTCACAGGGAGGAAGCAACCTCACACATGTTGGCGTTAATAAATGGTGAGGTAAGATTTGAACTCAGGTCTTCTGATCCAAGAGTATACCTTCACTTTATAAAGTGAGGCATTTCAGGGTCTTAATCTGCTCAGGCTACTTTTTAAAAGTACCATAAACATAAACAATGTGACTTATAAATAAAAATTTCTGAAGGTTGAACATCAAGGCTATGACATATATAGGTCTGATCAAGACCCACTTTTTAGTCTACTTATGTTTCTGTAGCAGAATAACAGATTGGGTAGCTTTGTAAAGAAATGATATCAGTTTGGCTCAAAGTTGTAGAGGCTTGGAAGTCCAAGATCAAGAAGGTCTTGGTCTGCCTCATGATCCGTATCACTCAACAATGAATCCCAGTTGCAGGCTCCGGCCACTCTGAGCAGAACCTGGACCGTCATGTCTTCCCTGTCATGATGGGTTATCTCCTCAAACTTTATGCCCAAAATAAACCTTCCTCTCTTATGTTGTTTCTGGTCAGGTTGACCACAGCTATAAGAAAAGTAGCTACTGCACAGACCAAAGGGCAGTCTCAGGGAAGAGTCCTGCAGGAGACAGGCTTGCAGTGGGAACTTGGAGACTATGTTGTATTGTGGAGTGGTCCCCTAACTGTGGCCAAGAGAGCATGATCTTTATGTTCTGGCCTATGTGCTTCCCAGGGAGAAACAAAGTCTCAGGCATTTCTAATTTGGCATACTCAGGAAAGGGGAGGGCAAGCAACTTCCATAGATGATCAGTCTTTAAAAAAAGTACAACAGTGATATAGCTGTCTCCTTAGAGATCTGCCAGAGCCTGACATACACAGAGGTGGATGCTCACAGCTAACCACTGAACTGATCATGGGATTCCCAATGGAGGAGTTAGAGAGAAGACTAAAGGAGCTGAAGGGGTTTGAAGCCCCAGGAGGAGGGCAACAATACCAACTATCCAGAGCTCCCAGAGTCTAAACCACCAGCCTGGGAGCACATAGGGAGGGACCCATGGCTCCAGCTGTATATGTAGGGGAGGATGGCCTTGTTGCGCATAGGTGGGAGAGGAGGTCCTTGGTCCAATGAAAGCCGGATGTCCCAGTATGAGGGAATTCGAGGGTGGGGAAGTGGGAGTGGGTGGGTGGGGGCACATCCTCATAGAACAGGAGGAGGGGGAATGGGATAGAGGGTTTCTGTGGGAGAGGGAATGGGGAAAGGAGATAACATCTGAAATGTAAATAAAATATCAAAAAAAAAAAGTACAGCAGGTGCTGAAGCCGTGAGTTTCACTATCTTGAAAGCTATCATTCGATGAGGAGTTATGAGCTAAGACCTCCCAGGGAGTTTTCCTTTAGTGATCAGTGCCCCACTACTCAGTTCTCTGCACTAACATCTTCTTCATGCTCTGATTCTATCTCAGAGTCAGAAAACTGGGGTCTCAGGGGTCTGATCTTTGATAATACCTTTGCTTTCAATTTGTCCAAAAAAAAAATTATCCTGTTTTCCATTATTACAAAGCTAACACTTTGGGTTGTTCTAAATGCTCTCTGTTCTGTCTTGTTCAATATTTGTGGTGACTTTGTTGTAATAAGAACCAGGATAACTCTTATTGGTGACCAAGAAAACAAGCCCAAGTGGCAGGAAGTGAAGCCAGCACTCAAACTGCTGGGCTCTAAAGTCCATGCCTGTCATGATTATCTTGAGATGGCTCTCTTCGGGGACAAAAGTCCCTCTAAGATCAGCCTGCAGTGATCCCTATGCCCTGTGCCTTTCCCTGTCATTGGACTGCTAAGTACCCAAGGTTACTGAACACTTACTGTCTGAACTTGCTGAGTTAGTAGGAAGTCCAACTTCACATCCTCCTGTTTCCTCTTCCGTGACATCCCTAGATTGCTTGACATGACTCCAAGCTGGCCTCCACAGAGGTCAGGGGTCTGTCATTGTTGATCATCACAGTAAGATGTATTAGAATAACCTCTTTGTTAAGGAATTGGTCCAGCTTTCGAAGTGATTGTGAATCACAGGGCACACGCAGTAAAGCTTCTAGCCATGAATGTCAATCAGTGTAACAGGACAACACTGAAGCTGGTGGCATCGAGTTCGGGTATCTGTATTTATTTACAAGATCCTCAGACAGGGTCCCGGGAGCAGGAACGGGCTTCTGGTCAATGAGTTTGAAGGATGTCTCAGCACCTGCTTCGAACCCTTTGTTTGACAACTCTACCTTTCCATTTGGGGTGATTCCTTTTAAATCTGCTTTAGAAGGTGGTGTAGCAGAGGAAACAAAACCTATGAAAATGGTTTGTGAATTAGTAAGTGGGGAAAAGATGTATTCAGAGGGTTGACTAGAATAAAGCTCCTTCTGGCTATTTACACTTTCCTAACATCTCTCTGTGTTCTTACTAATGACAATGATTTATAGATCCTTATTCTCAGCAGCATACTTAAAAATAGACATTTAATAGGAATTTTACCACTGAGTAACATTTCTTCTAAAAGGTATGTTAGCTCAGCAACAACTATGATTTTTTTTTTGCCACTTTTCTTCTATTTACCATCTAGTGTTATGTTCAATGCTGGGCCATAATACATCTCTAAGGTCTTATTTAGCCAATAGGCCATTTTCAGGAGTTCTAATGAATTTAACTTGATGCTTTTAGAATAGATTTAAAGATGTTCCTTTGACTTATGTAAAAGTTTCAGATTTTTGGTATATAAAGATTTAACTTAATGGAATTTAATGTCTCATCCTTCTGTGGGCTCTTTTTAATCTATAAGGATTTAACATGCATCTGATTTTTAAAATGTTACCCACAAAGCAGTTGGCGTAACCTGTCGGTTATGATGCAGGTCTTCATTAGTTATTCTGTTCTCTAATGCATCAAAAAGGACTGAGAGCTTGAAGTGTCAGGATAATGCCTTACTATTTCTCACACTCTCCCAGAGTTTACACCGAGCTAAAATCCATGAGTTTGTTTTGAAGGATTGTAACTTCCCCTTTCCCCTCTCTGGCAGCTGTTCCATGTCTCAAAAGAGTCACTTCCTGAAACTTAGTCAGAGTATTTTTACTGACATCTCTGCATTCTTCTTCGTGATCTACTTATACTCAAGAGGAAGTAGTAATCTGGAAGACAAATAATAACAGTCTCCATAGCTTCATAGTCAGATCCACTTATCCGGCCCTCTCTTTCTGTCATTATTGTCACACTGCTGTTCGCCCACCGCTGCTCACTCTCTGGCCAGCTTCCAGATTGTAATCGCAGGCTGAGCCTGAGCGCCTCAAGCATTTACATCGCAATACATGACGCCACACACTGCAGTGACACTACAGTGACTTAAACGTTTGTTTCTCACAGTCACAGAGGATGGAATTCTAAGGGAAGGGCTAGGCATGGCTGGTTCTAGTGAGAGCTCTTCCTTTTCTACCCTCATGTGGTGGAAAGAGTGAGGGAGCTCCCCAGGAATGTTACAAAGACACCAACCAGAGTCACAAGGCTTATCCTTACCACCTACTAACCTCCTGAAGATTCCCCATGCTTCTGTCACCAGGTGGGGGGTAGAACTCAAAAATGAATCTTGCTGTGCTAAAAATTCCATCTGATCCATTATTTTCTTAGTTGTCCTTGTGCCCTTGTTCATCCTGGAATGTATCAGAAAAAAACAGGAGATTTGAGATTAAGCCGTGAGATTATAGGACCTATGGGTTGACACACTAGCCCATTGTAAGAGAAACTCACTTGGAGAAACTCAGAAGAATGGGGATTTCTTTCCTTGAGGAAGAAGAGTAAACTCTGAAACCACAATGAGGCATCTATCTGCTCAAGGTAGCTGCTGAGGATCTGAGCTGCGTCTACATGTCCTATCCTGCTGGCCTAAGACTCTGATTTTTAAACTTTTAACTGAAAGGACTCCTCCTCCTGTCATTTGGGGGAGGGAAAGTCAGTAGTAAAATTGCGTACCAGCTGGTTTGGTCTTTTGGTTTCAGGAAAGTAAGAGTTTTTCCTGGAAATCCCATGAGGTTCCTGCTGAACAGAGCTTGGTGTGTGATGAAGGAGTCTGGGAAGGGGTTCAGTGGGTATATGACACGCTTAGTCAGAATCCTGTTAGGAAGGATGCAGGAGACACTGATATTGAACAGGTACCTCGGAGTGTCTACTAGAAGGAAGTTAGAGAAAGAAAGATACTGTGACTGGAGAATAATGTTGAGTCCTGAAACTACCAGAGATGAATGCAAAAGGAGGTTCTGTGGCATAGGGACTCCCCTGACCAGGCCTTGCCAGGGTTTGCCTCATCCATCTCATGGTGACTCTGAACTTGTTGACTCTGAACTCTGACTTACAAACATCAGTGGTGATTCAGCTTTCAAAGGCACATACATACATACAAAGTTGCACTGGAAGATGGGTAATTTACAATGAGACTGTTGCCAACAACAACATTGTATCAATAGGACTGTATTGTATCAAATAGCACTGTCTGCCCACTGTTCTATCTGCCTCTGTAGGTAGAAGTATGGTTACACCCAAAGCCAGATGTCAGTAGAAAAGAGGAGTGTGAGGGGAATGATTTTGATGGCTGTCTTAGGGCTTCTACTGCTATGAAGAGACACCATGACCACGGCAACTCTTATAAAAAAAAACATTTAACTCGGTCTGGTGTACAGTTTCAGAAGTTTAGTCCATTATTGCCATGGCAAGAAGCATGGCCGGAAGCATGGCAGTGTGCAGGCAGACATGGTGTTGGAGAAGGATGTGAGAGTTCAACGTCTGGATGTGTGGGTTGCAGAGACAGGCAGATAGACAGACAGACACACATGCACACTCACACACATTCACACACAGATAGATAGATAGATAGATAGATAGATACGTAGATAGATAGTAGGTAGGTAGTAGATAGATAGATCCTGGGGTTGTATTAAATATCTGAAACTGCAAATCCCACCCCCCAGAGGCACACTTTATCCAAGTCTACACCAACAAGGCCACAACTCCTAATGCTACTTCTTAAAGCATTTAAATATATGAGTCTATGGGGGCCATTCTTATTTAAACCACCACAACGACTAAGATCTAGATGTTACAGACCATGGCCGTCTATATTCCTGTCAACCCAGGTAGGAGTGTCCGGGATCAAATACTATGTCTATGGCCGCACATCTTCAACCTTAGGCAGTGCACAGGATCACTGCTTATACCTTTGGCTTTTGTTTCCTGTCTTCACGAGTTAACTTCCCACAGCTACATTTCTTGTTTAGATGTGTTAACATAGTCACTGCACTTATATTCAACTTCTGACCATTAGTAGGTCAGGAAACTGGCAAGAACCAGATGAGGCCACTCTCAGGGACAAGAGCAGAACACACTGAGGAGGGGTATGCATCCTAATGTGGAAGATTGGCAAAACAGGACATTTTGTATCAGCACTCCTGGAGTGATGTTGTTTTAGTTATAACTTAAGGTGAAAGTGGCCTGGGAGAAATTGAGGGTTTTAAGAAAGGAATATAGCCATAGACAACCCATGGGTTGGTGGGGAATCAACTCAGCTGGTAATGTCACATGCTATTATACACAGACAATTGATGGGGGAGCCCATGCGTCCTAAGGTTTGCCACTGGAAATATAGGGCATGGAGGTTGAAGGAACAAAAGCTGGAGTGGCCAGCGGTACAAATCAACCACTTCCAATTAATTCAATTCTCTGTGTCTCTGTGACAAAGACATCTCTCCTGTCATCACAGATTTTATTTATAGATTTTAAATCTCAGAGAGAAATTGTTTCTTTACTGAAAGTGTTTCTTACCTGTGGCATTCCAGTCTAGGGAACAGGCTATTGTGATGACGTCTGTGCTTATGATTCTTTTCTTCTCTAGGATTTCAGCACATCTCACTCACTGTCGTCATTCCATTCTAAAATACAAGTACTCTTTTACCTGGACCACAATCTGTTAAGGATATATATTTTCAGTTTCATTCCAAATAGGGTATTAATGATAGATCAATGTAATGATCCTATCTACCTATCTTGATGATTCACTACATTTGGGGATTACTTATAGAATCATGAGGGAGGGGTTACTTACTAGAGGGTGGGAAACCCCAGAAAACCTGTACAATGGAAAGACATGACTGTTTCCCTATAGCTGCACAGATGGAGTCCTAGCCTTCCGAGAACTTTCTAATGCTTCACTTTGGCATCTCTCAAGACCACATGGAACTAGGGCAGAATCACAGATGGCTGGCAGAAAGGTGCAAGTTAGTCATTGAAATCTAAGAGGAGGAACTAATGAGCCCCTCGCCTTTTTCTTTGAGAGAACATCAGTAGGCCTCATCATTAGGGTCTCTTATGGGTAATCACAGCTGCTCTGATAAAGACAACCTACTGTTATGTCCATCTAGAGGAAGTACTCCATGGCAGGAACTCATGCAAATGATCAGGATTTGATGCTGGAGACTTCCCTGAGCTAGAATGGAGAGGTGTGTTTCAGGCTGACCTTCTAATAGCAAGGTGTCTGGTTTTCTGCATGACATTCTCAGGGAGGTCATTTCTGGAGAAGAAATAGTGGTCACTCCTTTTAAAGGTTAGATCCAGCCACATTTTCCTCAGAGCAGGACCGGGTTTGAGACAACGGGAAGAAAGACAAATTCTGCCTCCATCTTTATCTCACTACAGCCTTCTGCTAGATTTTGGAAGTGCAGATGTTTTCTGTCTTTGAGCCACTTTGGATGTCATTAAATTTGCTGTCTCCCTATCACCTTGTTCACACCTTCAGTCCTTGTCACACAGAGTTGTTTTCTGCTCTAGAATCTTCATTCCCTTTGTCTGCCATCTATGCTTTGGGGGGCGGGGGTTGAGCAAGGATATTGCTATGTAGCCCAGACTGACTTCAAATTCATGACTACCTGTGCTCTGTGATCACAGGGGTGTGCTACCACTCCTGGCTTCTGCCTTCTCTCTTCACTGGACTATTTCTCTTCACCTTCTTTCTCTTTTCTGTTATCCAGTAAACACTGTTCCCTAGGGAGTCTTTCATTATCTTCAAATAAAGAATGCCTTTTACACACACACACACACACACACGCACGCACGCACGCACGCACGCACGCACTAGCGCACGTGAACACACACGTAGATTCAAATGAAGAGTTGGGGTTATGGCTTTACTTCTTCATCACTGGAGGTAGGGGTCTGTTTTATCTCAGCATTCCCTACTTGTAGTTCAAAGCCTAGATTGGCCCCACCCAGAGTTTTTGCCACTGGAATTAGTGGATATTTACTTACAGAAGCTCAGACGGTGGAGAGATGACAGAGGTTGTCCTGAGTCACTGTTAGAGGGACCGTAGGGTGTCCTAGGAAATAAGACATGGACCTGAGTGTGACTGAGCAGTAACTGTGACTCTGTAGCTCACCCCTGACATAAGGAAAAAGAAAATGGAAGACCCAACTATCATCTGACACATGCTACGTTTTGTTAAGATATGGTGCCATGTTGTCCCTCACAGTCACCACATGCTGGTTCCTGGAAAGATTTGGATTTTTTCATCTTGAGAGCCATGCCAGGCGTTCTGTCCCTGGGAGAGAGAACGATGGCGAATACTTCTAGATTTCTTCGAAAAAAATCTCTTCTTGGCAGTGGCTTCGAGTTATTTAAAATGTGTTTCAGTGTTAATGACACAATCTTGTTTTTGTGATAAAGCTAGTATAATGTCTCAGAGAGAGTAGGTGAGGAATGTTTGAAAACAGAGTATTGTTTTTGAAATAAACGTGACAATGCCCATGCACAGTGCAGTGTGAGAATGGTGGTGTATTGCCAGGAGGTGGTCGCACGGAAAGCTTTGCCGATCACTTTGCTAAGACAAGGAACACAAGTGGTCAACAGGCTGGGATGTCCCTGCTTCATGGGTACATCTTCATGGGGACTGGGAAACCACAGCTATGGGACAAAGAAGCACTAAGTGTGAGTCTCTGCTATGCGGTAGCATAGACTCTTTGTGTTGTACAGTAGGCTGATTTTCTCAATTGATTGTCAGTATTAGTTAATAATAATCAAATTTCCTTCTCTCTCTCTCTCTCTCTCTCTCTCTCTCTCTCTCTCTCTCTCTTTCTCTTTCTCTCTCTCTGTATAGGGGATTGTCTTAGGGTTTTGCTGCTGTGAACAGATTCTATGACCAAGGCAACTCTTATAAGGACAACATTTAATTAGGGCTGGCTTACAGGTTCAGAGGTTCAGTCTGTTATCATCAAGGTGGGAGCATGACAGTGACCGGAAGAGCTGAGAGTTCTACATCTTCATCCGAAGGCTGCTAGGATGAGGGTCTTAAGCCCACTCCCACAGTGACAAACCTACTCCAACAAAGCTACACCTCCTAATAGCGCCACTTCCTGGGTCAAACATACAAACCATCACAAGGATGTATGCATGTGAATGTATTCATGTGTCCATGCGCATGTACACTTGTGGATGTACATATGGGGACCCAGGTCAACTCCAGTGTCTTATAATTCTCAACCTTATTTTGCTTTTGAGACAGAGTTTCTTATTGAACATGAAGCTTATTGATTTGGCTAGGTTGGCTAGCTATAGAGTTCCAGAGATCCCCCTATTTCCGTTTTTCCAGTGCTGGGATTACAGGTGAGTACTGGATTTGAAGTCAAGTCTTCACACCTGCAAGGCAAACACTTTAATGTCTGAACCATCTTCCCAGCACCCTTCCCAGGCTCTTAAAGATTTTTTCCCCTTTAAAAACCTCATGAGAGAAGACGCATTTGAACAATCTTTTTTTAATTAATATTTTAAGAAATGAGTAATGGGAAAGATCCCAAGGAGATCCTTAACTGCTGACAGATGAAACACTCTCAGAAGAGCATAGGAAACTGTGCACTTCAATTTGTAAACATGCTCAGCATGTGTGTGTGTGTGTGTGTGTGTGTGTCTGTGTGTGTGGTGGTGGGGGTGGGAACTGGAGCACAGTGAATCTGCAACTGAGGGAAATGCCCAAGAAGCCAGCAACATTGTTTCTTTCCACATGTCCTCCCAGGGCTACAGGCCTCAGGGGACCACATGCCTCACGGGTGGTAATTCCTTCCTCATTTCTAATCGGGTTGTCTAGCCCAGTACACTCTTCAGACTGATAAGCCTTGCCGCGAGCTACTGCAGCTTTGCGGAAAGACACTGCCTTGAACAACAGTGAACATAGTAAACAATTGGAAAAACACCCAGATTAGCAGCTGAGGATGGAAGCATGACCAGGGCTTGAGGAAAGACGGCTGACATCACCAGACATTGATGTATCCATGTTTCCCGGTGGTACAGCATAGAAGGACAGAAGTAGGCTGCCATATGCTTAGTACAATATTCCGGATGTGTGTGAAGCCCAGTACAACGTGTTTGCTCCTTGGTGAATGATGCCGGTCACGGCTAGCCGATAAGAGTTCAGTTTATTTTGGCAAGTATGAAGGGCACAGGACTAACTCTCACAGTAGTATTGGCTGAGCTCAAGGAGCAAAGGGATTTGATCAGGAAAGCATGCATGCATATTAATGGGTTATAATGAGCAAAGCACACTTCAGGTTACATGCCTTGTGGTTTTCGAGGAAGGGCCTCATCGGACACAAACAACTTGAACTGAAGTTAGTGATCATTTAGAGGGGCAGCAGCCTCTTCCTCTCGGAATCTGCTCCTAAAAGTCCTGCCGAGCTCCAGACAGATGTTGACACACCTTTTTCAGCAAATTCAAACACCTGGTTCTCGCGCTCCCACAGGAAAGCAGCCCAGGAGCTTGGCTGAACCGAGCTTCCAAGGTTTTCGGGTGTGTGTGTGGGGGGGCGTGGGGCAGAAGACCCTTATCTAACCTGTTGTATGTGTGTGGGGGGAGGTGGGAAGAACAATTTTGGGGCCGTGGAGGCATCGGCCTTTTTTTTTTCTTCAGCAGGTGAGGAGGAGGTGGTCTCCAGTGACGTGTAACCTTGCCACCAAAGGCAGAGGTAGGGCGACGCGGTTGGAGGCCCGGCGCTCAGCAATAACCTCCGCAAAGCCACATCGAACTCGCCCGAGGCAAAATAGAGAGGATATTACCAGCGGAGGGCGTGGCCTGCAACGGGGCGTGGCTCCAGACACGGGCGTGGCCTGGATCTCGGCAGGGCTTCAGCTATGGGGCGGGGCGGGGCCTGGGGCGGGGCTTTAGCGCCGAGAGGCGCAGGCGGCGGTGGCGGAGTGGAGCGGAGCGCAGGGGAGGAGACGGGCGGCCGTCCGCGCGGAGGGAGTGAGTCACCTGACCGCCGCTTGCCGCCTGCAGTCGGGCCGCGCGGCGCCTCGGCTCCGGTGAGTGGCTCGGGCGGTGCGGGCTGTCGTCCTTCCGTCCTTCCCGGGGGTCACCGGGGCTGGTGGCGGGCGGCCGCGCGGGCCTAGAAGGGGCGGCGGGCTGCGCGCTGTTTATGCGCAGCGCGGACTCTCCGGGCTAGCCGTGCCGGCGCCGCCCTGCTCCGCGCTCCGCGCTCCGCGGGCCGCGTCCCGCTCAGCCTGCTGCGGGGGCAAGGCCGAGCCGGCCGGGGTTCCGGGACCACCCGGCGGTCCGCGCTTCCCTTTGTTGCAGCTTGGCGCACGTTTGTAATTTAGACTCGCACAGCATCGACAGAGTGGATCTCGGTGTTAACGACACCAGCTTTTGTGTTTGTGTCGGGTAGGGCCAGGGCCAACGCGTTCTCGATCTTCTCCGGTACTTTGGTGTCATTTAGTGGAAATGCGCCGGTGGCTTTTGATGTAGTGAGCTCTCTACGTTTAGCGTGCGCTGAGTCAAGGCAGACGTAGTAGTAATTCTGAAAGAACGTGTGTGGGAAAATCCAGCTCCTTGCGACAGGCTTGGAAGAACAAAGACTTTTTTTTGCAGGATGCTGTTCTTTTTCTGGAGAATTGTAGAGTTGTGACTGCTCGCCTTGGAGGATGCCCCTGCTGGGTCATTGTTTAGGTATTGGAGCACTCCTTTAAGCCCACTGGGTTTGCAGGGAAGGCAGGTCAGAAAGATTAAAGGGTGACCACTGTAGATTTGTTAGTAGCCGAGCCTTTGAGCTCTACAAACATTCAGAGAAATGGGAAGAGGTATGGGTTGGCCTATTCTTCCTGCTCTTGTGGTAGTGGTGCAAGCTCTGGGCTGGGCTTGAAGGCGCTTGCCACTTCTGGCTTTGGACATCGTAAGGGAGTCTAGGGGAAAAAAAGGCTCCTGATGAGTCATCTTGGAGTTGGGTAGCTTTGGAGGAGTGATCGCCTCTTGTTGTTTAACCGTCGGATCTGTCAAGTGGCTTCCCTTTGTTCGCTACGTTGGTTGGATAACAAGGTAGGGTGACTCTTTAAAAGAGTTTGTGTTGCTGAGTCATTCACCCCAGTCTGAGAGGTAATTAGGAACAGCTGGTGCAGATACGCGCCTCGCATCACATGCCTCCACTATAAAAGGCTGAGCTGCACACACAAGGGGTTGCTTCAGGAGGCCGGAGGGGGCCCAGCTGCGGGCTGTGTTTTGAGACAGGTAATCAGTGGATGACGTGGGAGAGCATGCTTAGGACGTGGCCAAGTAACACCGAGGTGGTGTTTAAACAGCAGCCTCGTGGCCTACTGCGGGAAGAATCAATTTGTGCTGCAGGAAGCTGTGTCTGAGAGATTTCAGATAGAAGTAAGGCATTCAGCAGGATTGTAACTAACGAAACAGTATTGTAACATTTCATTCCTTTGCTGTCCTTGATTTGCCTTTTGGTATTGATACAGAGTGGTGGATACATGCTTTAATTACTCTTTATAAAAGTTTATTTTTTATGAGGCCACAAAGGGGATTTCCTATTAGGGCTTTTAGGTTTTCCTGCATAACTAGTTTCTGGGGTCAGAGAGGTGATAAAGAATAGAATCAGCAGGTCTTCTTAGGTCAAGCTAAAGAAGAGGGGTCTATGTATGTGTCTGCCTCACTCTTGATTTTATGGATCTTGTGTGATTTCTTTTTCCTTGGAAAAAAAAATGAACACACACTCACATCAGTCCTCGGTGCAAAGTTTGGAAAAGGAAACCCGTATGAAGAGGAGGAGAACTGGATTCTTCCCTTTAACCAAAAGAATGATGATTTTAAAAAAATATTTATTTATTTATTTATTGTTTTGTACATGTATTTGTGCAGAGGTCAGAGGACAGTTTGCATTTGTGGTTCTCTTTGTTTATCCTGTGGGTTCTGGGGCAGGACCTCAGGTCATCAAGCTTGGTGGCGAGTGCCTTCATCCCCTCAACGGTTGCATGGGCCCCAAGAACGATACCAAATTCTTTATTATTGATGGTCATTCCTTTAAAACATCTGTAGCGGGGAAGTGGTTGGTGTGCTGGTTTAGATTTAGGGGTTATCAATCATGTCTCTTTTAGATGTTAGGAGATTTCAGGTACTGTACAGGATGATTGATCTAACATGAAAATACCCACAGCAAGAAGTAAAAGAAGCAGAGTGACATCAATATTTGCATATTAGATAATGTGACTATGCGCACTCTATCCTTTTTTCTATTGAAGAATATAAAATTTACTTTCCACTATTACCATTATTCCAAGTCTACAACAGATTTCTCTGTGTGTGTGTGTTTAATTTCTGATCTCTTCCTGAGAAGGTGTAGTTATTCAAAATATTCTTTTGGAATACAAATTTCATTGGATTTGTAGGTGGTTGGTGGTGTGTGTGTGATCCGAAGAGTATCGGCTAGAAGGCTTGATAAGTTACGCATTGGAATGTAATATTTATAACAAAATCTTTAAAATTACAGCCTTCTCTTACCCTTTGGAAGCCTGTGGATTTCCCTTTTTTTATATTCTTGTGATTATTATTAAAGCTGTGCATTTAGATAATCCTTGGGAAGTGGAATTCCTTAGACTATCAACCTCTTAGAAGTAGTTATTAGTGTTTTTTTTTTCTTTTACATTTTTGTTTTAATCTCTCTCTCTCTCTCTCTCTCTCTCTCTCTCTCTGTATGTGTATTTGTGTAAGGTTTGAGGACAACTTGTGGGAATAGGTGCTCTCCCTCGACCACACGTGGGTCTGGGCACTAAACTGCAGCCTGAGGCTTGGCAGCAGGCACCCTTGCCCACTGAACCGTCTCACTGGCCCGGGAGGCACGGCTACTGTTTACCATTCAGTTCCACCTCAGAGCCTATGCCTTTGTACCTCTGTACTGTGGTGGTGACTCTCTCAAGAACATCTACAAAACTTGTTAAAATGACTAAGTCTCAGTGGACTCTTCACAGAGCAGGCAGCTTGCTCTGTCTCAGTGGACTCTTCACAGAGCAGGCAGCTTGCTCTGTCGGCGGCTGAGGTTTTTAACAGTCCCCTCCCTTCACTTTTCTTTCTGTTCGTGGGATAATTGAATCCTGAGTCTCTTGAGGAATGAAGGGATTATTTTAGGTGGTGGGATGGATGATTTATGAGATTCTTTTGAGTAAAAAAAAGATATGCCAAGTAACAGACTCAGGTGATGTTCGACGCATGGGGAATGTGAGTGCTGTTTGCTAAGCCCAGACTTTTTGCAGAGAGAAACATTTCAAAACTGTAGGTAAAATAGTGATTTACATCACTGTCAACCCCTGGCTCCTGGTGTAGTAGTACATGGCATTGACACCTAAAGTTGGGTTCCCCGTACAGTTGATAGAGAAGCCATATGCTCTGAGTGGGAGATAAAGAACTGAATTGCTAAAGATCGTGTTCCAGCAAAGTCATCATACTTATGCCTTGGGGTCAGCTTGGAACTTGTGTCTTGCTGTTTCTGAAAAATGGGGGTGATGATGCTGGTGGTGGTGATGGGGATGATGGTGGTGGGGATGGGGATGATGGTGGTGGTGGTGGGGATGGGGATGATGGTGGTGGGGATGATGATGGTTTTCATCATAAATTGCTGTGAGGATTAAGTGTGTTACTGTGAATCAAGTGGTCAGGACATAAATTGTTAGGTGCTATTTTCTGTTGTCTATTTCTGTTGTGCTATTTTCTAGAGTGAGGCAGGTTGGATGCTTTTCTTACATGGCTTTCTTAGGTCCTTCTGGGAGCTGAGCGAGCGGCTACCAGCACAGGTGAGCTGGAGGCTTGCCATACATACGGCAGGTGTTGCCACTAGAAATACAACTCAAGAGGACCCTGATGCTAAGTTGGTAGCAAGGTTTCAGGCTGGTGCTTTTGGGCTCTCAGCCTCGGCAGAGCTGTGGAGCACCCCATTCCGCTGTGCTAGTTAAATGTAACTGGGTTTTGAAGCAGTAAAAAGTACTTTGAATTTTCTGTTTGCATCCTTGAATCCTAGTTGAGGGTACTCTCACCGCCAGATTTAGCAGCCACTAAATCTGACCTTACTAGTGCCGGAATGGAATTGTTCTCTTGGTTCTGCTTCCCGGACTCCGTCCAGTTTATGTGGAGCATGTATAATACACATTTACCCTCCAGCCTGTAAGCCCTGGGTTTCCTTTAGATGACAAGCCTGCAGAGAGGTTACCTGTGATAGGGACCCAAGGACAAGGTGTGTTTAGCTGCAGTTGTACCTGTGATGGTTCCTAATGCACATCAAACACTTGGATTTCAACTCTGTTCAACCCTGTGTGAGTGAGTTCCTGCTGGCGAGATTTGTCTGTCCCTCCCCCAACCCCAACATGCTCAATGTGCCTTGGCTCTGTTTGCTTGCTAACCTGTCTGATTGCACAGCGACCCAGTGTGGGCTAGTTCTGGTCCTCTGGGCTTTGAAGCTTGGCTGTTTGTAGCAGTTTAGTGGAGATGGTGTTATGTGTCCTTGACTGTATACTGAGTTGACACACTTAGAGGTTTTGAATTTCTTTTATCATACTCCATGATTATTGAGGAAGTGGCTGGAATTCACTCATTCTTCTAAGCCTTCTCTTGAGATAGAGAAGAAACAGATCTTGAAATTCACTTCTTACCTGTAATTAATGTAGAGTGGATTGAGCAGATATAATTTGGGCTGTGGTGCTGTGCTGTCTCCCATCTTGTATACCTAATATTTTCTTTCTTTTCATCATTCTCAGAGCAGACCTTTCTTACTTCCACATAGGATCTCAGAGTTTACTAAAAATTGCCCCAAGGCACCTGGGGAACAAAGAAACAGGGGCTGTCAGAGTCCTTCCTGGGTGTTTAACTAACTGCTATTAGGGTACCTAGATTGCCCTGAAGCTGGCCAGCTACAGGCTCCCTTCTCAGCATTGGGAGAGTTTGGAAATGTTCACAATGCACTGAAGTTGTGTGCAAATTATATTCTGTTAAAAGGAAGTGTAAATGCATTTTCTCAAAGCCCTAGGATAGTCTTTGTTCAAAAGGATACTTTTGTAATAAAATGATTACTACTGGTTTCTGTCTGTCTTAGTGTTGCGTTGCAGTGAAGAGACACCATGGCCACAGCTGCTCTTATAAAGGAAAGCATTTGTCTGAGGCATTTGTACAGTTTCAGAGGTTATCTGTTTTCATGGCAGGGAGCATGGTAGCACACATGGTGCTGGAGAAAGAGTTGAAAATTCTTCATTTGTATCCACAGGCAGCAGGAAGAGAGAGATCAGACTCTGGGACTGGCTTTGGCTTTTGAAACTCCAAAGCCCACCTCAGTGACACACTTCCTCCAACAAGGTCATACCTTCTAATGTCTGTCAAGCGGTGCCCTTCCTTCATGACCAAACATTCAAATCTATGAGCCCGTGGGAGCCACTCTTACTCAATCTACTATCCTATCTGATAATGTTTTTAAAGTCTTTGGCAATTTTTAGATGGGGTCAGTGACACTGGACAGTTGCTTTCTGATTCCTCCATAAGTCTGAATTTCACGCAGAAGTTTCTTCTGGCAGAGCCTTTTTGCTGTTCTTCTGTAGCTTGGACATTAGCAGTGGGCCATGTGTGTTTCTAAGATGTAGATTAAACAGTAAAGTGATGTTTCTGCCCTCCTTCTCTCTTCCCCAACCTTCTGTTCTATTGCTTTTGACCGAGGAGGTGAAGACTTCAGCATCCACAGGAAGGGGTGGGGAAACCCACCCCACTCCCTGCTTACTGGTGTTTTCCTATGCTTAATGTTCTCTCTCTACCAGAAGGATGCCAGTGTCCTTTTGATGTTGGCTCAATCAGTTCAGAGAGTTGATTACAAAATATAAAGCTATAAACATTTATTAATGTTTTCATATATTTATTAGGCTGTAATTCCAGAGTAAGTGGTTTCTGGCCAGAACAGTAATTTTATGTGTATATTTTATATTTAACCACTAGTTTTGAAGTGAAAACTGATTACTGTGTTGGCTCGGGTGTCATTTCCAAGGAACTGATGTTTATTTACTGTACTTTCCTGACTTGTCTTCTTGGCACAGCACACAGCTTTCTCCTGTGTAAGAGCCATCTTTTGAATGGGAAAATGGGATGAATCAGCAAACAAATTTATGGATTTTTAAATATATGTATATGTATATATATATTACAATAAATATTGTGCATATAATACAATACTATAAATATATATGCAATATACATAATATAAGATAATATCTATTATTAAAACATATATTTATTCTTTCCTTCCCTTCCTCCCTCCTTCCTTCCCTTTTTCCCTCCGTCCTTCTCTCCCTCCCTCCCTTTGTTTTCATTTTAGTAAAATACTTTGTTATTGGACAGGGTTTTGCTGGTCTTGAACTCCACAACTCCCCTGCCTCCACCTCTGGAATGTTTGAGTCCTAGGTGTGCCTGACTTAGCAGGTGAAAAGCATGGCGCCCTGCTGAGAGAGCATCTTCCAGTGACATACCTTCAGTTGTAGCACCATTGAAAGAAATCAAAGGAGACTGCAGGTGATGCTGAGTCTCTCTGTGGCCACTGTTTTGATACTCTTTTGATTATCTCTTTGTAGTAAAAGACTCCACGCGATCAAGCTCTGCTTCTTTGAGTTTCTGTGATCTGTGTTTTGTTGTGAGGGCTTACCTTCATCCCTGGTCTAGTTAGCTTCAGACCTCAAGTATCTGGGACCCCTTGGAGTAGTCTCTAGAGTCAGCTGACATGAGGAGTTGTTCTTGGTGGAAGGGCTCTGAGAGGACCATGTCCCCTCACCCACTCCCATTAACTGCAGCAGTGATCCTTGGGGTTCAGGATGGGTAAGGTATATTTTGGGTTTGATGGTGCTTTGTTCTTGCACTTCCAAACTCACACACAGATACTCGTGAGTGTGTGTAGATAGTAGGGTGGGCTGCTAAATTTATCTGAACATGTGTGACATCAAAGCTTGTTAGACACTCCATTTATGTGTGCAATATAGGAAACAAATCCTTATGGCTTTATATGCCAGGAATGTCTCTAGATATTGGCAGAACTTTACAGAGGTTACAGCTTAGTTAACAGGCCAGCAGACTTCTGTCACAGCATGGCCAGTTGTAGTAAAACATGCTAGGGAAGCAGGCTACCAGCTGACGTTTGGGGAAGTCAGAGGAGCCTTAGTCAGATGACTTCATGGCTCGGTGGAGGATACTGCTTGCGTTGGCAAGTCTGAGACATTCTCCAGAAGCTTAGCTGTGGATAAAAGTTGGAGATAGTGCCAGCATCTGTTCTCCCAGGGTTGCAAGATAGTTCATTTATCTCAATGACTGAGTTTTCTGGAAGGAGAGATACCTCCACTCCAGCCACTTTATCAGTGTATAAAACTTTCCTTAAAAGTCTGATAGATGTTGGCCTGTCACTTGCTTGTATCAGGATTCCCCCAAGCCAGGGTTCAGTATGTCAGCGTCCAGGGAAATGCTGGAACCGCTGACGGCTTTAATGGCTGACGTCTCTGTGTGTGTGGTGGCTGGATGTCTTCTTCTGTCACTCCCACACCATGGCTCTTTGTTTTGTTTCTTCTTTGATACACATCTCTCATTGAATCTGGAGCTCATTCATTAGCTTGGCTGGCTGGTCAGTACAACCCAGAGACGCGATTGCCTACGCCTCCTGAGTTCCCCGCAGTCTTAGTGCTGGGCTGACAAGTGTAAATTGCCACTCTGGGTGCTGGGGACCCAAACTGATTCTCATGCTTACAGAGCATGACCTCCCTAGAGCCAAGACACTTTTTAAAATAAAACTTCATGTGTATTTGGTGGTCGTTGGGCCATAGCTGTGGGATCCTGTGTTAAAGTCACTGGTAGACTTTCCACAGAGCCGGTCCTTTATGATGAGTGCAGGAAACCCCATTGTGAAGATGGAAATGTCACTTGTCCCTTAATTTAATTGACTTTTAAAATAAACATGAGCTGCATTTTAACTAAGGCATAATTTTTATGCTTATAGCTATTCTTTTTATTTATAAGGTAGTGTCTTTATAGCTGATAATTTGCAGAAATAGAAGAACAAGAAAAAATTACCTCAATATCTTGATGAATATCCTGGGAGTGTGGTGATGGACGACACCCGATATTACTGCTCGTGTTAATTTGAGACGCCTGTTTGGCATACATATAATAATTTGAGTGTATGTCTGGGTATGTGAGTCTGAAGATTAAAACCTAAGTCACGATTAGATCACAGACAAACAGGAGTATCTAGAGATCTTGGGTTTATATTCTTTCTGTGGCTTTAGATAAGCCCGTGAAGGTGGTTTGTGGGAGGCCAAGATGAGGTGAGATGTGAGGACAGCCTCAGTTCTCTAAAATCTGGAGGCTTTCAGGCAGAGGAAGGTTATCTTCATTTCTTACTGCTATGATAAAATACTCTGACAAGAGCATCTTAGAGGAGAAAGAGTTTACCCTGGATCCCAGGTCAAGTGTTTAGTCCATCTTGGCCGGGACATCAAGGTGGAAGGAGTTGGCTGTTGGCCACATAACCTCCACAGTTAGGAAAAGGAGAGATGAGAGCATTGAGTGCCAGCTCCGAGCTGGCTCCTCTGCCCCTGCTCTGAGGAATGATGGTCTTCCCACGAGGCTCTTCCCTCACAGCTGTGTCCAGAGGCTGACACTCCACCAGATGATTCTAGATTCTGTCAGGTTGATAATTAACAGACAACAGCCTACCAGAGAGATAGGTTGGAAGTTGGTGAAGTGTTGGGATCCTGGCAGCCCAGTGATTGCAGGGAGGGGATGAAAGGGTGTTGAATGTTGCTGAGGGAACTTGGAGGAAACTGACAATTTGGCTTTGGTGGACTCACACGGAATTGCAGAGAGGGAAGTGGAGAGAGTGTCAAGTGCCCTTCCCAGGAAAGAAAAGTAGAGAATTCTAAGTATAAGTGTGTATTAGCCCGGGTTCTCTGCAGAACAACCAAGAGAACTCGTGTATATTAAGAGAGTTAATTAGATTGGCTTACAGGATATTGCCTGAGAGGTCCAGCGATGACTCTCTGCACTCTGAATGGCAGGAGGTGAAGCTGAGAACCAGAGCTGTGCAGTCTACGGGGCTGGGTGTCTCAGCAGTCCATGGGGCTGGATGTCTCAGCAGCCCCAATTTGGTACCAGAGGCTTGAAGCCTGGGTTCTGATATCTTCCAGGGATGGGTGCAGTGTAGACAGTGATAGTGGTCGGAACAGCTGGAAAATGAACTCTCCAGCGAGACACAAAAACAAGCAGGCAAAGAGTGAAAGCTGTTCTCGAGCCAGCAGTTCTCATCCTGTGGGTCTCGACCCCCACAGGGTCACATATCAGATATGCGTATCAGAGATTTCCATTGAGATTCATAACAGCAAAATTCATTATGAAGTAGTTACAAAACAAGTTTTATGGTCCGGGGTCACCACAACATGAATGGTGTGTTTAAGGTTCTCAGCATCAGTAAGGTGAAGTACTGCAGCAGGCAGTGCTGCCTACGTGTATGATGGGCCCTCACAGGTGTGCCCAGAGGCTTGCCTCAGGACCGCTTGTCAGGTCGACCATGTTGACCATCTCAGAGGAGATGGCAGGATCAAGAATTTAGAGGGACCTCTGTATTACGGTTTGGCGATAGGAGTCCTGCGTAGCCACATCTCCCCTCACACCCTGTACCACCTTTTCTTAACTCCTAATTTGGTCAAAATCTAAGATTTTAGTTTAAAGTTGATTTTTCTCTTTTGGATGCCTTTCCTATTTGAAACAGAGGTTTTACTCGCAGTCAGTTTATTCACAATTTATATATAACTGAATCTGACTGGGTTTTGTCATTATTTCTGTGAATGCCTCTCAGGTTTGCATTTAGTGAAATCAGTATGTTGTTTAGAATGTGAAAAGATAGAGGGAACAGCCTGATTCACCGGATCCTAACTGCAGAGATGCTGTATTTACTCAGATCTGGTGTTGAACTTTTTGGTGACCACCTCTGAGTCTGTAGGATGTTTGTGTATCAGTCTGAGACTGGTTGACTTCCTGTCTTTCTCTCCCCTCCCTCTTATACTCATGACGATTTTGTTTCTCCTGTTAAGAGCCCGCCTCACTCAGTTCTAAATAGCTTTTATTGTTTGCTTGGCCTCATTAAGATAGGACAGGATCATCTGAACCCTGATTTGTAACCTAAAACTGTGCCACATTGGAGGTGATTGAGGCAGGTCCCCTACTGTCACATGACCAGTCACTGCACTGAGGGAAGAAATGGAGGGGAAGGAAGGAAGAAAGAAAAACCTTCTATTTTTAGAAGGTATGACTGCATGGAAAAATGCGAATTTGCATGGAAGCTGCCACAATCAATGAGTTGGTTAACGTTGTAGGGCTCTGGTTCATAGCTCAGAAATATGTTGCAGTTATATAGTAAACATAGACAATAAAGCTCAAGAGCTCAAATATATTTACAGTGCTACAGAGACCACAAAACATACAGGAATAAATTCAGTAGAAGATGCACAAACCTCCTCTGCTCTAGACATCATCAGCCCTTGTGTGTGTCGGGGTGATGTCTAATAAAGCTTTATTAGTATCCCAAGCTGAGGCCAGATCACTTATCTGTTTTTATATATTTTGTATAATGAAATATTTGCCAACACCAACAAAAAAGAAACATCAGCTGTTCTTAGTATCAGTGTATAGTGAAATCATTCAGATGAGTGAAACCTGATAGTAGTACAAGACACAACCCATTAGCATATCAAAAGGAAAATTCATGTTAATATACAGTGACGGTGACACACGGCAGGTCATTAGCTTCCTGTAGCCAGGGACATGGAGGAGATGACTCTAAGTCATGTGGAGTTAGAACCTGTGTGCCTTGCTGCTGGTTTCATGGTTATATACTTACTTTTTCCTGGCTTCTCCAACAGTTCCAACTCCTTGCTTTTAAGCCTAACTTTGTTTTAAAATTTCAAATATGATATTTAGTTCTGAAAATATATAAGAGAGTCTAAGAATGGTGGCGTTCATGTTAGATCCCAGCAACTGGGAGGCAGAGGTAGGTGGTTCAAGGCCAGCCTGGTCCACAGAGTGAGTTCCAGAACAACCAGAGCTATATAGAACCTTGTCTCAAAAAAAAAAAAAAAAAAAAAAATCAAAACAAAAGCCAGGAAAACAATCTGAACAAACAAGGCATGACTTACCTATGTATTTGTTCAGATTGGGAAGAGGGAGAAGTCCAGCCCACGCGAGCTGCTCTCCAGTGTTGCCAGGGTCTGGGTGTCTTTCTCTACTTTTAGAAAGACTCCCCCCAACCCCCCATCCCTCACTGCCACTAAAGCACAAGGAGGTGTTGGGGGGAGGGAGACGGAGGGGAGGGGTGGAAGCAGAGAGAAGAGCGGTGGTGGGTGGGGAGCACAGCTGAAGAGGACCAGTTAGAACAGGGTGTGAAAGTGCTGGGTGAAGCCCATTGCTTTGTATGCTAACTTAAAAATGTGGTTTTAGAAAGCTATGCCTCTTTAGCTGTAGCACATTTTAACCGTTTCTCCAGGGGCTTCCTGATCTAGCTTTCAATCATGCCCTCTTGGAGGGTGCTGCTGGCCTCTGCTTTGCTGCTGTTGTTCATTTGGGCTTAAAAAAAAAAGTATTTTCAGCAGCATTTCTTGTCAAACCCTGCTTTAGGCTTCTTTAAGGCTAAGAGAACTGACCGAGTCTTACGGTTTTGGGAAGATGCTGCTGGTTTGAATTTCCATGAATTTTGATGTTAAGGTTTTTTGAAAACTCTAGAATGATAATTAAAAAAAAATTATAATGTTGAGGATTCTTTTCTGTGGGCAGCCTCATCTTAATTTTTAACATTTTAAAGAAAAATAAAAGCCACCCCCAGCCCAAGCCAAAGGGCTAAGTGTGTACGTACCATAGTGTGTCCATTGTCTGTCATCTACTTGAAAGAGTTATGTAAGGCCAACTACCAGAGTTCAGAACGCTCATATCTGGGTAGCTTGGAACTGACTTGGGGAGTTAGAAGTTGATCAAGAATCAAGAAAAGTGTTGGAGTCAGGAGCTTGCCATCAAAAGCCATGCAGTCCAGTTAGGTGGACATGAAGTCACCGCAGCTGATGAGGACAGCCAGAAGCAGAAGCATTGAGGAGAAGAACCTTCTAGAAAGGAGAGGAAGTCAGCTTCAGAAAGCTGAATCAGCTGCAGATCCAGGCACTGCTTACACAGAAAAGCCAAGATGAATGCCGTGTGTATCAGCTCTGATGTCCATCGGTCAGTGTTTGTCTAGACACGTACATATTTGTGTGTACACACATAACACACATACATGCATGCACACGATTGACAGGATTCTTTTGACAGTACTCTTTTCTCGTTAATTAAGTAGTATGGTTAAGTGAACAGTGACCAGCTTTTACTTCAGTACTTGCTGTAATACCTATTGGGTATCTTGTGTGACTGGCTGACAGCTGCTGCCTTGTTTACTTACCCTGGATCCTGCATTTGAGCATCTAGGGTGAGTTCTTGAATAAGCCTGTTTTTCATTTGTGTTCTCGTGGCACCTCATGTGTAGAGTGGTACAGGTAGCCGTTGTAAAAAGACCTTGTGTTATTGTTCAGTGAAGACAGAAGGTTTGGACAGTGGTCTTGTTTATACGGACAACATACATCATTGTCTTGGGATTTGTGTGGTAAATAGTTCTTCTCACACTTGTAGCTTTATCCTCACACACAAGGCCCTGCCATCTTAGGTCACTTTATGTTGAGTTTTTTCCTTATCTGAAGTGTCATTACATCGTGATGAATCAGAGCCCTGTGCCTTATTTTCCAGTGTCATTTTGAAAGTGAAAACACCAACCAAACAACAGCCCTATTAAAATGTAACTTGTACACCATGGGTAGAGAACAGACATTTCCCAACTGAAGTTCAGGAAGTTTTGAAGTGCATGTTCATCCTTGGTCAGCTCCAGAGAGTGAGTCAGCAGCTCTGTCAGCACACCCTTGCTTTGAGTGGGGCGGTGGCGCATTTCTGAGAATACAGAACTAGTCCAGTGTAGTGAGTCTAGGTTTGGTTTTAATAAGTCAGCAGTTTCAGATGTGGGTGCCTGCAGTGCTGTCCTTTGCTTTTAGGTTTGAGAAGTGTTAGAAGGTAAATGAGAGCACTGTCTTTCAGTACGTACTTAAACTCTGCTTCAGGTTAAGGATCTGCATAAGGTTAAGGTGGGCGTTGAACCGTGCATGGTCATTAGGTAGCTAAGGTGTTAGGTGAAGATGGTTACTGACACTTAGTTTGTAACACTCCTGGGTACTACCCCTCAGTAATGAGGACAGATGTTGAAGTGTCTTTGTCGTTGCAAGTCACTGTAGTGGTAGTGTTTGCAGTTGGTGGTCCTTACTCCTAAGCTACTTGTCTAGGGTTGTATCTCCAAGAGGTCTGAGCTGGGATCCTGAGGGCCTTTGTGGTTCTCAAAAGTCATCTAAGCACCTCATTCTGTGAGCCCTGATCAGTGCATTTCCATTCACCGATAGCTACGTGGAATGTTTGGATTTGGATTGTATTACATGATCTGGGATTGTATTAAAATGTCAAGCCATTTATTCAGCAGCAGATGTCTCTATCTGGGCAAGTGCTGTGTACTTGGATTGTGACAGAACACAGTCTAGACAAACTTGTGACATCTAGGCCAAACTTAAAGGTCTTGAGGAGTCAGCTGGCTGAAGTCATCCAAGAGGCAGGCAGATGGAGAGGGGCAGGCCAGAAGATGGCTGTGTACCTGAAGCCAGAGTTAAAGGAAGTTGTGAGCTGCCCAGAATGGGTACTAGGATCCAGACTTCCGCCCTCCTCAATAGCAAGAAACCTAACCCCAGAGCCATATCTCTAGTTCCTGGGATTAATTTTTAAAAAGTAGAAAATGTCAGAGTACTTTGTATGGGGTAAGAATTAAATGCTGATACATGACATTTTTTTTTTTTCTAGTTTTTAATTTTGTGTAACTACACTGGTACCCATGTAAGCTTGGGAGCAGTGTAGGAGAAAAAGTATTTGTACAAATGAGGACTTGGGTTAGAGCTGGAGAGAAGGGTAAGAGGCAAGGGCCCCAGGCCTCAGCACAGAATTGTATCATTGTGTATCTGTATCTGCCTAAGTGAGGAGTGTTTTGCGGGGGACCATGGGAGCACTGAGATCCCAAATGGGACCAGCACTTGATCCTCTGGGAGGGAGAGAGCCTAGCCTTCTTAGTGGGTTCTCATGGTGTTCAGATCAGTTCCTGATGCTCTCTGCCCACAGCTCCTGCTGTCTTTCCAAGGAGAAGAGAAATGGCAAGTTGGAAAGCTGTTGTGGGGTGAGACAAGGGCATACACAGAACGTTGGTGGAGAGGGCTGAGCTCCTGACGTTGCACACTGATGGTAACATCCGTCTCTAGGCTTTTCCGTGGCTGTGCTAAATGGACACGTAACACACCTTTAAAGGTTTTTAAGTTGGGAGGCAGGAAGGTGTAAGAGCCATCATGGGGCAGATGGTAGCTGTGGAGTCTGCCTTGACTGGAAGGTCAGTGTGGACAGCTGCCTTGAAGGAGGACACTCCTGGCCCTGGAGCTCCCATCCTTCTTCATTGGATAATAGGATATTGGAAAGGTAATTGCTTAGCAGTACCTAGTTATTCCTTTTGTTGATGATGGAAACACGAAAAACCATTTATAAAGAATCTATCTGTTCCTTCTGCAGAAGTACAACCCCAAGCTCTGCTCACCCTCATGTTTAATTCATAGTCAACTGTGCTGTTGTGTGCTCGGCTGGATCTGCTAAAGGCGGGCTGGATCCTTAACCTGATACAGAGTTTAACCACATACTGAAAGACAGTGCTCTCATTTACACTTCTAAGGAGTTTAATCTTTTACCTGTGTAAAAGCAAATGCGAAGCAGAAGAGAAGTTTTGAACTGATTTTGTGTGTTTATAGCTAAAACACCAGGACTGGGAGGTGGAAGTCACCTGTGCTCTGTGTGGACTGTGAGAGTAGTTATGATTTCTCCTTTCTCTCTTTTGTTGTATCAAACCTGAATGAGTGACAGTGTCTCCTTCCCTTACCCTCTGGTGGCCAGGCAGTGAGTCAGGTGTCAGGAGAAAAGAACGATGCAGAGGGGCTTCTGCGCTTGATCTGCTTCAGCGGGATTCACACTACTGGGCATGCTCAATACAGACCGTGGTGAGGGGAGGGGCCTGCGGGAAAGTGGCAACTCTTAGACTCTCAGTTACAGTTTCTTGTGTGTCTCAGAGTATGTGTATCAGAACAGTCATGTCAGAGATAAATAGCCATGCGTGTATTTCAGTTACCTCCTTTCTGCGAGTGCCACTATTATGCATGTGATCACAAATGTTTGGAAGCCACTTTATGTCCAAATAGGTTGTGATGACTTTCTCTTATGTTGTAACATTTCGAGGAAGGGAAAGGCTTTCTGTGCATTATAGACCATGTTCTCGGTGATGTCATGTCTTTGCCTGACTTTGACCTCCCAGAGTGCAGTGTGTAGAACTCAACTTCTGTGTCCTGAGGAGCCGCTTTCCCGTGCTGGTGACCCAACATCACCTTGTGCTGATTGGAGTCTCTAGATGGAAGGCACAGCCTTTTCCTAATCTCGCCCCACTGTGGGTGAATGGAACATGGGGGTTCGGGGGGAGGCTGTCATACCCAAATGTGTGACCTTCCCACCCTGTTCATATCAGTGGACTCTTGAGTAGCAGGTGGGATTCTGGCTGAAGGTTCTGGCAGCCCTTTGCCCAGATCAAACCTGTCCTCAGTGTGGATTGTCTTTCCTTTCAGATATCCAGGCAGCCCCGGCCTCAGGAAGTTCTTGCACTTTCTCAGATTCTTGCCTTAAAAGTAGAGCTGCTGCTATCGTCAGTGTGCTTTACTTGAAGCTTATTGAATGAATTTAGATGGTTCCTTTGAGACTTTGGTTTCATTTTTTTTTGTGTGTGTCAGAGACAAGTACATACTTTAATTTATACTCACAGTTTGTCGTTTAAAACACAGTTCCCACAGGATTTGTTAAGTGACATCTTCCATGTGTGTTTGCAGGTCGATGACAGTGAGAAGCATGCTTTCCACTGCTCTCCCTGATCCCATTTGCCACCCAGGATGTCTGTGAGTGAGAGTGCAGTGTTTGCCTACGAGTCCTCTGTGCATAGCACCAACGTCTTGCTCAGCCTCAATGACCAGCGGAAGAAGGACGTGCTGTGCGATGTCACTGTCCTGGTGGAGGGCCAGCGCTTCCGAGCCCACCGCTCGGTGCTGGCTGCATGCAGCAGCTACTTCCACTCGAGAATCGTAGGCCAGACTGACGCAGAGCTCACCATCACACTGCCTGAAGAGGTGAGGGGCCACCGAGGTGGTGATTACAACCTATTGTTACCTAGCTACCTTCTGGTTATGAACTGAAACAAACCCTAGTCTCCTGGGGAGATGGGTATCCCAAGGAGCATCACTGTAGCAACCCTTCTCCGGCATTTGTTGTAGGAATATTTACACGTAAAATTATCACTTTGGATGTTAACATTGAACAGTGGAATATTTTGATACAATCCCTACATCGTAGTCCACCTGATGGAGTATAAGCTTTTGGACAGCTTCTGGCTTAGGGGGTGCTGGCTGTGTGATTAGGGATCAGCACACTGGTTCAGGATGTGTGCACTCTCCTGAGACATTTCCCATGAAAAACAGGCAATGCATAAGTGGATTTCTCCTTGTTTTCTTTCTTGTTCTTAACATTGTGCTTTAGTGAAAGAAGTGATGTGTTGTCTTGACCAGTGAGATGGCTTAGCAGGTAAACACACTGGCTAAGCTGTTGACCTGGTTTAATTTCCTGAACTCACATGGTGGAAGGAGAGAAGTAAATCCCGCGCGAGCTGTCCTCTGACCTCCATGCATGGTGGCGTAACCCTTCCTCATCCCCCTTCCAATAAATAAATGTTAAAAATAAGAAGTGGTTTGTTGTCTTATTATGGAGCCCTGTTTTACACACGCATTTCCACCCTGCCTGTATAACTCAAGCTTATAAATATTATTGTCTCTGCCATTGTCTCAGCTTCAAGGGACTTGTCTGAGGTGGGGGAGGGCTGGCTGCACTATTCTTCCTGGCTCTGTTTACTGGAGTATGTGCTTTGGTAGTCATGGCCATTAGCATATTTTGACTTTGGACACAGAGTTGTAAGGGGAAGAGGAGGAGAAGGAAGTGTGTAGAATGGATTGTATATGAGGTATCATGCAGATGTTCCCCCGTTGGCCATAATTGGATGATCTCCAAACTAACCCCCAGGGAGTCTGTGCTGGTGCTGCATCTGTGTGGCTGTGGCTGGAGTGTTGAGGTGTGAGTCAAGGATGCCTTCCCAGTGTTTTACAAAGGGACGTGAGTCACAGCGGCGTGCTTTCTACAGCTCACATTTCTGGCTCTTTAAGGAGGTTCTGCAGGTAGAACAAAGTTTGTTTAATGGATTTTTGAGAGGTGTATATATTTATACACAGATATACATATAATGCATATATTTGGATGTTTCACGTTCATTCTGACAAAGTATAAGTCACATGTCTTCAAATATTTTAACTGTTTTATCACAGTAGATTGCAGACATTGCATATATTACTTAATAGTTTTAGCATATTTTGGAAAATTCTTACCAAAATTCTTATTAGGATTATTATATATCTGTTGCAGTTGCAAAGAGTAATGCAGAGTTTCCTTTTAGTCTTTGCTCAGTGTTCTATGGCTCACGTTTTATAATTAATAGTGTTCTCACAGAAATGTTGCTGTAGACACAGTTCACACCTGGTAGTCAGATGGCTGTTCTGTTATATGCATTAATTCGCTTCTGTAGAGTTCTGTGATGGTTCCTGTATTCATGGCCAGTTAGGATCTAGAGCAGCCGAGCACCCAAGTGTTCGTGTGCTCCTTACACTAATTCCTCCCCACACTTGGCCCCGGACCGCTTTCCCTCTTCTGGCTCCAGATGCTGGCCACCACAGATCTGTCTTCCTCTTGTGAAGTTTGCTTGTTTCCAAGCAGGTGTGTAGGTGGGACTGTTGAGGGTTGTGTGCCCCTCTTGCATTGCCCTTTTCCCACTTAGGATCATTCCCTTGATATTATTCAATTTCATGTGTCAACAGTTTATTCTGAGTTGCTGATGAATGCTATAATAGTTATGTCTTAATTCTTCTTTTTAGAACCTTTTACTTATTGAAGGAACTGAGATTAGTTTCAGGTTTTTTTGTTTGTTTGTTGATTTGTTTTTGGTTTTTCAAGACAAGGTTTCTCTGTGTAGCCCTGGCTATCCTGGAACTCACTCTGTAGACCAGGCTGACATTGAACTCAGAAATCCGACTGCCTCTGCCTCCCAAGTGCTGGGATTAAAGGTGTGCGACGCTACTTCCCGGCTAGTTTCAGTTTTTATCTGGTACAGATAAAAGTTGGTATAGAATTTTTTTTTTTGTCACGGTCTCATTTATTAGGAATAAAAACCAGAAGTGAATTTCTGCTAATAAGGTAGTTGCACATTTAGATTTATAAGAAATGACCAAGTGACTTTTTAAAATGGGTGTCCATTGGACTTTTCCACCAGCGTTGAAAATGATCCAGTTCTGTTCTTCTTAAAGAATTTGTTGGTGTGTATTTTTTTTTTAGCTGTTTCAAGCTAAATGCTATAAAGTTAGCATGTTTTAGACAAGTCTTAGTATTTTTGATCAGTTTGATAGTAACTCAAAAGTGTTGGAGTAATTTACATATTTAATGTGAGGCTGAGTGTTCTCTGCACATTTTGAGTCTCTTTCTGCCCAGCTTGGCAAATACAGAGTCAGTATAAATGCACAAATATATGCTCAAAGGTTCTGCTGCTCAGTGCCTGGAGACAGAATTTTAGAACCTTTGCAGTCTGGATCATTAAAAATGTTACTATTAGATATATTTGGCACAAGACAGTAGTTCTGTTTTTTTTTAAAGATTTGTTTTATTTATTTATTTATTTGTTTGTTTTATTTTTATTATTTTATTCTTTTTAGCTACATGTTTATGTGCTTATGTGTATCTGTATGATACGAGTGCAGGTGCGAGCGCAGGCATCCGATCTCCCAGAGCTGGAGTGATAGCATTCGTGAGCCTTTCCATGTGGGGTGCTGGAATCGAACTCAGAGTCTCTGCAAGAACTGCTGGTGCCTGTGATCTCGGAGCTCTCTCTGCAGCAATGCTCTTCATTCTTAAAAATCCCCTCTGTGGCTTATTGCTGCTCACATTTTTGGTCTCTGGGAGCTATGCTATCCTTACACACCCTGCACAGTCATTGTCTTTTTCTTCTAGCAGGGCAATGGGTGGATCCGCCCTGCTTTATTTCATAGGAGAGTTGTTTCCACATGGGGGAATCGTGGTCATGTCTTAGGAGTAGCACGGATTGATGTGATGTTACAGAATTGGAGGTTTAGTCCTGTTGAGTAGGGGTTGTACTCTGCCTAACCTTAGTTTGACATTTCCTAGAGCAGTGAGCTCCACCTTTCTGATGCTGTGACGCTTTCACACAGATCCTCATGCTGTGCTGACTTCCAACTGTGAAATTATTCTTGTTGCTTCTTCATAGCTGCAATCTTGCTACTTTTATGAATTGTAAGTGTCTGATAGGCAGGGTATCTGATAGGTGACCCCTGTGAAAAGGTCATTCGATGTCCTACAGGGTTATCTCTTCTTAGGGAATTGACGTGTCTGTTGTTTGGTGATCCCAGATCAGTTTGCGCTCTCCCTGTTGCTCGGCTGCTTCTGTTGTCTCGATCAGACAGCTGTTGAACCACATGTTTATCTTTATCTTGTGTATTAACAGGTAACAGTTAAAGGATTTGAACCTTTAATTCAGTTCGCCTACACTGCCAAACTCATTTTAAGTAAAGACAATGTTGACGAAGTGTACAAGTGTGTGGAGTTTCTAAGCGTACACAATATCGAGGAATCCTGCTTTCAGTTTCTCAAGTTTAAGTTTTTGGACTCCACCTCAGAGCAGCAGGAATGTGCAAGAAAAAAATGCTTCTCCTCACACTGTCAGAAGGCAGATTTTAAATTTTCATTTTCAGAACAGAAAGACCTAGAAATTGATGAAGCAGATGAATTCTTGGAAAAGAAAAGTGTTCAGACTCCTCCTTGTGACTCCCAAAGGTGTCAGGGCAATGTAAAAGCATCCCCTCCCCTCCAAGACAGTGCCAGTCAGACATGCCAGTCCATGTGCGTGGACAAGGATGGAGCCCTGGCATTGCCATCTTTATGCCCCAAATATAGAAAGTTCCAGAAAGCCTTTGGAACTGACAAGATCCGAACTCTAGAATCCAGCATCAGAGATGTCCATACTGCCTCTGTCCAGCCAAATGAGACATCCGAACTTGAGTGTTTAGGGGGAGCACAGGGCTGTGCAGATTTACACGTGATTTTAAAATGTGAAGGAATGAAGCCAGCCATGGAGAGTGAACACACAAAGTGCAAAGACCCCACCCCTCAGTGTACTGCAGAGCAGACCGAAGTGACGTCCTTGCCTCAGGATTCTGCAGGACCTCACGGGCTCTACTCCCTGTCAGTCCTACACACATATGAGCAGTCAGGAGACGTGGGCTTTGCTGGGATGCAGAGTAAAACAGTGAAAACAGAAAAGCCTCTGTCGGGTCCAGATGGCCAGGATGAGAAGCCATTGGAAAATCAGGATTTATACTTGAAGTCTAACATGGGCCCCAAAGAAGACAGCAGCAGCCTTGCGTCTGAGGATCGGAGTAGTGTGGAGCGAGAGGTGGCAGAGCACCTGGCCAAAGGCTTTTGGAGTGACATTTGCAGCACGGACTCGCCTTGCCAAATGCAGTTGTCGCCTGCTGTGGCCAAAGATGGCTTAGAACAGGGCTACTCGCAAAGACGGTCTGAGTGTCCCTGGTTGGGTATCAGGATCAGCGAGAGCCCAGAGCCAGGCCAGCGGACCTTCACAACTCTCAGTTCCGTCAACTGCCCGTTTATCAGTACTCTGAGTTCTGAAGGCTGCTCAAGCAACTTGGAAATTGGAAACTATGATTACACTGCGGAGCCTCAGCAGGAGCCTTGCCCGTATGCTTGTGTGATTAGCCTGGGAGATGACTCTGAGACCGACACAGAAGGCGACAGCGAGTCCTGTTCTGCCAGGGAGCAGGACTGTGAGGTGAGTGGACATGTGCGCTCGCTGTTCACCCAGGCCATTCATGGGGATGCGGGGAGGGGGAGACCACGTGACAAGCTCCCGCGTGGTGAAGTGGAGTGTGTGTATGCATTGCACATTGCTGGGCGTATTAATTGTGGAGGAGACCACAACTCAGGCTTGAGTAACTTGTAATCACATTCCTCAGTAAGGAGACCGGACAGCAAGTCTTTCATAAGTGGTAACTTTTAAGCGAGAGCATCATTTAGTCTCTAGTGCCTGTAGTCCCCAGGTTGTCAAACCTGAGACCAGTCTGGTATGTGAGCTGTGGCTGGCTGTGAATAGCTGTAGGATTGTGGTGTGTAGGGAAAGCTTTCTCTGAATTAATTTTCATAGCTATTGATTTTATTTATTATTTTATTTTCTTTAGCCATTTTAAGTATTTGTTTAATGAATATCTTAATAATTTAGCATGAGTTACTTGCAGCTACTAACTTATATTAACCACATCAAGCTTCATCTGTGCGTTCAGTGTATAGAAGTTTGTACTTACTGCTTGATGTTTGCTTCTGTAAAATATGTTTCAGTAATAGAAAGTAGGGATCCGTGCGTATGAAATAAGGAACCTTTAGTTGTCAAAAGCCAAGCTTCTCTTTACAGTGGCTGTTCTCATTTTGCTTCTCTAAATAATTTTCAATCATACTTGTTTCCTTTTTATGTGTGTTTTACTTGCATTTCAAGTCTGTGATAACAGGAGGCCTGCCTATGCAAGTGTCCTAAGTGCACAGCATGGCGTTTTTAGCTCTGTTCATTGCATTAGCATGCTGTATCTCTATAACCTGCTTTTGTAATTGAAACTCACTGAACGCCCTTGCCACACCTCACCTCCCAGCGTGAGGCCCACCGCTCTTCTGTTGCTGTTGATTTGACTGTTTTAGTTATCACCTGTAATAGGTAAGATAATGTAGGATTCATTCTATGGAATTTGGTTGATTTTGCTTGGTGTAATGATGCTCTTCAGACCGCAGCTTTCCTTTTCGTATGGCTGACCGAGTTCCACAGAGTGCACATGCGCCCCCTTTTTTCTTCTTTTTCTTTTTTTTTTGTCCACTGAGCTATGTGTAGGGCTCAGGTGGTCTCTCTGCTTGGGCTGTTGTGAATGAGAGTGCTGCAGTGCGTGTAGAAAGGACTTTGAGGTCTGAACTCAGTTCATTTGGACAGGTACCTGGGGGTAGGAAGTACTGACTATGTGGCAGGCACCTTAATCTTCCTGAAACTTGATGCTGGTTTTCATCGCATCGGTACTGCTTCCTGGCATCCTTGTATCGGGACCCATTTCTCCGTGTCCCGTTCTTCACCACTGTCTTTTGCTTTGTAGCAATTAGAGGGTGTAAGTCTGAGAAAGCTGCTTTTCCTGAAGGGAGATGGATTGTAAGGCCTGGGGTTCAGTCACTGGCACCTCCAAAACAGACTGACCAAAAATATTCTAGGAAAAAATATTCCTAATTTGTTCTAATACTTTCTTCATTGGCAAGTGAGATGTTTAGCTTTTGAGGAACACATATTAAAAATGCTTTAGGCAAAACCTAACGAAGTTGGTAACATATTAACTAGTAAAATACTAACATACAGTAGTAAGGTAAGTTCGTTTTAAATTCATTACTGTTTGGCTGGTGTGTCTGGTTTGCTGAACTGTTTGACTTTTGAATGCTCTCCCAGGCCAATAGTGTCAGGTGGACTATTAGTTCTTACTGGGGTAGATTATGTAGAAACTAATTTTTAAGGATTTATTTTACTTAGGTGCATATGTGTGTCCGTGTGTGTGTGTGTGTGTGTGTGTGTGTGTGTGTGCGCGCGCGCTGGTGTCCACAGAGAGCCAGAGGTGTTAGATCCCTGGAGCTGGGGTCAGAGTCAGTTGTGAGCTGCCCAATATGGAGGCTGAACATAGAAATCAGCTCCTCTACAGGGCCAGCAGCACCCTGAACCTCTGAACCATTCCTCCAACCCAAGGTGTGTCTTTTGTAATGTGCTAAAGTCTCTGAAAAATGTAATGTGTGTCTTCCTGTGTAGCTAATGTGCAGTGCGTGACTTCTCTGCAGTAGGTCCTAATGTTTACTTCACATTCTAGGTGAAACTGCCATTCAATGCTCAACGAATAATTTCACTCTCACGAAATGATTTCCAGTCCTTGTTGAAAATGCACAAACTGACCCCAGAGCAGCTGGACTGTATCCATGACATCCGCAGGAGGAGTAAGAACAGAATCGCAGCGCAGCGCTGTCGCAAGAGGAAGCTTGACTGTATCCAGAACCTTGAATCAGAAATCGAGAAGCTGGTGAGTGGGTAGATATCTCGTAGTTATTAAAGCCCAGATCTTTCTGTTTGTAGAATAATTACTTAAATTCCAAGGTAAGATTCAGAGTTCAAGTACCATTTAAGAGAAATTAGGACATATTTAGGAGGATTAGAAGATATAAAATAGAGTTTTCATTAATTCTTTGTATTTGTATGCATTCTACATTTTTAGCATGATATACTAAAATGTGTAGGTGGGAAAGTATTTCTGGGTATTTTTTTTTTAATGATTTTTCAATTTAATGACTGTTCTATCTAATCCTTAGTGGTTGAATAAAGATTAAAGCAATTATACAGTACTTTAATCTATGATGTTTGATTCCTGTAAAAGCTATTTTCCAGTTGAGTAGAACTACGGACCTGAATTGTTCTGGTACCAAGACCAAGCAGATGAACCAGGCTCTCTCTGCCAAGGGAAAAGTCTGACGTGATGTGGTTAGAGTAGAAACCTCTGAGCTGCGGCACGATCCTCAGTGCACGGAGTGATTGCCTATTGGATCTATCTCTTCCAGCTTCAAAGCATAAGCTAATTGCAAAATTATTAATTTTCCTCCATTGTGTGAGAGGATAGTGAGGGTGTAGGCCAACTGAGGGCCACATATGGGCTAGGTGACAGGGCAGCAGCAGCTGGAGACAGTAAAGAGAGTCCTCAGATACTCAGCTTTGTGTCTTTGCTAATTAAGGGTGAAAGTTTAAAGCTGTGCTTATAATTGGTCTTCAAGCACTTCAAGAACATTGTAGTTCTGAGCAAGATTAGCAACAGTAAGATGTAAAAGATGTTCTTATGGTTTTAAGAGTACTTTATTATGTATATACCACACACATACTTAGGGGAAAGGTACAAGAATAACTCTGTAGAACGATTGGTTTTAAGAGTACTTTATTATGTATATACCACACACATACTTAGGGGAAAGGTACAAGAATAACTCTGTAGAACGATGAAGAAGTCAGGTGAGACCTCAGACTGACTAGAGTTCCTAGGACCACAGAGCAGACTCACACAGGCAGCAGGCCTGCAAGTACCGTTACACTCTGGTTGTCTTTCGTATCCCTCTCTAGCGCTTGGGTGCCTCTGGATGGATGAGCGTGTAGTCTTTGTTGTCCGTTACTGTGGTGTATGCTATTTACACTATTGGTTACGTGGGGCTGTCTTAGGAGTGAACTAGAGCACTTGCCCCTGCTTCCTGCATAACTCTCCCCCAGCTGGGCGTCACAGTCTTCTCACTCCAGAAAATAAACACGTCTGCTGAAGAGTCACTGTATTTTATGCACAGGGCATGGGCTGTGTGTTTCAGAGTAGTTTTGCAGGTTGCCATTACCTGGCTCAGAGGTCCCATATTTGGTGACTAAAGGCAGATACTAGGTTGCTGGATAACTTTTTTTTCTAAGCAGAGTTTATATATCTAGGGTGATGAGGAGGATAGGAGATGCAGTCTAAAGTGTGGGGTGGGTGGGATCTTACTTACCACTTTGTAGTTAAGATGTTCGTTTGTGACGAGCGAATGATTTGCTGTGTCAGAACTCCCAAGGATCACTTAGAGTCAGCACCCAATAAATCCAAGTGATTTCTTGTTCCGGCCACATCATTGTTTACTTACAGACAGCTCTCCAGGCCTCTGTTGGCTTCCTTCCTCATGTCTCCTCCTGACAATGTGTTAGTTCACTTTCTATTGCTATGCTGAACACCACAACCACAAGCCACCTGAGGAGGAGAGGTGTACTTCTCTTCCTTGTCCACAGTCCATATCTGGAGAAGTCAGGGCAGGAGCTGAAACAGAGACCACACAGGAGTGCCGCTTACTGCCTTGCTCTCTGTGGCTTTGCTCAGCTAACCAGGACTAACTGCCCAGGGGTAGCACTGCCCATAGTGGGTAGATGTCTTCCACTTCAATAATTAATCAAGGCTTGCCTACAAGCCATCTGTCGGAAGTATTTTCTCAGCTGAGGTTCCTTTTGGGATGACCCTAGCTTGTAAGACTGACCAGCTCAGCTGTGAACTCTGATCGGGGCTCCTCTGTTCCCTTCCTCTCAGCCCTGAAGGGCTCCTTTTATCAACAGAGAAAGGTCATTGCCTTCCAGTTTTGTGGCCTTATTGTGAACACAGAAATCAAAATAGCTAGTCCTGTTTACTTGTTGTATTGGTTTAGACTCTGGGTACAGTACCCAGGAACCATCCTCAGAGTGGATGGAGTAATCTGCTCTAAGGGGGAGTCTGGAGGACAGAGCCAGGTCTTGTGAACAGCGTGGAGCTAGGAACCCATGAGTGGGTTGCTCCCAGCTCTTAAGGCATTCATGAACATGGTAACACTTCCAGTCATCTCTAAATGCCCCAGGAGGAAGGAGGAGGACTGACCTCATGAGGCTTATGTCCTTGTGTGTGACTGCAGAACAGAGACCAGAGCAGAGAGCTGAGAATCTTTCAGAGCAGCCCACGCATACGGCTGATGGAGTCTGCTGTTCTCACAGTTCAGTTCTGTCACAAAACCCTGCCTGGAGAGCCTGGTGGCTTCTGTGTGGTCGAGCTGGGCAGTGGGTGTGGGATCCCTGAACCCCACTCAATCCTTACCTCTCTCATCCTAGTCATTTACAAACACTAGGTGCAGAGCCAAGGGGTGCACTCCACATAAATGTCAGTCCTGCTTTCCTGTCTCACATGCCCTTCTCCAAAAGGAGGGGTGGCAAGAAGTATGTTTATTAGCAAATAATAATGAGAAAGCTGCCGGAAGTATAAAATGTGATGCTTAAACTACAGATGCATGGCACATGGTGACATCATGGCATGATTCAGTGCTCTGCTGAATCAGTTTCCCCACCGTGGGGAAGCTCACAGGTTGCTGTCACCATACATAGGGTGAGGCGGGGGAAGGGAATCTGCAGGAGAACATATGGAGAAAGTGGTAACTTCTATAGACCACAGCAGATTCCTTTAGAAGTCTGATTCTCAGACTAGAACGCCATCTCAGTGAGGAAAGAGCTTGGTGCCCAGCTTGAGTTTAACCCATGGAACCCACATGATGGATTGAGAGAATTCTCTGTGACCTTCACATATGTGCCATGGCACGTTGACCGTCCTCCAAGTAAATTAATGTAATGAAACAAGTGCCCCTGAAAAGCTTCCCTGACAGAGAGGAGCGTCTGTTACCTACTTATTTGCGGGGATGATGGAGAACACAATACAAACCAACCACACTACCTTGTACCTGTCTCTGCAAGGTGAGCCCTTCTCAGTAGAGCCCCAGGCAGGTCCTCAGAAGGGAGCTGGTGGAACCGGAGTTATCACAAGAGTTCTTCCATGTGTGTCACACCCCTGAAGACCCTCCAGAGGGGCAAGGTGTCGTGGTGTCATCAGGTACACTGGTACTGCTAATTCTATGCAAGCCAGGCCAGCATGTGCTGCTTTTTTTTTTTTTTTTTTTTTTTTTTTATGAAATACTTTGAAAGTACTTTAAAAAGGAATACAGAAAGGCTAAGGACACAAAAAATACTTTTGCTATAGCTGCACAGTATTTGTACTTAACTTTAGGTACATTTGGAACTCTGCCATCACCGTCTTATTTTATCTTATTTTTGTATGGTAAGCCATGTTATTTCAATACTTTTTTTTTTTTTTGGTTTTTCGAGACAGGGTTTCTCTGTGTAGCCCTGGCTGTCCTGGAACTCACTCTGTAGACCAGGCTGGTCTCGAACTCAGAAATCCGCCTGCCTCTGCCTCCCAAGTGCTGGGATTAAAGGCGTGTGCCACCACTGCCCGGCTGCCATGTTATTTCAAATGTTACAAAATAACCCTGAAGTATAAAGTAAACAATTTATAATGAACTAGGTTTACTACTGAAGAAAAAAATGCGATGCACTGAAGCAGTTAGGATAGCCTGAATATATGCTTGCCAGGGCCCTGGTGAACACAGTCATGTCCAAACCTTTGGCTCGCTGGCTTTCCCTCCAGCCAGAGCAGCACCCAGTCCTGGGAGCTCCACTGTGCAGGGGCCTGTGCAGGTGCATATTCTCTGAGCCACGTCTTCACGGAGCCCTTTCATGTTTGGATAGGTGCGGATATGCAAACACTTACAGCTTCAGGAAGGAACACGCTGTTCAGGTGTGTAGCCCAGGAGCTAACAGGCTCGATCTCAGCCCAGGTGTGTTGCACGGGGCACCATTTCCATGTTTGTACAGCGGTCTAGTTGCCTCAGAAGACATGTTGTAGAGCATGTTCCTGTTAAGGATCACATGATTATAATCTTCAGAAGTTAACGCGTGTTTGAAGTTGGGGTGCTCAGACACTGTCCCCCCCCCACCCCCACCCCCCGCCCCAGTACTGAGCCTAGGGCCTCACAGATGTTAAGCAAGCCGTGACTGTTGCCTTCCCCATTTTGAAGAAGTCTCCAGGTGGTGTCTCACTGAAGTTGCCTAGGTTCACTGTGAGCTCCTGCTGCTCCCCTGTTGGGCAGTACTCACAATGCTCTGAAGTGGTGTGTTGGTTTCCTTTTACTACTTAGCAACTATTCTGACTTGCCCAGGTAAATTGATGTTTTCAAAATAGACTAAATGGAAACACCAGTTAACTGCTGCAGATGTGGCTGTGAAGGACTTGCTGGACTGTGAGGAGCAGAAGGAAGATTCTAGAGCTCGTGGTGTACCTGGGCACAAGTCCTCTTCTGTGGGACATTGTTATTTTTAAAAGCGTGTGCATGTGCGTGTGTGTGTGTCTGTGGTGTATGTTTGGGGTGCATTTGGTGTGTGTGTATGTGTGTCTGTCTCTATGTGTCTGTGGGAGGAGGGCACGAGTGCATCCTATTCCCGTGTGTTCATGAGGGGCCAGAGGCTATTCGGGTTCTTTCTCCATTGTCCTCTGCCCTTTGAGCACACCTGCAGCTTGCTGTGTTTTGGCTTGGCTGCCTGGTCAGCAAGCCACAACAGTCATTCTAAGACCTTCCACCCCCAGTGCAGTTTAACTTTTTACTTGGGTTCTGAGGATTTGAACTCAGATCCTTATGTCTGGGCAATAATCACTCTTGACCCACTGAGCCGTCCCCTGACTCTTCTTGGACATTTTTATTTTGTGTTGCAGTGTGAATGTGAATGTGGAGGGGCCAGATAGATAGATAGACAGATAGTTACATGAAGATACAGAAATTACATAATATTTGTGATCTAACGTCTCTGAGCAGTGGTTTTGGTTTCTGGGAGGAAGCCCACACAGTCACCGTTACAGCTAACCTTTCCTAATTTAAAAGGCTGGCAGTACTTGACAGTTAGTCTACTGCTGTTGAGAATGGCCTCACCTCAGCTGGGACAGAGGAAGCCAGATGTTGGTATTGCTGTCACTGAGTAAAGAGAGTTCTTACTCTCTTTCAGGGTCTTGTTTCTGCTCCCACTAGGATGAGCTGCAGAGAGGTGCAAAGAAAAGAGGGCACAGATGGTATGAAATGTGTCTCTTCTCAGGAATAGAAGTCAGTGCTGCTCTCCTCCTGACACCTGCAGATTGATTTGATCTGAAGTCTGTAGCTGACAAATGCGGTGTAAGAGGAAATGGCTGAGTGAGAGCCAGCTTACACACGAACGAGCATGTGCATGTTCACTCTTCACCTGCTCCTGTTTGAAAAGAAATATAGAAATTCGAACAAATTGGAGAATTGCTTTGAATTATAAAAATTTATATTGTGCTTATAACAATAATTTCTATTCATCGCATATTTTAAAATATGATATAATCTTAATGTTTTACAAACACCACTAATAATTGAATTCTCACATAACACTGTAGAAATATATTTGTGAATATGAAACCATAAGAGCACTTCCATATCTAGCAGAGCTCTTACTACCCTTAAACTGTTTTTGTGTCTGAGGGACCAAAAGTTTGACAGTTAGAAATTACTGCTGAAATACCCCATCTCAGTGGTCTCCAGCAACCCTGGCTCTGTAGAGCTGTCAGTGAGCAGAAAGCAGACGGCGGTGGCCTCTGGTTCCCTAAGACACAAGTCATTTTCATGTGGGAACCTTTGGCCCTCAGTTAGCATTAACTCTCGTTTACAAGCAGCGCGATGATTAGGTTGCCTAGCACGTAAGAGATTAGAAGTGAGCGGTAGGAGGTGAAGGAGGAGGTGGGATGAGGGGGAAAGGGAATGCGGCAGTGATGCCTGGTGTGGGCAGAAGGGACAGACCAGGAAAACTTACTTAAGTGGTACACTTTCTTAACCCTGTCACTGCTTACGCTATAGGAACTGACCTCCCCGGCATCTTGTATGGGTATGCTGAAGTCTTACTCCTGTTTACTAAGTCACTGTATGGATTCTATAGATGAGGTAGCATGTTTAAGACATTGACCATAATGCTGGGTTCACAGTCATGTCTCAGGAAAGCAGGCATTAGCTGAGTCTTGCGGTGAGATAAGTTTCAGGGGCTAATCTAGGAACTCTATTGGTCTCCACACAGGGTCAAGTCTGTACTTACCCACAGTTCAAACCCAAGCACTTCTGACAGTGAGTTTGTCTTGGAGTCGTGGCCAGAACCCAGCCCATTTTGATAACCAGCTACAAGTTCTTTCCCCTACTTTCTACCTTACTTGATATTTCAGTGTTTCATTTAAGAGTATAAAGATGTTTGGTGGTGGGTGCTAACTTTACACACATATGAGCACTTGTGTGCATACCTGTATTGAATTCCAATATAGGGACTGACTCGGGTTTTGGATGAAGTATTATGAGCCTTTGGTATTTGGTGTTTGTGTGTGTGTCTGTCTGTGTCTGTGTGTTTAACTTTCAGTTTATGTATGTCTTGTGCGTGGAATACTATGTACTTGGAATAGTATATATATACTCCATTACATGAGGACACTGTCATATGAGCGCATATTGTACACTGAGAACGTCGTCCTCATCCCTGTCTTACCTCCCACTCCCTTTAGTCTTCTTTGTTCCTCTAGACTTGTTTCTGCTTTCATATCATATGTGATTTTTATGTGTCTATATAAAAATCAAGGACCTACATATGAGGGAGAACATTTGTGTTTCGAACACTGGGTTAATTTGCTTATTGTAAACTTCAGTAGTATCTGCTCTCCTGCAACAACATAACCTTGTTTTTCTTTATAGTGGAAAAGATTCCACTGTGTACTGATGCACGCCACCCCTTCCTCTGTGGTTGGGCATCTTGGTCGATCTCCTGACTTTTAGGTATTGTGAGTAGTGCTGCAGCAAACATTGCGTGTGTGTCTGTGGTGAGTTGGCATGGGTGTGTGTTTGAGTTGATTGAAAGGCAGCATTCAGCATGATCTTACTGAAGACGACATTGTAGACAACTGAGTGTTTGATTGCCTTAGAGATGTCAGTGGACACAATAAACACCATTGTGTTCTCTCTCCCCTCTGCACAGCAAAGTGAAAAGGAGAGCTTGCTGAAGGAGCGAGATCACATTTTGTCGACGCTGGGGGAGACAAAGCAGAACCTTACCGGACTTTGTCAACAAGTGTGCAAGGAAGCCGCTCTGAGTCCAGAGCAGATTCAGATCCTCGCCAAGTACTCGGCCTCAGACTGCCCGCTTTCTTTCTTAATTTCTGAGAAAGGGAAAAGTACTCCCGATAGTGAGCTTGGTTTTACATCAGTTTTCAGTGTGTCTGACATGCCTCCAACTGCACCGCCTCCCTGTGGACGAGCAAGCAGCTCTGCCAGCCAGGAGCTTATACAGGAGTCCCAGCCAACCACCGCAGCTGTCCCGGAGCAGGCCACGAGGTTGGAGCCCTGTCAGCAGAGTGCTGGGATCTCAGACTTCTGTCAGCAGATGTCTGATAAGTGTACTACTGATGAGTAAGCCACACAAGCATCCTTCAGCCCATGGATTTCCCTCTGATGTGCTGGCATTGTCTTGAGAGCCTAGTGTGGCCGTGTCTTCTTGCTTAGCAGCCCTGTTTCCTCCTGGTAGCTTTCTGTTGAGGGAATTTCTCTTTAAGATGACCCTGAGTTCTCTTTGGTTTTCTTAGGAGATCTGACGTGCTATCTCTTGGATGATGGGAAATTGTATGTGAAAATATAGAGTGACCAGGTAATAATCTCCTAGTGTTCAAAATAACTACAGCAATGGAAGCTACAGTATTCATTTTGACAGCTCGAAGCATCTGCACACAGTCCTCCTGGGCTGGGGATAACCTACTGATCAGAAAGAAGAATCCTCCCTAAGCAGTGCAGTGGTGATCTCCCCAGAAGTGGGGTACTCAGTGTTTATGCAGAGCTGTAATGTGGAAAAGAAATCTCCTTTGAACTCTAACACTCTGCTCCTCAGCTCCTACCAAAGTCCAGCATGGGCTGGACCTGGTGACTGAGGCTGTCCTGGCAGGGCCTAGTCAAAGGCCACAGCTGGCCTGAGCTGGAGGCCTCTGCTGTCCTCAGTATTGACCAGGAGTTTTGGCTGCACAAATCAGAAAGTGTAATGTTCTCTGCTCTCACTTCTGTTCCTCTCTTTAGTCTCCACCTTGTCTAGGCTGTTTGGAATCTTCTGTTCCCTGACTTTTCTTGTCCCATGGAGGAAGAAGTTGGGAGTTAGGCCGAAGCGGCCTGAGTGTGCACACAATCTGGCCAGAACCGTAGTTGCCACAGTCTGGGAGAGCTTCACTCTGTGTGAGGCTGTCAATCGTCTCGTTGCAGGTCACGGATGACCTTGAGGGCGTTGGGGTCAAGGAGAGGGAAATGTCTACATTGACCAGAAGAGCAGCTCGTTGGTATCCTAGTGAAGACTTGTGGTCTGTAAAAAAGCCGTGTTGAGGCAAACATCCGAGACTGTACTGGCGTTTGAAACGATAAAATTCGGTCTCGGCCATTATGGGTTTGCACTTGAGAACCAGATTTAATCCTTTTACTTTATTTTTTTTCCTATTCCTCCATTTGGTATGGTGTAAAGGCACACACACACCAGTTTGACTTGGCCATTGAAAGATCAGTCTGTGCCTATTTAATGTTGGTAGAAAATGAATTGATAAGAATCTGAGCAGTTACCCCCGTAACATTTTCAGTGATTCTTAGCCATTCTGGAATCTCACCTTGTAGATCTCAGCAGTGGAAACAAAACCTTGTTTTTACAGGTTCAATATCCCTGTTCAAGGAGTGTGAGATGCCTTAACATTGGAGGTATTCTGAGCACCGAGATGTGGGATATTCAGTCCTGATCTCATGAGGCAGGTTGTAGTCAAAACAGTACATGCAAAGTCTTCTGAACGCTACTTTATATGCCTAGGGTACATAGGATTTCAGACTTTGGGGAGGGTCTGACCCTTAAGCTCTCCTACCCTGTTGAGAGCAGGGGAGAGCCTGAAGTCTGAAGCTGCTCTGCATCAGACATCTCCAACAAGGGAGTCCATTCCCAGGAGCACTTAGAGTCCTGTGTCAGGGTGCAGGGCAACAGTCAATAGGACTTCGTCTCTCCAGGTCACTCCAGGTCATGTACCTGAAAGAGACACTGCACTGCATGCTGCATCTACTGAAGGGCAGAGGGACAGAGGGAGAGAGGGAGGGGGGAGGGACGGGGGCGAGAAAGTGCACACTACCCTGAGTGGTATCCAGTCACTGGCAAGCTGATGTTTGCCATGAGACGAACGGGGACCAGCAGCAATATTTTATGATTTTAGACTTATCAGATATTGCCCTTTTTCCTTGAGGTGCAGCAAGAGAGGGAGGAGGGGAATATGTGTTTCATCTTTGGAAGAGAAAATTAAATTGGAATTCTTTCCTAGAAATTTTGAAAAGTCCACTCAGTTTGCCTGGGAAAGAGTGCTCGCTGTGTGATAATGCTTCCCATGTTACAAAAGAGTTGTCTCTGTGTGTGTGTGCGTGCATATATACATATACATATATGCACGCACACACACATGTATATATATGTATAAATACATATATATACATACATATATATACATACATATATATACATATGTATGTATATGTCCCCACGCAGCTATTTGATATTTGTAAGTTTAGACTTCAACTTAACATAAAATAATATGAAAACTTCTCTGGTTTACAAAGTGTAAAATCTTATACAAGCCAATGGATTTCCTACCTCACTGTACACTCGGCTGTCTGTCATCGGTTCTTGTGTGTACATATGTCACATCTTTTGCTTTAAATGTAAATATTTGCTTTGGAAAGTTACCATTTTATGATAAAATCCAGTTCTCTCCTCAGTTTAAAGGTATTTTTTTAATGACACTTGGTTTAAATTTCTATCTATGAACAGTTTAGCATTAAGGGTTAATTCTAATGGTGTCTGGTAATTGGCCAAGTGTAATATTTCTTAAAATTTAGCATTACTTTTAACAGCCAGCATGTAATACAAGTAACTACACTACCTCATACCTTCGTGATTTTCAAGTTGTATTAGGTGGACAGGACAGGATTTACCTTTGTCTTTGGGCCGTAAGGTGGGTAATAATGGAAATATATTGCATAGCATTATACATTTATGCCTATTTTAACGTGAACTTCTAAAACGTTTTCTTTACTAAGAAAATTTGTTTTAAGGAAATATTTTTTTGGGGGGTGGGGGATGCCGAAGACAAATGATAGGATCATATGTGTACAACGTATGCCTTTTCCTTCATGCAGGGCTTGGACAATGTTTTTAGTTGGCGTTTTGCATAGTCACACAATCAGAGCTCCGTGTTGTATGAGCTGGCCTTCTCAAGGCCCAGGGATTTTTTTTTTTTAAAGCTGTTATGTCTGACTCAATACAATAATGTCATTTTAAATTTTTGCCCCTTATTTGAATACTGTAGCTACAATCAAAATAATTTGTTAAATTGTTTTTATTCAAAATAAATATGAAGATAACAATTTACTGTAGCTTGATGCTTAGCCAATTTTATGTTAGGAATTCAACATACACGATACAGGGATGGCAGAGATGGTGTGAGAGTTCTCAGCTGTGTTAACAACTTGGAAAGAAAGAGAAGCAAATGGCGATGTTACAGTGAATTCTCAGGTGAACTTTTTTCAGTTATGAAAACATCTATTTTGAATTTGTAAATATTTTAACTGTTTTATTAAGGCATGGACTAAATTATTCTTTTGACACCTGTTGGGTAGAATGAAAATTTAAGCCATAATGGTAAAAGATGGCATACTGATTGTAAAATAAATAATAATAATAATTTTTTTGTATCTTTCATAATATAATTTTTCTAACTGCAAATAAAACCACTGAACTTATATATTCCTGCCCTATTAAGCCCATGTTTCATTAGTAGTATACCTTATAATATTTAATTACATTTTCTTTCAAATGTGCTTGTCTGGATGTGCCAGTATAAGTCTTAGATGGTGATGCTAGACTGTTAATAAAGTTCCTAACACGGCTTTCAGTTGACTACAGTTGTACATTCCTGTCTCACTGCTCATGAGAACTTACCATGTCAATCATTAGATTACAAGTCAGATTATGCATTGATAGGGGAGAATTTTTGTTAGTTGAATATTTTATGTCTTGGGGGGGGAACAAATCCTCCCAGTTCTCTGGTATCAGAAGGATCACAGATTTTTTTTTAGTCTTGCATTTGGTTTCCTTAGTTTCAGTGTGTGGAGTAGGTACATGTAAAGGGTGTTTATCAATCAGGGTGTGAGGAGGTATGTTAGTTAGTACAGCTTGGCCATGGATCTGAGTTCAGTTTCCAGAACTCATTAAAAAAATTCCAGACCATTGCCACTGGTCCTTGAGCCATGTGTGCCTAACAATGACAGAATCAGGGAGGCAGAGTCTGGCATGTCTCTAGGGCTCTCTGACTGGCCAGCCTGGCCTATTTAGTAAGTTCCAGGCCAGTGAGGATACAGGCAGACAAATGCCTGCACCAACACACATGTGTATACACACACACACACACAACACATTCACACAGAAGATTCTCAAATCTATTCATCAAGGACTTTGAGAAGCTGGTTGGTTTTGTGGCCATCCAAGGCCACAGCCTGTTCTGTTAACACTGATTTTCAACTGTTCTGGTGTAGGATGCACATTACAGTAACAGGCAACCAGCCCTCACCAGTTGTTGTCTTGAGGCATCTGCTCACACTGACGTGAAATGCTGAGGAGACTGATACAGCATTAAGAGATCTGAAAATGTTCAGGTGACAAGTAGTGTGATGTTTTCAGAGGGCTGAAGCTAGCCTGCCACAGGTCCACATAGGATAGCATTTGTGCCTGTAACATTCCGACTTCTAATCTGTCAGTCTGCAGACACAGCTGCTGTCTGCGAATTCTCATTGACACGCTGGGAAGAGGGAGTCACTTCCCCACCAGGTTCCAGCTCCAGCTGTCACATGCAGGACTGTAAAGTGGACCCAGCAACACACTAGTTAACTAAATAAATAGATGTTTCTTGTGTACTCTGAACTACACAAGAACTACACTGCTCATCTTTCCCATTTGTAATCAATCCCCTTTCTCCCTCCTTGCCTCGAACCTTGATAGCATATCAGAGATTCTGCATTGGGAGTCAAGGAACACCAACACAGGAAGTTACCCATGAGAAAGATGCCCATGAAGGACTACAGTAGTTACACTCTGCAGATGAACAAAAGTCTATTCAGCTTTTAGTCAGGACAAATTCAAAGAATCAGTCCTGAAGTCTAGAAGAAGTAAATAATTTGCCTACCTGAACTCAAAGTTTAAGAAAACTAGCACCTCATACAGCCCTGCAAGTCAGCAGGATGGTTCATGCCTGGGATGGAATGGGGCTTCTGGAAACCTCAGCTTTGTTGCCCCGTGAAAGCTCCTCCTGGAACCTGGAAAGGGTTAAGACTAAGGCTTAGAGTCTGATGAGATCACCATTTAAAGTGGTGGTTTTCAATCTTCCTAATGCTGTGACCCTTTCATACAGTTCCTCATGCTGGGTGATCCCCAACCAGAAAATTATTTTGTTGCTGCTTCATAACTAATTCTTTTGCTGTTATGAGTCATAAAGTAAATTTCTTCATTGTCTGATGGTGTTAGGTGACCCCTATGAAAGGGTCATTTGCCCCCTCCCCGCCAAGGGGTTGTGACCCACAGGTTGCGAACCAGTGGTTTAGCACATGGAAGTGGACTGGTAAAGTTATCACAGCTGTGGCCCCACAGCTATACTTCTTTGAAGTAAGCTAATACCAAGATGTAAATCACTTGTCCCAGATAAAACTAAAGCCTCTGAACTCATACCTACTATTGTCAGCATGATAAGAGAACTCAATAGTACATGGGGAAAAAATACTGGCTTCTGCTTCTGAGAGAACTGTTTGTTCTGGAACTCACAACCTGTGCTCAGACTGTTGGGACTCCTTAGAAATGGCTAGGTTTTGACTGAAAGCGTGCTAGGAGACAGACCAACCATTGCATGATCCCTTAATTTACAATTCCTTTCCAACAGGACAATTCTGGCATGGGTTGAAGGAGCCTGAGTAAGCAAACTCTCTCAGACCTTGTGATTAGGCCAGGGTCACTGGAATGTGGCCTAAAAAGTAGCTGCCTAGGGATTGGCTGTTCTCTGTGTAGGCTTAAACAGCACGAAGTACTGAAGAGGGGCTGCTTGCAGTCAGGGCTGAAATCTCTGCTCTTCACTCCATGGCCAATAGGATGGAATTTAGTGTGTCCCACTGGCTTTGCAGAAATATCTCTCAAAAGCTAGAACCTCAAGAGTGTTCTACTTTTCACTGGAACCCAGTTGCCTTGGAAACTGAGTAATCAGTACATATTCTTCCCATTTATACTTCAAGGTCTTTGAATTCTTTGACTGAAGACCACAGCTGCAGAATCTCAGGTCCTCACCTCCAGTCACACACAAAGCTTGCTAGGGCATTGCAGTGACTGGTACAGCAGCTGCTAGAGCTGGAGAGGATTCCCACGTCTGCTGCTCACTATTTAGCCAGGTACAATGCACACTCTGAAAGGCCTCCTGCAGTTGGGTTGGAGCCTGGGAGGGATTTCCGCTGTTTAAATACCGTATGTAGTAGATTCTCCAGAGACGAAAATGATGGGCAGAAGTCAAAGCATGGCAAGGCAGTGGTATTCCCTGTTGACATTCCCTTCTACAGACACATTGGGCGTCTTCCATAAAGTACTGCGCATTCCGGGTGCTTCATTATAGGAATATCATTTTTTTTTTCTGGCAAGGCTGCTATGAGTACCTGTATGTTTGCATGTCTTCAACACAGGTGACAGAGCTACAATCCTCTCTCTCTCTCTCTCTCTCTCTCTCTCTCTCTCTCTCTCTCTCTCTGTGTGTGTGTGTGTGTGTCACAGTGAATAGTCCCTTCGGAGTCATGGCAATATAATGGTGTTCCTGAGGGACTTTCACTCCAGTGAATGGCGATCACATTTCTGCTGAGGATCCAGTGAAGTGACTTTGGCTTAAAAGTGTCTACATGGCATTCTCTAAGGCTAAGGCGAAAGGAAGGCAGGAAGGAACCTCCACAGGAACTCACATTTGCTGGATAAAACACTACACTGTGGCAACCTTCCAGGTTAAAAATGCCCACCTAGACCAGCAGTAACTTGGCTACCAAAAGCCTGCTCTGAGCCTGCGCAACACGCTGTGCTCTGAGCCTGCGCAGAGCTGGGGCTCACAGATCTAAACACACAAGTACTCTTCACAGTCTGTTTCTCACGCCTTCTCTCTACTGTGCCTCTCAGGTATCTTTCATGTTCCTTCCCTACGGTTAAAACTAGAGAAGGGGAATGGTAGGAGATGGAAAACCAAATTAAATCCCAATTGCTGATGACGAGTTGCTCTGCGCAAGCGCAGAGTGTCAGACTCCAGAACTAGGCAAATAGACCTCCATTCGCAGTTTTCTCTTGTTGGAGGGAAAGAATTTCCCTATGCTCATTTTCATGGAGAGAAGGTCTCCTCCCAGCAGCACAGCATGACCTATTCTGTAAAAGTAGTTATATATTCAGCTAGGCAGATGTAAGCCTAGATTGGGTTTGAGCTACTCTGACTTACATCCCAGCCAAATGTTCCTTGTTACCTGTTTCTCCTGGCCACGTGTTCATGGTCCATCTCCTCTCATGGTAGCCTCATCCTCCCTTTTGTCTCCTTACTTCTCTCCTCAGGTCTATCCTGAGACTTCCCATTCTGTCATCAAGTCCCGCCTTTCTCCACGGCTCTATCACAGGCTTTAGCCTTTTATTGACCAACTTGGGGAGCAAGGCTTACATAGCATCACTTGGTGTACATGAGAGTGAGGATCTCATGGGGTAACCAGATCTTGGGGGCCAGTAGTTAGCATTGGGATTACAAATACCAGACCAACCCCAACATTATACTGCTTCTCGGGAGAGGAACATTATTCGAAGGAGGAAAGTGACCAAGGAGAGATGAGAGCTACCAAGTTTCCTCCCTAATGTCAGTCACCTAGGGCACTCCACCTCCAAGGGCTGCAGTGAATAATATGGTTAAGGGGAAACTCTTTGTCCAAACACTGGGAGAGGTATGGAGAAGAATTACATGGAGTTGTGAATCTGGAAGCTTTGAGAAATTCTAGAGAAAATAGAGAGGTGGCCTCAAGAGAGGCAGACCGCAATGAAAGCCCTGAACCTGCCCTCCCATCTTTACAGTACTTCTACAACGGACACAGGTCCAGCTTTAAAGTCAAAGTGCTCACCCCTGAGACATTCCCTCCACCTCGCTCGCCTCTGCTCCATATGTTGTTCTTCAGGTCTAAAGGAAGCGATCAGAGTGGGCTTTCAGGACCAAGCAGAGTGCATTTCTTATTCATTTAAACACAGCCGTCTTTTCTGCATTTGCTGCTCTCAACTCTGAGTTTGCTTTTAGTTATTCTTAGAAAGTCAGTTGTTTTCTGAAGTGTTAACTTTCTTTTGAACACCAGGACCCAAACAATTTTCTTATTGCAATATTATATGATATATGATATGATAGCAGTTTTCAGATATGCTATTCACCATGTACAAGGAAGTGCTGCTTGAATCTTGGTTTGTGACATAATCATGTAGAAAGTTTCATTTGATTTAGACAGCTTTGAATGTTGGGTAGAGGGTTGCCCACTGGTGCCTTTAACGGAAAGTTTTCTGAGGAAGATCATTTTAAAACACATTTTGGCCTTGGTTGAGCTTTACAAGCGCTCAGTATTTGAAGGGTGACTTTTAGGGAACCGTGGAAGGCCTAATCTGCCAAGACATCTTCCATGGCATTCCTAGAGCTCAGGGATGCCTGCTCAGATGGCTCTGCTTCAGCTACACAGAGGAGCAGCAGGAGTGGAGCTCACCAGAGAACCATGCATGGAGTTTAAAACTTTATAGAAATGAGGTGTGGGTGGAACATGAACTGCTCAGATAAGGTGGGAGAAGTTGGCCAGCTGAAGAACTTAATAGATTGTGTTTTCCAGAGTCTGGGAGAGCAGACAGCTGTGGCATGCTTGAAATAGTCAGTGTGAAGTATGCGCTTAAGAACTAAAGGAATGACACAGATTTGGGCAGTGGCTCAGGCATAAATCTAAGCCCTCATTAAAGGGACCAGGAGGAATATAAGTGCATAGACCTGATCTTAAGAGGCATCTAGTTCCGGAGCCCGGGCTTGAAGCTTGACAGCTGTACAGCTAAAAGAATACTAATTCTTCTTGGACATGACTTCCTTATGTGTTTTTCATCTGTCAGTAGCATGTGTGGGTGTTATTACTATGCCTGACTTAGAGTCTCATGACCACCCTGTCTGGATGCCGGCTGCAGCAAACCCAGTCAGCTTTTCAGTTGTCTTATTTTGTGGTTAACATGGCTGGTTACATTTCCTTCCAACACTTGCTTGAGCGCCATCTGACTAGGTAAATGAATTATTCTGTGATCAGATTAGACTTGACTGAAAATCTGGGAGATATCGAGCTTACATCTCAGGGACACTGGTAGCTTCAGACTGAATGCTGCGCCAGAGAGCTTTCGAGCCCGCCCAGCGCATGCTACAGTAGCTGTAGCTCTGCACACTGGCCCCTCCTCCTTTTCTCTATTCATTGATTGGTTCTCTTTGCAATCCACAGAGCAGTCCAGCTTCCCTCAGGCTCCACCTCCGAGGTTCTCTTCCGATCTTCACTCAGAAATCCACTGAGTTGAGGATATTGCATTCCTTCCATGGAGTTCCTGCCTAACCTAAAAGATAATTCACTCATACACAAAGAAAACCTTCATCACGCACCAGAAGAAGCCAAAGATCCCTTAGAACAGAGGTTCTCAACCTCTGGGTCACTACCCTCTTGGAGGTCCCATTTTAGATATCCCACATAGCAGATGTTTATATTACAATTCATAACTGTAACTTTGTTACAGCAACAAAATAATTTTATGGCGGGGTTTACTATAACATGAGGAACTGTATTAAAGAGTCACAGCATCAAGAAGGTTGCGAACCACTAAAGAAAGAGACAAAGGTTCAACTTATGTTATAACATAGAAGAAAAATTAACAGAAGCATAAAATATGCACATATTAGATGATAAAGGTGATACAAGAATAAGCATGTGGTTATTTAATATTAATGAACATTGGTAACGACATGATCTTTCATTCTCACTGGCTACATTTCAAGGGCTCACTGGGCTAAGTTTCTTCCACAGTACACACTTAGATTCACTTCACTGTTGTTGTGGTAAGTTCCATTGGCAGTGCTCATTAGAATGTGTCACACTGATAAATCAAGGGAAATGCTTCTGTATATAGAATATGGGGTGTGCTGGCATGTGGCCACCTTGGAATTTCAGTACAAGCCTTAGGACACAGGAGACAAGTGTCCCCCACATACTGGAGATGTCAGCTGAGCATGGTGGGACATATCTACAATCCCAACACTTGACATGTGGAGACAGAAGAGTTGCCACAGTTTCCAGGGCTACATAAGGAGTTCAAAGACAGTTTGGTTACAGAGTGAGACCTTATCTCAAAGTAAAAAAGAGAAAAGGAAGAAAAGGGCAGATAGTGAGATGACAGACAGACAGACAGACAGATAGACAGACACACAGTGGGGCAGGGGATAGAGATCAACAATAACACATGAAGGACTTAAAACTAGTACTAATATTCATTTGGCCAGTTTGTTTCTGCTTCCCCAGCATATATAGGAGAACCCATGATGTATCAAGAGTCCAAATTCTTTAAGTGAGTTCCTAGGAGTGGAGAGTACTATAGAGTAATACCATAGAGATGGGCTTGTCTAGGTGCAGGAGAGTCTGAGATCTTACTCTTTGCTAGATTCACGTGAGCTTAGTGACCTTGGGTGAGCCTTCTGTTCTTTGAATAGTTCTTGAGTGAAGCTGATGTGTAGTGTGTGTGTATGAAAGTGCACATGTGCAAAGCATGGTGTGTATGTGTATATCAAAGTATGCTGTGTGTTTATTATGCATGTGCATGATGACTTGTCTGTATGTCTCTGTGTTGTATAGATGTGTGTATGTACACATGTTCATGCATGCATAAATGGAGATCAGAGGAGGACGTACAGTATCTTCCTCTATTGTGGGATACCAGGGTGCCTTCCTCTATTGCTCTCCACTTGATTCCATTGAGACAGGCTTTCTCATTGAACTAGAAACTCAGTGTTTCAAATTGACTGTCTGGGAAAAGAACTTGTAGGATCTGGATCTGCCTGTCTCTACCCTTCCTCCTTCTACAGGCATGCAGTTATACCTAGATGTTGCTGGTCATATATATTTTAATGTGGCTGCTGGGGATTTGAACTCAGGTTCTTGTGATTGCAAGCACTCTTACCTGCTGAGCTGTCTCCCTAGTTCTTCTGATAGGTGGTTTGAGAAATAGGTCTCTACCAAGCCAGATATCCTCTTTCTCCTTGGAGAAATGTAATGGCAGAGAGGCTGGCAGAGCTACTCATGTAAACATTCAGGGAGACACAGAAAAGCAGCCTGTCCGTCCGTCGTTCATAGCCTCCCTGAAGGGGCCCACGTAGGGGTGAACTATAAGTGTGCCTCAAGGGTCAGCCAGTCTAAAGCCATATAAAGCACCTGCCTTCGTGTCAAGGGACAAAGTCTGTGTTTGTACAGGGAAGAGCCTGGGTGGAGTGGCCATTGTGGGATACTAGTTACAAGATGCCTCTCCATGGCTCAGCATAGGGTGTCAGTGCCTCCTTAATTGGTGGCTTGCCACAACACGAGGCATCAACAGCCCAAAAAACTATGAGGCCCATGAAGGAGGACTGAACCACATGCCATTCCTGGTGCTGATCCCAGGGTCCCGAGATCAAGCAGAAGTGAATGGAATTCACAGAGTGAGAGACAAGCAGGGGCGTGGGCTGGCTTGCTGTGCGCCAGCTATCTGCAGTGGTACAAGGTGTTCAAACGCAGCTGGAATGCTGTTTCCATGTCAAACGATCCAGTTTCCAAAGCTAGCATATATCTTAAACATTCTGTTTTTGAGTTTTTAAACTCCTCGAAACTAAAACCATCCTTACACACCTCTCAGTCAACATCTGCTGGTGGAGGGTTGAGACTTGCCCCAGCTCCAACCATCAAAAGGCAGGAAGGCACTATTTATAAAACATGACCATATCACATCTCCTGCATTTGGCTGATCTTACCCATTAGGTATGGAGTCTTAGCACAAGGGTTTGCTCTCAGCGACTATGTGTACTGTTAGCCTGAGGCCATTCCTAGTTAAGCTGCACTTCATCTCCTTCCTCCTGACCCTTCTCACATGAAGGTGCTCCCCTCGTCCCTCTTTGCCTCCCTTCTTTCAACTCTTCATTCCCATTTCTTGCAGTACTGCATGGAACTCTGGGTTTTGCTTGCTAAGCAAACACTCTCTTGAACTTTATCCCCTGCCCTCTTTCTAGTTTTTGTTTTGAGATAGTGTCTCACTGTGTGAACTGGATTGGCCTTGAACTCTATAACCCAGGCAGGCTTTGAATTTGTGATTCTCCTGCCCAGTCTCTTAAGAGGCTGAGACTGTGGGCTGCACCTCCAGGATGAACATGAAGCAGGTCTCTTAAACCCAGAAGCACTTCTCCATTTTCTTCATCACCTGCAGAGATAACCTATCTTCTTTAAAAACAAACAAACAAACAAACGAACAACAACAACGAAAACAGAGTCTCATGTAGCCCAGTCTGGCCTTCAACTCTTGATCTCACAAGTCCCTGGCTTGATGTTGTAGATTCTTTAAAGGCAATGCACCATTTCCTCCTGTCTAACCGGGCATCCATCATGCTACTGTCTAGTAGGATGATCACTAGGGTGAAGTTCTATGGCAGTGATGGCAAGATGATCTGTCCCTTTGTTCAGCTCCAGAATAGTTGTTCTTGGAACTTTGAGTCATAATGAGCATGCAGGGATGCTCTGAGGTCATCACACTGAGAAAGCCATATGGAAAGACCATGTGTATGCACCCCACCCACTGACAATACCCACTGAGCCTAGCTTCAAGCATAGGGCTTCATATTTGAGTGAAGCCTCCAGATAATTTTAACCCCAGCCATTGTACCATGTTAGCTTTTCCAGCCGAAGCTCCAGGTTTGCAGGACAGAGACCAGCCCCTAGGCCTCAGAGAGACTGAGTGTTAACAAGCTAACCTTGTTGCTGTCTAGGACCATGCTTTGGGGTGCTTCGATGCGTAGGAGCAGTCTGAGGTGTTGGCACATCTATACTCTGGACTCCAGTTGCTCTTTCAGTCTTTCCTCTTAGATGTGTCATAATCGCCTCACACAGGATAACCAAGACGTTCTTTGAGTGACTTCCTGATAGGTCCTGCACATCTTCCAGTCATTTCCATCTCAGCAAATTGCACCACCGTATGCTGGTTCCTTTGCTGACTCAAACCCTTGGAGTCATCCCGTGCATTACTTTCTCTCTCATCCCCGGTACACCAGCAGTGCCTGTGGCTTCTGCTACAAAACCATATGTAGTAGAACCATATGTAGAGCATCTATGTGTTCCTCACATGATGCCGAGCTTCCGCTCTGAGCTATTTCTATCTCTCTACTGAGCCCAATCTCCTTGCTCCCTCTACATTCTGTCCCACACAGCGGGCTTCTGGGGAACGGGATAGTGGTGAAAGAAGAAAGATGAGATTGACCTTCAAGGTTAGGACTGAGGAGGGATGCAAGCCAGGGAAAATAAAAATGATGAGCAGCAGGTGGAGACTGGTTGTCAGCACCTAGGCAAAGGCCTATGTAGGTACTGAGAGGAGCTAGAGGGTCTCATTAAGCTTGGATGTGAAAGATAGTGGTTGTGGTTGTAGGCTGTGTATGTCGCTATGGTCACACCAGAGTTGTGGTAGCACAAAGGTGGCTAGTTTCATGGAATGTGGGAAGTGAGAGATCTGAGGTACGGGGAAATGCTGGGTTACAAGCTGGAAGAGTATCATACTTGTTTCGTGACAGAGTGCAGGATGTTGCTAGCGAGGGAGATAACGAGATGGTGACTCACAAGGGCAAAGGTTCAAGGAACTTTATTAGAACCCAGTGATGACCATACAGCTATTGAGCTTCGGTTTTAGGGAGTTGATGGGATGGACATGAACTGCGTGATCCCATGAGAAAGCCAGGGAAATATGGACAAGAAGATCTATGTATGAAGCCATTGACTGAAATCCAACAAAGTTCTTTCTGTAGGGCTGATTTGGGTATCTGTGTCCAACTTTCAGCAAAACAATTACAAAACAGAGAAACTGTGCTGTGTGTGAGAGTGTGTGGTGTGTGGTGTGTGTGTGTGTGTGGTGTATATGAGTGTGTGGTGTGTGTGAGTGTGTGTGAGTGTGTGGTATGTATGTGAGTGTGTGTATGAGTGGTGTGCTTGTGTGTGTGGTATGTGTGAATATGTATGAGTGTGTGTGAGTGTGTGTAAGTGTGTGGTGCATTTATGAGTATGGTGTGTACCATTCCAGCCACCCTTTGAAGATTTGGAGCTGAACTCTTTTGTTTGGGACTCCAAGATCTTGACACACTTCAGTTCTTTTGTTCAAAGGGTCAACATGTTTAAGTCATAGCTATTAAATAACACAGTGGCCCTTTTGTGAGCTTTCTGTGCTTGCTTTATGTGGCTGCATGAGACAAACCACTTTGCAGTAGGAGGAAAGACTTCAGAAGCATGAAGAGTGAATGACTGCAGCCCCTGCTCTCAGGGCTGCTAGGGGACAAAGTGTCCTCCTTTGTCCTTTTGTTTTGAAGTACGAATAGTTGAGGGTTATGCCTAGCTACACGGAATTTCAAAGAATAATGTGTTTAAAAGTTGTTTATGGTTTTAATTTTATTTTTCAAACCTTCCTTACTAATTTTTTAAAAAATTTTTGTCTACTGGGGATTGAACCCAGGGCCTTGTACATTATAGGAAAGTGTTCTACCACTGAGTTATATCCCCAGCCCCCTCTCTTTCTCTTCCTTCCTTCCTTCCTTCCTTCCTTCCTTCCTTCCTTCCTTCCTTCCTTCCTTCTTCCTTCCTTCCTTCCTTCTTTCTCTTCCTTCCTTCCTTCCTTCTTCCTTCCTCCTTCCTTCCTTCCTTCCTTCCTTCCTTCTTCCTTCCTCCTTCCTTCCTTCCTTCCTTCCTTCCTTCCTTCCTTCCTTCTTTCCATCCTTCCTTCCTTTTTTTTTTTGAGGTTATTTGCTCAGACTGGCTTTGAACTTACCCTGTAGCCCTGTAAGTTTAAGGACATTAAACTTACAATCCTCCTGCCTCAGCCTCCTAGTGTTAGGATTATGTATCTGTTACAGCAGACTTAGCTTCCTTTCCTTTTATTTTTAAAGTCAGTATACAAAGTAATGTGTTTCCTCGTGACATTTTAATACAAATTTCAATCCTATGTTTCCTGTATACAGCTTCACTCTCCAACACCTTCACTCTTTCTGGTCTCCTTTCTTCCCACAAATCATCAGCTTCCGTGTCACATCTATTCAATTACCCTTTCAACACCTCCTCGAGATCTCTTCCTCTCCCCGAATAGCTCTCCTTATACTTTTATTGCACACACACACACACACACACACACACACACACACTCACAAACAAACACACACACACACAGTTTAAATCTGATTCTACATATGAGAAAAAAACACAGGGTTATCTTTCTTTGCCTGGCATATTGCACTTAACACAATGATTTCCAATTCTACCCACCCCCCTCCTGCCAATGTCATGATGTGATGGCTTCATTTTTCCTCGCATTTGAATACAATTCCATTGTGCAGATGTCCACCTTTTCTCTATCCATTCACCTGCTGATGGGTGTGGGAGATGGTTGCATTTCCTAGCTATTGTGACTAGTAGAGCAGTAATCATAGATGTGCAAGCATCTTATACATATAATACATATACATATTACTGCGTATCCATTTATATCTGTTCTTTGGTGTTCTTTCTATTCAGTTCATTAACTCATTGATTGGTTGGGGTTTTGCATGTTAACCCTTTGTGGCTCTTTCTCTGCCTATGGACTTGTGTGTGAATATGCATGTGTGCACATATGTGGGAACACATGCCTATGTGTTCATGTGAGCATGGAGAGTAGAGGTTGACATTGTGTGTCTTCCTTAGCCGTTCTCTACATTGTTTGTTGAGGCAGAGTCTCACTGGACCTGGAGCCCATCAATTTGGCTAGAGTTACTGGCCAGTAAGACACAGGGACTCTCCTATCTTTTCCTCCCCACTGCTAGGACTACAAGATGCTGTAGTAGCCTGTTTTTCTATGGGTGCTAGGGATCTGAACTCAGGTCGTCATGTTGCACGGGAAGCACCTTACTGACTGAGCCATCTCCCATGTCCTTACCGTTGGGTATATATCTTAGACTATAATACCATGTCTTACATATGGCTTGAAAAGACCATTTCCTATTCTGTCAGCTGTTTCTAACTCCAGTGATCATTCCCTCCATTGTGCAGAGCTGTTCAGAGTCATGTAATCCTATTTATCAGTTCTACAAGAAGCCTGGAAGCCAGCAGTGCTGAGAGAAACGCAGGAAGCAGAGGCCAGTCTCATGTGGTTTCAGAGGAGAAAGGGGGCTATTAGCAGTGGTGCTGGGGACCATTTGTGTGATACTTTGACAAAGAGTCTGCCTGCATTCTGCACGTGTCCCAAGCACTTGCCTGAAGCCAAATTTAACGTACTGGATTGATTTCTTTGGCAGAGAAAATGTCAGAACATCATGATGTCTGTACTGTTTCAGCACTGTTTCAGGGGGTTATGGGACATTTTGGAGGTGGAGCCTTGTTCGAGGAAGTACGTCACTGGGGGATGGGCTGGGACGGCTTATAGTTTCACTCTACTTCCTGTTCTCTTCCAACTTTTGAAATTCTGATAAAAAAAATAACCACTGAGCTTCCTTTATTCCTGCCAGAAGTCCATGCTGTCCCTCCCAGTGTAACGTTCCTCTAATATTTTTGGATCATAAACCAAAATGTCCTCTTCTCTTCCCTGGGTTGCTTTGGTCATGGTATTTTATCACAGGAAAAAAAGTGAATTAATACAACTACTATAGCCCTTGACCCTTGGAATTGTATATTGAAGCATAGTCAATAAAATGCCTTTCTACCAAGACTTTCATTATAGCATCATTTTTTTTCATAGCCAATGGCCATGGATAACCTTTTAGATCACTGGATATTTACACAGTGTGGTAGTTTATAGAGGACCCATCTTGTACTAGACACTGTAACTATTTTCCTCACTTGATCATCACAATAGCATCAAAAGGCAGATGCCCCTCTTGAAGAATCTTATGCAGACGTTAAAATGTTTATGAGAAACATAAGATGTCTTTAAAACATTCGAGATAAATGAGCAAGATAAGTGTTAAATATAAAGGCCAGATGCCCATGTATCCAGTATGGTTATAGCCAGGTACCTTCAAAGCTATCTATCAATTAAAATGTTGAAATGATATTCACAAAAACTGAAGTGATTTGTTAAAATTTATTCTGAGTGCTTGTGACTCTTGGGACATCATACTAAAAGTGTCCATGTGGTTTTCAGAGAGAGAGAGGCTGATAGATTGACAGTTACCTTCAAGGCCATGGACTTCCCCCATGTCCTTCAATCTAATGCCCCAAGGCACCGAAGCCTCTTCCAGCATTCTAGGTACCATCTCTTTATTGGACATTGGACAGAAGACCTTCTGCTTTCCCTGGAGATCCCACGTGCTGCTTCTGGGTGACTTCTGCACATTGCCACTTATGACCACCCTAGTTAGATGCATCCTCCTGTAATCACTGTGCCATCCTGACTCCAGCCCCATACACTGCTTATGTACTCTTTGCATGCCACTTGCCACCATTCTATAGACTACAGAATCGGGTGTCTTATGTTATACAGTGCACAGTATGTCTGTGTATTCTCCACTCTTCTCACTCCAGTAAGATATAAGCATCTCAGAGGCAAGAGAACTGTCTCATCCATGTTATATCTCAGGTACCTAGGATTCCAGGAACTTAAGAAGGTCTCAGAAATGCTTTGAATATTTGCCTTAGTCAGGTTTAGCATTGCTGTGATCAGACACCATGATCAAAAACAACCTGGGAAGGACAGGGTTTATATGGATTAGGCTTCTGCACCTTAGTCCATCTTTGAAGGAAGTCAGGACAGGAATCACACAGGGCAGGAGGAACCTGGAGCCAGGAGCTGATGCAGAGGCCATGGAGGGGTGCTGCTTATTGGCTTGCTCCCTGTTGTTTGCTTTCTTATAGAACCCATGACCCAAGGGTGGCACCTCCTCAATCAATTACTAATTAAGAAAATGCCCTACAGGTGGCTTTTATGGAGGCATTTTCACAATTGAGGTTCCCTCCTCTTTGAGGACTCACGCTTATGTCAAGTTGACATAAAACCAGCCAGCACAATGTTGCTGATGACGGCATTCTAGACTAGGAAAGCCACTGAAGAAAGTGGGGAGAATCCCTGGCAGGAGGAATTCTGTAAAAACACAAGCAGGATTTACTTGGAAAATTACTCTAGTGGATCTTGAGCCATCAGAGGTTTCATGTTTCCCTTTTGCGCCTTCCCCACCATGAGTCATGGGGCTAAAACTTTGCAGTTGTGACATTCTATTGCTTGGTTTATCTGTTTGATTTGACTTGGAGCGAGTGTCTTGCACTGATTTTAACATGGTGAAAGGGCCACAGTTGTGAACTGGGGACTGCATTTTTTTTCCTATCCTCACCATCATCTTCAGCAGCAGCAGCAGCAGCAGCATCACCATCCTGTACTGTATATTCTTGTCCATTTCTTAGCTATAGCTGTGGCTCTCAGAATGTGCTGCACGGCATCTTTCCCTTTACGGCTATAGATGGCAGCACATCACCACCTACAACGGCACAGAGTTTGGGTTTGCTAAAGTTAGAGCTGTTGGTCAGGGGAAAGCAGCTAATGAGCAATCAGTCCAGGCTGAATGGCAAATTGATGTCTTCATTAAGTGAACAAACTGGCTTCCTTTATAAACAAGGTCAGGATATTTATAACCCAATGGATTTATTAAATTAAAGCCCGGCCACACACTTCTGAAGATTCACTGTGGCTTCTAGCGATTTATCTGCATGAAATACACGCAAAATCTTCCTCTTCAGGATTGGTACTCTTCTTATGTAATCATTAATAAAAGTCGCTCTCCATATGTTGTCTTTGTTTTTCCACACTAGGCAAGTGGAAAAACAATTATTATAAAAAGAAGCCACTCTTTCAAGATGGTATTGGTTCCCCGTTCTAAGCTAAAGTGAGACTTTTATCTGTTAAGTATGATTGACACACAGACAGATGAAACTTTGCTTAACTGAGTAAATTACTCAGGTGAGGAATTTGGAATTTACTATGCCCATATACTGCATTTTAAGAAATCTGTGTAATTAATTTCACTGCTGTTGGAGAGCAGTGCAGAAAGGCCAGAAATCATTCTCATAAAATGCGCAGGAGTTAGGGTTCTCAACAAGTTTTGTCCAGCAGAAATGTCAAGTGAGTCCCCCACATGCGAATTTCATGTTGGTATGGCTTGAATTTCATGTTGGTATGGTATGGCCCAAAGGCCGCTGAAGCTTGGTTGTAGCTTCAGGGGAGTGGCTAGGATATATATATATATGCATATATATATGTATATATACATATATGTATATATGTATATATGTATATAAATGTATATGTACTTATGTATATGCATATATACATATATATAACAATATATATTACATATATTGTGTTTGTATGTGTATGTATATGTGTCTATATGTATATATGTTATATAATACATAACATATATATATTTTTTTTTCTTTTTCGAGATAGGGTTTCTCTGTATAGCCCTGGCTGGCCTGGAACTCACTCTGTAGACCAAGCTGGCCGCAAACTCAGAAATCCGCCTGCCTCTGCCTCCCAAGTGCTGGGATTAAAGGTGTGCGCCACCACCGTCCGGCCATAACATATATTTTTAAAGAGGTCAGAGGATAGCATCCAGCCTCAGTTCTCACCTTCCATCTTGTTTGAGACAGGCTCATTTCGTTCACTGAGTATTCCAGGTTAGCTGGACTGCAAGGCTCTGGGGATTCTCCTGTTTCTGTTCTCCATTTACAGTGGGTATGCTGGGGTGAAAGGTGCATTGCACTGCTCTGTTCAGCCTTTATGTGGGTTCTGAGGATTCAGACTGAGGGGCTTGTGTTTGTGCAGCAAGCTCTTTACCCCATCTCCTCAGCACAAAGATCTTTCTTTCTCTTAAAAACAAAACAAAACTATATTTATTACTTTATGTGTGGGTGTGTTTTGCCTGCACATCTATGTACCATGTATATGTGCAATGACCAGTGAGGCCAGAAGAGGGCAGCATATCCCCTGAGACTGGTATTACAGATGTTTGTGAGCTTCCTGGATGCTGGAAGTTGAACCTGAGTCCTTTAGGAAGATCAGCTGGTGCTCTTAACCACTGAGCCATCTCTCTAGGCCCCAGTTCCTAGCTCATTCTTTTAACAAACAGATTGTCTCAGGTATTTGTGTCAGTAATGAAAAACATTTTGATTGAATGGCCAAGCCTGGTAAACCTTCATTTCCCAAATTTCTAGTTCTAAATTTCTTTTTTTTTTTTTTAAAGATTTATTTATTTATTTTATTTATGAGTACACTGTCGCTGTCTTCGGACACACCAGAAGAGGGCATCCAATCTCATTACGGATGGTTGTGAGCCACCATGTGGTTGCTGGGATTTGAACTCAGGACCTCTGGAAGAGCAGTCAGTGCTCTTAACCGCTGAGCCATCTCTCCAGCCCCTAGTTCTAAATTTCTAAAAAAAATTTGTACATTATTTGTAAGTTAAAGCCTGACACACACACACACACACACACACACACACACACACAGAGAGAGAGAGAGAGAGAGAGAGAGAGAGAGAGAGAGAGAGAGAACTTGCCTATTGCTCTTACTAATTCAAAGAAAGTGGAATCACTTTGTAGTTGTCCTAAGAACTTCTTAAAGGGACAAGCAAGGGAAGACTTTAGGCACCTGACCCTATTTCCTACTACAGATATCAAAAGTTGGATCAACATATGCCCACAGTTATTAAGACGTAACGTTATTTTCTTAGGAGCTAAATCCCAAAGGGTTTCCAGTAGTTGCCCGGTGATAACTCTGACCCAACCGTCTCTTCTGAGTTCTTGATTATCTGCGGATTGAACTGAATTCATTCTGGACCCAAGAGTAGGTTATAGGGATCATGTATCAATAAAATACCCCTTACTAAGTAGTGAAATGTAGTGATTATTTTTGTTTGCTACCTAACTGAAAATTATGATCTCCAGATTTTCTTTTCAGGGTACCAGGCTAGTTACTTACTGAGGTTCTTTCTGCCAAGTCCTCTGGGGTCCTCAGGTTTCATTGACATCTCCTCTCCTAAGGCGGAGGCTGCCATCTTGTTTCCTCCGGGGATCTTCATTTTCACAGATGCGATTACTATTCATATGCCCTGATCTTCTTGTCAGTTTTGTATCTACAGGTCTGGTGGTAGGGATGAGCTGGCCCCAGCAGTGCAGCTTACACACATATAAGATGTAGGTTGGCTTAGTTGTATTGCAGAAGCCTGGCTGTCTATGCCTGCAGTCCATACTTGGGATTTATATACTTGTTGCATATGCCTCTTACAATACAGCAGATTAGTTAGGATGTGTTCCATGAGAATGTGTAAGAACTTGCAAGTTCCACCATGACAAATTATGACTTCTACACATGTGTCTTTGACGTGAGTCACATAGACAGACTCAAGGCAGAAAAATTAGCACCTACACAAAGCATACGGCCTGGGTGTACCCCTGCAAAAGGATAGCAGCATTGGTGCCAGTCTTCAGTTTCTTACAGCTGCCTTCCTCAGTCCTAGAGCTGTAAGGAATGAGCTCTGTTGTGTGCAGATGGAGAACCTAAAGCTTAAAAGACTTGAAAGAAGCCCATGAAGGAGAGGCTGTAACAGGATCCTGACACTACTCCAATTGTCAGAGCACGGTTGGTGAGCGCAGGCAGCTTTACTGCTAATGTCTAGTATACCTGTATACTTCTTACATTTCATTGATCAACTTTCCTTGCTTTGGGATGGATGTCTTAGTTTGGTTTCTATTCCTGTGTTAAACAACATGACCAAAAGAAACCAGAAGAGGATAAGGTTTATTTCATTTTACAGATTACAGTCCATCTTGGAGGGAAGCCAAGGCAGGAACCCGGAACAGAAAACATAGAGAAATGGTTTTACTGGCTTGCTCCATATGAGTTGCTGAGGTAGCCTAGGCCCACCTGCCTAGGGATGACAGCAAGCTGGGTTCTCCATTATCAATTAGATATTAAGAAAACACCTCACAGACATCCCCCCCAGGCCAATCTGGTTGAGGAAATTCTTTACTTGAGGTTCTCAGACTGTAGGGTGTTTTTCAAGTCATCAGCTGCAGCTAACAATGAAAGGGGCTATTTCTTTCATAAGTTGGTATAAATGCAGACAAATGGTTATTAATCCTTTGTACTGTGTCTAGTTCATAGTACTTTGATACTAAAAGGTAGCTTCCTTATCTTAATTCAAAGCTCTTAAGTTTATTTGGGGAAATAATTGTTTTCATGTTAGAAGAAAACATCACCCTAATTTCACAGATTAGATGTCAAATTAAACTGAGCTAACATTATAAAATAAGAATGTTACATGTTATATATGTATATACTCACATATGATTATTATAAATTGGGCTAGAAATATAAATTAAGTTAGTACAAGGTGAAAGTAGTCATAGTTTTGACCACGAATAATTTTATCCTGAGGAATTTGGTTCCATAAAATAATCTAATAAAAGCAGGGTTCCTATGCATGAAGTAGAATGATAACCTCATTCATTACACTAGAGAGAAGCATCCAATGGAAGAGAATGCTGTAACAAACTATGTTTGCATGCATGCATGTTTTCTTCAACTACTTTAATTAAAAAATTACATAAAATATTGAAATTTCCCAATAGCGTAATCCAAATTATATATATATATATATATATATATATATATATATATATATATACTAAATATATATTTCTCCATGCACACTCATTTTATTCATATACATACACAAAGCATACATTGCTCTCTCCTTTTGTGAGTAGAAAAAATATTATTTTGAATCATCTTGTAATTTGTTCTCTTTGAGATAGAAGGCACTCATTATGCCCCAGTAAACTTACCCTCCTGTGAGTTCTTTGTTCACACAATGACAGACTCCCCACCTAGAATCAAGAAGCTCATTCACGATAGAGCAGGTCACAGGCTGCAGCTCTGTACCCAACCCCAGAAAACCGAGAGAAAAAGGGATTCCCAGGAGCTTGAACTCAGGCAGCATCCCAGATAAAGGGTCTAAAAAAAAAAAAGAGAGAGATAGAAAGAGAGAGGGAGAGAGTTTACTTATTTTAAATTATTTTTAAAAGTTTCTAGGAGTTGCTAATTGGCTAAGATCCTATTTTAAACTCTCCACAAAAGAATTTAAGTCTCTGTTCAATATTCTCAAGAGAGAGGTAAATCCTAATTTTCCTCAACAATTAATTGACAAAAGAGAGGTAATCTCACAAAAAGTAGAAGAAGCTATTACTGATTGATATATTATATAGTCTGATTAGTTGTTAGTGGTGCTATAACAGTCCTTTGACAAAAGATTATTAATATAGATTTATATATCCTTAAATAGGGTCTTCATGACTCTCTGAGTGTGGAAAGAGTGACTGTTGGCACTTCTGCCCTGATTTTACAAGAACTCTGAAAAATTGGGTTTAAAAACAAAAGAGGGGGAACAGTACCCCCTCAGAAGGAGTCCCCCTGAAATAATCTCCATCATGCCTTGTTCACCTTTATCTCTCTAAAGCTGAAAGCTCATGGCAAATCTGCTGCTGACTGCCTCTGGCACCACCGAGACCAACAAAACTTTGCCACAGATATGGAGAAGGACCCTCTTACCCTTAAAGGGAATGGCCCAGACCCAGTTCCCTTATGGGGCCGAGGATTGATATGCCTGTTTGATACCACAGAAGGCACAGCTAACTGGCTACCAAAAAGATTAATGAGAAAAATAGATACCCCCACAAAGCCAGGCCCAACCATAAATACGATGAATAACAATTTACATCCAGGGGGAGGAATCTCCCTGAGAATCCCCTTCTTTTTCCTTTCCAGGTAAAAATGAATCACCCATGATGTCTGCTGTTAGAAGTTCTAATCCAGATGCTGGCCTCCAAACTTATACTACTCAGACCTTTGAAGGGCCACTGACAAGAACATCAAACAGCTAGAGATTGACATCACTAATCTGAAGAAATCCCTCCTTTCGCTGTCTGAAGAGACCTCCTAAAATCGCAAAGATCTTTATTGGACTTGATTTACTCTATTACAATAGAAAAGGCTGTGTACAGCTCTTGACTGTGTACAGCCCTTAAAGAACAAGGTTGCCTTTACATAGACAAGACAAGGAGGGTTAAAGAGAGCATGAAATAGGTCAGTGAAGGCCCTAAGAAAAATCAGAGAGAGAAAGAGACAGATGAATACTGGTACAAGAATTGGTTTTCATCCTCTCCAAGGTTGTCAACCCTATTTCCTCCCATCTTGGGACCATTATTTGGGTTCTTTTTGCTTTTTTCTGCTGGTCCCTGGCCCTCAAATAGGCAGGTTAACTCTGTGATACAACAGATAAATAATTTGGTAGCAAAACCTACTCAGATACATTATCATAAGTTAGCTATGGAGGACCACGAGACTCAAGATGAGGTTGTTACTTTATACAGGGTGTTTTCAAAACCCATCTTCACCCAACCTAAAAGGGGGGACTTCTGCCCCTAGACCAAGCAGAGAGGGGCCACCCAGAACCCCCTCTGACAGGAGATCTGAATTCTTGCTTAGGCTGCAAGGCTAAGCACTGTAAAGGAATATAAATAAAAGATAAAAATATCTATTTGGGTTCCCTGAGGGACAAGCCTGACTGCATAGGGGTTGATGTCAAAAGTATCCCCTCTCCAGGAAAAAGACATCGGGACGGGTATGGCCCTCATGCCTCACTGGACAACGACAGGGGAACTGGAGCCATTACAAGGTACCCTTCAAATACTGGAAGTCAGGCCTCTATCCCCGCCTTCGCAAGTTTAGAATTGCCACAGCCCTTCTATACTTAGAGAAGGGAGGAGATGTCAGGGGCAGCCCTGCTTTCACACTGAAGGCCTAAAATCAGCCATAGGCCTAAAATCAGCAATAGGCCTGTCATACATGTATACAAACACCAAGTCTTGGGTCTCAGTGGAAAAACATTGAAACAGATGGCTATAAGGTAATGTAAACAGGCAGCTTTTGTGGAAATTTACAAGCCTGAGTAGTCATAGACCTTGTAAATAGGTAGCCTTGGCAAACAATACCAACTTAGATAAGGACAAGTGAGTCATAGGCAGAGTCATAGTGACTTGTCCCCTGAACCTTCACCCAGCCAATACCCTGTTCTGATGATATCTGTATTCCCCCTGAAACCCACACTCCATTGTCATTCCCTTCCCCACATCCTGCCTTTCTGTGTTTATAACCCCTGTGTGAATGAATTATGATTTGAGAAAAAATAAATTATAAAAAAAAAAGAAAAAAAAAGAAGCTCATTCACGCTCGATAAAACATCTATGAATAAAGCCACCTAGGGCTGAGAGCATGTGTGAAGAATTACATGTCTGTATTGCTATGGGGGCATTGCCTCTGGGTGAGAAAGCTGTGGGTTATTAGAAGGACTAGCAAGGGTACTGTGGATGCTGATGCCACACGGCCATGCCTGGGCCAGAGGGAACTATGGAGCTAAAGGCAGTGAAGAGGCATGGCTGACAGACACAACTCCAGGAGCAGTAATGGCTATATCCAGTGCTGTATCTTTTCTTGTTCTCCAGTATAATTCTCTGTTATAATCAAGTTCTCAGTGAACCATATTTCTGTGACTATCCATGTATTTCCTGTACTTTTGAGAATAAAGGGAGAGGCCTGTTATTCTTATGTAAGACCAGAATCTGGATTGCATTGACAGGTGGTAAGAATGACTTGGGGTGACATGAGGGGCAGTCACTGAAGCAGTGGCACCGAATGAGAATCACCAGCTGTGTGGTAGACAGTATTTATACTTACCGAGTACCTCATTTACCTCTGCTCAAACCAGGAAAGGTCATGTCTGTAGCACGATACTTATTCTGCTACATTGTATTCCCAGTGGAGCTCAGTGATTAGGCAGTAGAAGAGGAGGTGGAGTGGGAGAAGAAGAGAGGATGGGGAGGGGAGAAAGAGAGGAGGGGGAGGAGAAGGAGGTGATCAGCCATGGAGAACCATGGATGGGTCGAAAGCTGTCCTGGTTAGCAACTTCTATCTAAAGGTTAGATACTGGGTAACAACTCTAATTGTGTGGACGTCTGGTTGATTGAGCATTTCTAAATATATAAATCCTTTAGATAATCATTAAGCTTTAAGAGTCTCATTTCTACCGGGTACTGTGAGGATGGCAGATATTGTCTGGTGTTCAGCTGAGCTTTGTGGATGCAGCGTGGTGTATTGGCAGAGCCATCTCCCTTGCTGGCATCTCTCGGGTGCCAGGGCCTGCTGCATATCTAGCTAGCCAGAGTCCCTGAAGAGCTGAGGAGCAGCGGGAACATGGCGGCTCCCTGAGAACAAGCTGGACCAAGTGCCGTTTTCTAAATATTACCTGTAACACATGTCTTAGGGTTTTATTGCTGTAAAGAGACACCATGAGCATGGCAACTCATATAAAGGCAAGCATTTAATTGGGACTGGCTTACAGCTTCAGAGGTTTGGTCCATTATCATCACAGTGGGAAACATGGTAGCACTCAGGCAGATATGGTGGTGGAGGAGCTAAGAGTTCTATATCTTGATATCTAGGCAGCAGGAATTCCACACTGGGCAGAGGTTGAGCAAAGGCTCACCTTCACAGTGACACACTTCCTCTTATAAGGCCACACCTCCTCCAATAACTCCACACCACCTGATAGTGCCACTCTCCATGGGGCACACATTTAAACACACAAGTCTGTGGGAGTCAACCTATTCAAACCATCACAGGCCATTTAATGAGAAGTGGTTGGATAATGAAATACAGGCAGGAACAACCCTGGGCTGATCCACCAAGAAGCACCACCGCCCTCTCTATCTCCCCTTCTTCTCTTATTACAAGCCAGAGCTACTTCCGCTTGGCATGTGATATGGATATGAAGGTTAGCATTATGCGTCATGCAGATTTTCTCAGGCACTGGCCATATCTCCAGCTGCGCTTTGTTTGTGTCTGTGTGTCTGTGAGGACACTTATGGATAACCTTAGCACTGGGATGAGCGACTCAGTAAACTAGAGTGCTTTCTCTCATTAATTCGGCATCATTCCGTCAATCCACTGGGGTTCTGAAAAGGACAGGAAGTGGAGGAGAATACACCTCCTGCATGAGCATTGTTTGGTTTTGCTCTCAGACACACCCTGGGTTCCACTTGTTTGCAGGCTTTTGGATTTGGATGCACCTAGTTTTCCTGAGTCTTCAACTTGCAGATGGCAGATCATAGGACTTCTCAGTTATCATAGTCCAGTGAGCTATTTGCTCAGATTCTTCATACTAATGACTGATAAAACTTCCAACTTTTAATAAACCTGTGTGGTTGTGAACAACTGAGAATTGGGACCATTTATTATTGTGGTATATTTTGACATGTCTTGTTTTATACGGTAGAATTTCCCAAGATACAAAGAAGTAGGACACAGAAGACTGAACCCTTTATTGAGCGACACTCAGCCAGGAATTTCTGTAGATCTGCAGATCCTTTGGGTGGTTAGACTTGAACTTGAACTTGTACTTGGGGGTTTAATGCTGATGCCAAACAATCTGTTCATACTCCCCTGAAGTGCCACTTCTGCCATATAAACATTTGTCAACTCACTCAACAGCTCAACATTCACCTTTCACCTCTTAATTTTTCAAACCATCATGTTCAGAGACTCTAATGACAACCACCCCTGGGCCTAAACACCGGTGTAGAGAGTGTGTATCTAATGAGCTCGGGCTCCATTTATATGTGATTGTCACAAACTATCTTTGAGAGAAGAATTGTACCCTTGGCAAATTCTGGAAACTCAGTCTTAGCCATTCCCCCTACTTTTACGTTAGGAAGCTAATCTGCATATTATATTTTAAAAAGAAGATTTGACCCTTTAAGATGCATTAAAAACAATCCTCCTAGTTCCACGGGGGCAGCAGCCTAGACCAATTAGAAAGGCCTCATTACTTTACAGTAACCCGGATGTTGATGGGCATGAGCCACGGACAGATAACTAAGCGGTTGCTGCAGGGAGTTGGGAGGTCAGCCCAAGAAAGCTGTGCTTGAAAAGTAGCCACCATAAGTACTCTCTCAATAGTCCCTGCTCTGCCTCTCAGTAAAGGCAAGTAGAGGAATTAGAGCAGTTACCCAGATAATTAAAGAAAAACAAGATTGGCGTTCATGGCAGGTAATATGGAGAACTTCCTCTATTCTTTACATCCTGGGCTCAGCAAGAATCTGATCTGGCTCACAGAAGCGACTTCAACAAGTCAAAAGCTCTCAGCTGCTGCGTACTGCTTCATAGGAATTCCCCGACTCATCAATCTGGATTTTGAAACAGCTCTGTCAGATCTCACGGCCACGTTGTTCCCACTGGTTCATGGCAAAACCCCAAAACTGCTACAGCTGTGAAATTGTTAAGCTGTTTGTGAAACTTCAGAAAGCACTGGGTCTGGCAGCTTCTACTTACGATGCTGGCAGAAGAGGAGGACTGTGTGCTCTTAGAGGGTGGGCAAAGGAGACCAGCTGTGGCCGTGGACAGGACAGAAATACGGTGTGTCGGTTTCTGTAGGAGATCCTTGCTGTACCCTATATCATGCATTCCTGCGAGGCAGGTTCGAGCCCCTCCCCCACCACCACTTTGCAGATGAGAACTGGAAGATTCATTAATCACACGAGGCCAAGCAAGGATCCTTAAACGTGGAGGGAACCACATGACACATGACACGGTTGCGTTGGCAGGAGCAACCTGAAGCTACTTTGGAAAGGAAAGTTAGGTGAGATAGATAAAACTGTCCCCAGGACAGTCCCACCCTCCTCAACTCTAGTTACAGATCTGGCAGATGAATCAGCACTGGAGACAATGCCCCGTCACTCAATAGGACCGGGACTGCAGTGGCTGGTCTGCTTTCTGTCTTCAGAGGTAACTTGTTAAAAATTGACCCTAGCAGGGATGAAAGGAGGAGAGGCTGAGAAGAGGGAACAGCCAGAGAGCAGCAAGTTTCATTTTAGCAGGCGTGAGAGAAAGCCCAGCTGAAGGTGGCAGGTTGCAGGCTCAGCTCGGGTAAAGAAGCATGTGGTTGGGCACGGACCTCCTCAACCAAGAACTCTGGAGTCATTCTGCGCCTGCGTCTATTGGGAGGCTCAGTCTCTGGAACGACCAATCCACCTTTCACCTCTATGGAGCCTGAGAGCTCAAGTAACGATGCTGGACTTGGCTCCTAAGGCACCCACCATCCACCTTACCATCATCCCTCCAGCAGGATGACTGACACTCCTCAAGCCCTAGAAATAAAAAGATAGATCCTCACCCCAGTACCAAGCTCAGTTATCTTGCTGTTTTTCACGTTCCCAGTCCATGTGGAAGAGAGCTCCCTTCCCCAGCAAGGTAACATTAATTACCCTAAGAGAGTAGGATCTGAGGAATCTGCCTAGCCCACAGACTGCACCGGAAGTGTGGGTAGCTGAGGGACCTGGTGTGGAAAGCAGGAAAATAAGTGAAGCCAGTGTGGACATCAACTGCTCCAGACTCAACACTAGCAAAGTGACCTTGGAAACAAGACTTGAGGTGTGATTTCGGGCATTTCCAGAGAGGTAGTTCACAATGATCTGGAATACCAGATTCAGGGGATCCAATTCCTTCCCTCTTCTGACTTCCTGATCTCCGTGAGCATCTGGCACACGGGTACTACACAGACGACATACGTGAAGGTAAAACACACGCAAAATTACATAAATCTAAAAGTAATTTTAAAAAATAACTAGACTGTATAAAGAATTGCAAAAATTAAATAAGACCATCAATAAATGGACCAATCAATCAATCCATGTAATAAACATTTCTCAAAGAGTTACGAATGGCCAATAAATACATAAAATACATAAAATTGACCAATACTCTTAATCTGCAGGAAAATGCAAATTAATTCTGCTTTGTGGTATCATCTCAACTCAGATAGAATGGCTGTCATTAAGCAAACAAAGGACCACAAATTCTGCTTGAGGATGTGAAAAAGAACAGCCAGTGAGAATATGAGCGGGTGCAGCCACTGTGGAGGTTTCTAAAGCAATGTACAGCTGTACCACCATATGACTCAGATAGATAACGCTGAAATTTCTAAGTCATCATAGCATAGAGATACTTACATACCTGTATTTAATTCTCTTATTATTCCCAATAGATAGGCAACGGGCCCAACACAGACGTCTGCAAAGAGATGAGTGGATGAAGAAAATATGACAGTTATACAAATGAAATTTTATTACACAATAAAAAAGGAAATTGGGACATTTACAAGAAATTTGTTGCAAGTAGAAACCATGTTAAGTGAAACAAGCAGAACTCAGACAGGCACACATGTCATTATCTGTGTGTGTGTGCATGTGAGTATAGATAGGCATGTCACATTATCTGTGTATATGCATGTGACTATAGGCTGTGAAACTAGACAGGATTGTGAGAAGGAAGGAAGAGCTCTTAAAGAGTCAGGGAAGACAGAAGCTTAAAATACCCAAGATTCAATTCACAGACCACATAAAGCTCATGAAGAATGAAGACCAAGGGGGGGGTGGTGTGCTTCCATCCTAAGAAGGAGTAACAAAATACTCAAGGGAGCAAATATGGAGACAAAGTGTAGGACAGAAATTGAAGGAGGGACCGCCTGCAGACCATTCCACCTGAGTATCCATCCCATGTGTAGTCACCAAAGGTAGACGCTGATGTGGATGTCAGGAAGTGCATGCTGACAGAAGCCTGACATAGCTGTCTCCTTAGAGGTCTGCAAGAGTCTGACATATTCAGAGGCAGATGCTCACAGCTAGCCATTGAACTGATCATGGGGTTCCCAATGGAGGAGTTAGAGAGAAGACTGAAGGAGTTGAAAGGGTTTGCAACCCCATGAGGAGAGCAACAATACCAACCAACCAGAGCCCCCAAGGTCTAAACCACCAGCCTGGGAGCACTTAGGGAGGGATCCATGGCTCCAGCTATATATGCAAGGGGGGATGGTCCTGTTAGGTATAGGTGGGAGAGAAGATCCTTGGTCCCATTAAGGCTGGATGCTGTGTGTGTGTGGGGGGAATTCAAGGGTGGGAGGTGGAAGGTGGGGGGGGGGTAGGTGGGGGCACATCCTTATAGAAGCAGGAGAAGGGGGGATGGGATGGGGGTTCCTGGGTGGGAGGGGAATGGGGTAAGGGGAGACCATCTGAAATGTAAATAAAATATCTAATAAAAAACAATTAAAAAAAGTCAGGGAAGAGAAGGTAAGGGAATAGACATGACATGAAATCAAGGATGGGAACTATTTGGGGTAGGGATGGAGATAACTCTTGGGAGAGGAACAGAGATAAGGTTCAGGGTGGAGGGCAGTGGGTGATGAAGAATGAGGGAATCTATGGTGACACCAGTGAGTGGAGTCTCATAGGTCAGTACTTGCATGCTAACTAACTTCAAGACCATCGGGAAAAGCATGAGTGTGCCAGTTTCCACCATGACCTTGACATTTCCAGACACTCAGAACTTATGAACACTAATCAGAATAATTCTTTTCCTCTGGTGTCTGGTATAGAGCTGTGTTAGATGGTCTGAAGCATGACTGTTTTGTTGCTTTTGTTTGTCCAGAACCAATTTTAGGTATCTTTTGGGTGCCCTTGGTATCAAATGCCTTGTGCATGGTGACCCCTGGTGGAAAATAGAAGGTATCATCATAGTCCTATATCACCGCTGTCCTAAGACATGGCTGATACTTTTACAAAACGTGTCTTCCGCAAGATTACCACATTCATATGAAATGAAGGCCTACATAACAATGAGGACATAATTTCTGAGAGACATTCCTTCAGCAATACTTCAGTTGACCCCTGGCCTTTACTTCATGAGTCAAGCAAAAGTAGTGAGAGATAATTAACAGACCCCATGCCATCAGTAGGTGTCTCTTCGAAGTTTTGTGAGATGAAATTGTTACTTTGGGAGGCTGTGGAACCTTTAGGACATGGTGGCCTGGCTGACAGTGGTAGGTCTCTGGTGGTGGGCCACTGAAAGTCGGACCTTACCACATTTCCTGCTTGTTAGTCTACTG